>NC_092030.1:8377500-8702500 GCF_042242105.1 Pempheris klunzingeri
TGAAACACAATCTCCACTATAAACCACAGGCTGTAGAATAAAGTGTGACTTTTACTTTCACTATATTCACATTCAGCAAACATCCACTAGATGGCATCACTGGTTTATTTATAACACTGACATGACATGACAGTCTTTTCTGTGTGTGTGTGTGTGTGTGTGTGTGTGTGTGTGTGTGTGTGTGTGTGTGTGTGTGTGTGTGTGTGTGTGTGCGTGCACTAACCCTGGACTGCCACACCAGTCTATAGGGGTTACAGTGTCCCAGTCTCTCCATGACTCTCTGCACTGTGGCTCCGACTTCCTGAGGGTATGGGTCGCCTCTGTTCACAACCTGCACACAGTACAAAGCAGTAGCAGTCAGTAGTACTACTAGTTGCACTAACAGTATCTGTACCACTAGGAGTAAAGCAAGTAGAAGTAGCAGAGGGGATAAAAGTAGTAGTAGCAGCAGCAGTACTACTATCGGTAGTAGTGGAACTTATAGTGACAGAGGTTAGCACGTGGGCATGATGTAAATTATTTATCTTTCGATCGATCTCAATCGATCAAAAGGAACCAATATGAAGCACTGATGAAACATGGAACTGATATGCAATAGTAGGCTTGAATCAATAAAAACTTCATGATGCTGATTCGTACTGAGATGAACCAGGAAACCTCATTTAATTTCAGTCACACGGGCTTCAATTCATGTAAAGGGAGACAGAGGGGACATTTGTATATGTAGACTGTGCAGCATCAGTAGCATCATCAGTTGTACCGCTAGTACCAGCACTTCATGGTACTTACAGCCATAGGGAGAGAGTGTGCTGAGAACAGAATGACAACGTCGTCTCTCTTGTCTTCTGGAAACTTCTGCAGCTCATTATTGATGTGTTCTGCAAAACACTATACACACACACACACACACACATTTCCAGTTCCAACAAACTGTTTGTGCAAATGCTTACTCAGCAACATGCTGAGATCTAAAAATACACTCATGCTCGCTGTTTGTTGTGATAACTAAACATGGCCACTTTCAGCTCATCAGTTGCCATAACAATGCCGTGTGTGTGTGTGTGTGTCTCTAACCTCCACCAGCAGAGGGTGTGTTGGCCAGCGGTCGATGACACTCCAGCTCATTTTTGGCCTGTCGCCTCTATTGCTATAGTAACGGTAGATAGCGTTCAGGCTGCTTCCTGTTTACACAACAAACAAATAGACAACACACACATTAATATTCTAAATATGTTCCATCACAACGCTAACAACTGCAGTGCTGCCGACCACTGGACAGCTCCACTGGTAAAAGCTGTTAAAGATGAGAAATCAATTCCCAAAAGCCGCGACACAAGCTGCTAAAATGAGCGGAGCATCGTCTGAGTCGGTGTTTCACCACAGTCCATCTGTCAGCTGGACTTGTGGGGTTCCAGCATGATGCATGATCCTATTTCACTGGCTGTTATAATGCTGTTCAGAAGTGTCCTGTCCTGTCAAAAGTATCCAAAAGTTCATTCAGCTCCTTTTAAATCACAGTAGACTGCAGCTCATTTACAGCATTATGTGATTTTATGTCCTTTACATTTTTCCTGACCTTGATTGCAATACTTTTAGTACAGATTGATGGCTGAATCCAAATGTCTGCCCTCCAGATGGCCCTAATTTGTACATCTCATGTATTAGTGTTACATTTGAGGTACGGTGTTTTCAGAGTCCTCAAACTCTCTTCTAACCCTCTGGTTGGAAAAAAAGGGAGTGAGTGTATTTATCAGAGGTTAACAGTGTCACCACACCCAGAGCGCTATCCGCCCTAACGGCCACAAACGTCTTCTTTATCTTGTGATTTGTCCTTTTATCTCCTTTTTTCAATTAATTCAACGTGTGTGATCTTTACAGGAGGCGTTAATTACTTCTGAACAGCCTCCATGCACAATATGAGCATATTCCATGTTCCGTTTTCAGCCGTACAAACTACTTTAACATATCTGCGCTGCGTGTGACCGTCACCTGTGGTTGAGCAGCTGTACTGAGGATATTGCGTGAAGGCCACAGCTCTCTCTACTCCATCTTTCTCCATCTCCTCGATGGCTTCCTCGGTCAGCGGGTGAACGTACCGGAAGCCAATGTAGAACTTGTGAGGAGCTGAAGAGTGAGAGACACAGTCAATAACTGGCAGCCACGAGAAATAAACTTATTAGTGATTACATTGTGTAAAAACACAGATCTGGCTTTTACATATTAATGGATAATATTAATTAATTCATATCTGAATGATCAGATAAAAACAGTCAGTTAACTGGTACTTCTGTTGGTATACCTCCCGCTATGGTCAGCTTTCAGACACTCACTGTTTGTGTTGTTATCAGCGATGTGTTTGCAGGCGTGTGAAGACACTCCTTCACTATGTCACTATCTGAACTTCACACACACTCTTTGCTGGTAACAAGTAACCAGTAGGAAACTTAAAAGGCACTGTAAACATTAAGTGCCTTCTCTAAAGCAGGACTTTCTAACGCCTACGACTGAATGACTTTAGGAGGAGCGAGAGCGCTGACAAGTAGGATGACCCTCTGGGACTGGCTCACCCGTCTCAGGGCTCATCTCGTCCAGCAGCTTCACCATGCCCTCTCCCTGCATGGACGTCCAGTGTTTGATGGGCGAGCCTCCTCCGATCTTACTGTACTGCTCCTGGATCTTTGGCGTGCGGCGCTTGGCAATGAACGGGCCGAGCTTGCTGCGGAGAACAGGACAAGTTGAAGGGTTGTGACTATGCTCACAGATATATTGCAGAACTTTATTACCTCTGCAGAGAAGGTTGTGCTTTCAGTGTCATTTGTCTGTTTGTCAGCAGGATTGCAGTGAAAATACTGGCATGATTTTCATGAAACTGGAAGAGCCCATTACATTTTGGAATGGCTCAGGGTCCGATTCACTAACGAGCAATAATACTGACTAAATTGCAACACCAGTGTCTACGGCAAAGTAAAAGGTGTGGTTCAACTACACAAACAGCAAAACATTTTTTGACATAATTCTTGTAGTTTTGGGAATGTATCCAGACGTATACATTCTAGTTTTTATGCTTGCAGATGTGGAAATCATAGAAGACTGGACCATTGGCCTTGTATAACAAAAAGATTAATACACACAGAGAACACCAAAAGCAAAAGACTAATTTACCTATAACTGCATTTTTGTGACCGTGATGAAAATAATTAAATTGCCAAAAAATGGATGACAAATACATATGGTATTCAAAAAGCTGTTAGTAGACAGCTAAACCAGAGCTGGCAAACAGTTGTTGGTTCGACTGACAGCTCATTACTGAACCTACATGCTCCCCGGAGCCCAATTTTCTCCCCCAGCTCACCACTTGTGCTTTATAACCCACAACTGTGCAGGAAACAACACAAAGTCTACAGCAATGGCAGCAGCTCTGTGACGTTTGATCATTTGCACCAGACACAAAGTACATCTGAGGCTGAACGTCATTAGTTTTCCAGATATTTGGTCAAAGTGTTGATGACGGCTAGAAGAAAAGTCAGAGCATTGCTAAAGTTATTACAACCTGAGGGGGACATGAATATCTGTCAAGTCCTGGCTGTCAGAACTGCTGAGCCAAAACAAGAACCTTTGGTAGTGACCACAGACGGAAAACACACTTTCCTCTCTTAATACAAAATCATATGTTCTATGATCGAATCATTATTGTTTCTTTGGTTCATTTCTGTGGTTTAGTCCAGGGCAGGTATCATGTTGTCAGGTTCCCAGATAAATGTGAGAGGTCACAAGATGATTAAAGGAATATTAAAGAGAAACATACACTGCACATCTGTGTTATCAGCCATTTCCTTTTTTACCACTGAAATACTGAATACTTTCGTGTCAGATGAAACGATCTGAGATGGAAACAACTAATAATCTTTGATTAATTTAAGCTCATGACTCACAACCTCATAAAAAGGCCATAAAGCCGTGACCTGTTGGGTATCATCATGTGAAAATATTGTTTCAAAGGGTTGTTCATAATACATGTAAAAGTGAAGTACCAGAGAGCTTTCTCCTCTCAGAGGCAACAAGAAACACTTTGTTTCATCATAACAGAGCAGCAGAGCACCATGACCCAGCAATCCTGCTCATTTGTTCTCCTGTGTGTGCGTGTGTGTGTGTGTGTGTATACCAACTTTACACAAAAATATGTAAAGTATTACATGTATTGTAGAAACTAGCAGCTGTGTTTTCCAGACTTCATTTGCAATGTTATTTGTGTGTGTGTGTGTGTGTGTGTGTGTGTGTGTGTGTGTGTGTGTGTGTGTGTGTGTGTGTGTGTCTGCAGAGCTTACTTCTGTACAGGCAGTTTCATCAGGTCTGTGTCCATAAAGAGCCGTAACAGGAAGTCATGAACGTCCTCTAGCTTCTCAGGTCCTCCCATGTTCAGCATCAGGATGCCCGTCTTGGGTTTCCTGCAGCCACAAGAGATCCAGACTCAACAGTTCAATCGAGTATTCCCTTCTCATTTTAACAATGTTTAATTATTATATTGACTTTAATATCTTTGTGCACTGATTAATTGTATATTATTGACTGCTAATACCTTGATCATTATGCTGACTGAACAGAATCAGAGTCATAGAATATATTACTACAATCATATAGTTACTGATTTATCATTCATTAATAGCAGGCTTTCAAAGTGTTTCAAAGACATCATATGCATGTGTCACGGTTAACTGAAAACCTCTAAACGTTGCCCTACTGGAAGGCTATGAAGCCAACGTTGGCTCAAGCACCTAATGTCAACTCTTCATGTCAGTCTGTGAGCCTGCTGTGTTACTTTGTGAAATCAACGTTACCTCAGGCGGCCATTTGTGTGACTACAATAAATTCAGCTAAAGCAGCTTATGTTAGCCTGCTATTATTAGCTTGCCCTGATGGGTGCTGCAATGCTTTCGGCTGTACAGCCATAATCATTGGGTAATCTTCTTTCGGCACTTTTTGCCGCCTTTAATGCTCCTGAAGAATGTGCCGTCTCATTCATAATATTGGCTTGGCTGTCCTCTTCAAAGGGCGGATAAAGAGCCACAAAGCCGTGAGGAAAGAGATGAGGAGGATCATGTGTGGAAAGACAACAGAAAGCACAAACCGTCTACAGACAGCTGGCAAGGATTCATCCTTTCATTTCTAATGACAGCTGACAAGTGACTGAATGACATGATTTGTACACTGCTGAAAACACTTAGTCATCACAGTATAACACCCAGTCAATGAAACTTCAGGGATATCAACCTGCCCAGTGAGGAAGCTTAAGCCACTGTGAATCAGTTTCAGCTGTTTTGGTGCAAATGAAAGTGACAACAGGTGCTCTGAAGAGGCAACAGCAAGACGACCCCCAAAAAGGGAAAGGTTTTGCAAGTGGTGACCGCAGACAGTTGCTCTCTCCTTATCCTTCCTTCCTGATTGTACCCCAGTTTTGTGTTTAGCTAGTGTTCTTGTCACTACTAGTAGCATGAGTTAGTGCCTGCGGTCCAATCAGGTTGCACAGGTGGTCCAGCTCCTCCAGGATGGCACATCCATATGTGATGTCGCAAAAAGGTTTGCTGTGTCTCCCAGCACAGTCTCAAGAGCATGGAGGAGAAACCAGGAGACGTTACACGAGGAGTAGAAGGGCATCGACTGAGCAGCAGGGCCGGTTTCTGCTCCTCTGTGCGAGGAGGAATGAGAGGAGCACGAGCAGAGACCTACAAAATGACCTCCAGCCGGCTCCTGGTGTGCATGTTTCTGACCAAACTGTCAGAAAAAGACTCCGTGAGGGCTCGACGTCCTCTAGTGGGACCCAGCACCGTGCAGCTCATTTGGCATTCACCAGACAACACCAGAATTAGCAGGTCCGCCATTGGTGCCCCGTTCTCTTCACAGATGAGAGCAAATGGAGAAAGACGTGAAAGAGTCTGGAGAACGTTGTGCTGAACGTGAACATTATGCTGTAACATCATCCAGCATGACCAGTGGGTCAGTGATGGTCTGGGGAGGTATATCCTTGGAGGGTCACACAGACCTCCACATGCTGACTGCTGTTAGGTACCAGGATGAAATCCTCAGAGCCACTGTCAGACCTTACACTGGTGCAGTGGACCCTGGGTTCCTCCTGGTGCAGGACAATACCTGTGAGTGTGGAGGCTGTTCCTACATGATGAAGGCATTGATGCCACTGACTGATGTTCCCACACCTGAATCCTATTGAGAACCTCTAGGACGTTATGTATCAGTACATCTGACGCCGCCAAGTCGCACCACAGACAGTCCAGGGTCTCACTGATGCACTGAGTCACATTATGAGCCGTCATGATGAAATTCATGCAAGTTGGATCAGCCTGTGATTTCAGTCTTTTACTTTGATAGTAGCTGTAGCTGCTTTCTAGTCATTTCGACTACTCTAAGCTCTTTACCATCACTTCCTCATTCACGCATTCACACATCATTCATTCAGGAGGAATCTAAGCTGGAGGAGACTGTTCTTTCACACACAGTCACACAGTGAAGCTGCTTCAGGAGCAGGTTCTTGCCCAAGGACACTTCAACACGCTGACTAATAGGAGCCGGGGATCAAACCATCTGATTGACAGGCGACCCACAGCCACCCTCACCCATCCATCCATCCCAACCTCCTTCCTACGCAGACATCGTTGCTCATTTCACTACGTCACCTGACTTCCTCCTCCCATCATAATTACTACAGCCGCTCGAGGGAGCCTACATTAACACTGCTCATTCATCGCCTTAAAGAAAACAACCACTGTTAGTGTTCATTACAACAGAACTTATTTTCCTTTTCTGTCCACTTGACCCCCGTGAGAAATCTGTGAAAAATCTATAATGTGTCCAGGAACAGTTTGCTATGGAGCCAAGAACACCAGACAAAGACCAGGCAAGTGTCAGCCACAGATGCTCAATAACGGCCTGGTGACAGCCCAGCGGAGCACCGACGGCTGACAGCTCGTCTTTTTGCATCATGGCTCTCTGAAGCTACATTTCCCACGACAGTAATGCAACAGAACGCATTTATGAACATCGACATCCACCTGGTATAAAACTGCCTCGGTGTGTGTGTGTGTGTGTGTGTGTGTGTGTGTGTGTGTGTGTGTGTGTGTGTGTGTGTGTGTGAGACCTGTTCTCCTGTGTTTCTGGAGTCTGGGCTAAGGCGGCAGCAGTGGAGCGTCTCCTTACACTCAGGCTGACACTGCTCCTGGCAACTACAAGCAGAAGAAGAAGAAAACAGGTTATCTGTCACTCACACACATTTGTTTTTCTCCAGCTGACATTCAATCATTGCAGACTGGCACATCTCTGCAATGACCCCCACCCCCCCCAGAGGATGCATTGTAAAACTTTGGTGATCCCCTCAGCACCGTCATCAGCCTACTGTACTTTGTGTTTAATGCTAATTAACATCTTTACTTTTCTAGTATGGACACACTGCACACTGAAGCCGCTCCTATGATGAGTGTGTCATCTGGATGTGGGACACAGGATTAGTCATTATAGTGGCTCATCACATGGAAACATTCTCACGGTCATGTGAAACCTCTTATACCAAGATTCAGCCTGACACATTTGGTATGGTTGGGAAACTTTTGTAACATTTCTTGGCCAATAAAGCTTTGTATGAGTTAGTAAAAAGAGGATACCAAAAGTCAACTAAACTACTGCCTTTCTGGCTCTGAAGGGACCTGCAGAGAGCCACAGACAGCAGCGTCTTGGTGCCTCCATCAGTCCAGTGTGGCACTCAGGCTTCCTTTCATAACCCGGCTGCACTTCCCCGACGCGCCGCCAGGGGGCCTGCTGCGATTATGCAAGTTCACAACGTTGGAATTGTGTAACTCCGAGTCTTTACTTCCTCCCGCCGTGAAAACATGTCACTCACTCATCTAGTATTTACAGCTCCCCTGGTTGTCACGGAATGCGGCACAAGCACAGGATAAATCTATTATGTAACATTTACATTAAACTGTAACCTACAGTGTTGATGGGCTTGCGTCAAGACAGCGGAAATTATCGACTTGAAGCTGCCATTTGTCTCCAAAATAAAAGCCAAATCGACGGCCACCTTCAAGCAGATAGCACGATGTGGGATTAACCAAAAGAGAAAATGGACAAGGAACGCAATATCAGAGTTGTTTAAATTGCTATAAACAAACGCTGAAGCTATAAAAACCAATAATACCAGGGATTTAGCGTTACAGTTACAGTGAGGGTTATATTGTGAAAGTCACAACAGGAAGTTTTCCTTCCGTAGCCTCGCTAGCTTAGCGGTCCTTTACGAAATGGTGATTCCAATGTCAGCGTGTTGTTGAGTTTCCACAACGTCGCGCGAAACTGCCTTTAAACTGCACAGAGGAAGCGAAGTAACAGGGTTTGCTACCAGGCGTGGAGTTGGGAACTAAATCCTGAAACTTGAAGGTCTCAGTGCGCAGCTTCCATGGGGCTATTTTAGCTCGAACAGTCACACTCACATTGGATCAAGCGACAGGCGCTGCCCAGAACTGCCATCATCCTGTTCCTCCTCCCTGTTTTCCCAGCCGAGAAAAGTCTCTGTTCCGGCTGAAACGCAGGCTGGACACTTGTGCAGTCTGCGCCTGGATCCACGAGGATTTCCCCTCACTCAGTGACTCACTTTTCAGTCCGACTTGACAGCCAGATTCCTTCAGCTACCACCGGCTGTCTGTGCAGACTCCCGTCAAGTACAACAATGTCAAGTAAAGTACTTCCGGTTGGCAATTTCAAAATAAATTACTAAATACTGACGCGGGACCGCGACATTTCAGATGTTGATCCCGGTGTTTTTTTAACGTCCTTTATTTAACTTCTATCTCTTTATTCCATTTCGTATGTAATTATTGATATGCTGTTTTCAGCTGCCGTTTTCTGCCGTTTATTTAGACTTTTAAGCATTCTTGCAATTTTATGCCTCTTGTGATTTGTGTATCTAATATGTTCTCTGTCATTTATTTCAATGCAGAGAAATAATGGTAAAAGCCTAAATCAAAACAGAGTTTAACAATAAAGAAAAGAAGTTTAACTGGCCTGTGCAATAATAACGATTAATATCAAAGTGAAATATCTATTAATTTGTGATCACCGTGTTGCAGTTTATTCAAAGCCACATACCAGTAATACACCTAAATCACAGTAGGTCTGTTAAAGAGTATCTGCAGTTACAGTTTAACTACAGCCTTAATGATTGTGTTGAATTCTTTACCATGTTTATTTATTACACATATTTACTGTAAATACGAATAAATTCATGCTTTTATAGTGGAAGCAATTATGCCCTATTTCCGGTCTGGGTCGCGCTTACTCCGGTTTCCTTGATGTAGTGCCGTTATCTTTGTGTGACGTCACAACTACGTATGTGTAAATTGTCAGATAACTCCTCCCCCGCTCGTGCCGACTACGCCCACATCTGAGAGTGTGTGTGTGTGTGTGTGTGTGTTTCAGAGATTATCAATTGTAGCAGTCACTGTTTAACCCTGACACAGAGAGAGAGAAAGAAAAGTCATATTTCATATTTTCTTGTGCGTGGCCACAGTGGACACTGACTGCTATCTGCTCAAACCAATTACAGTAACACTTAAGGCATGCTGATGAAAATAAAGGCAGCAGTATCAGTTCCTATAATGATCCTTCACAGCAAATTACTTAGTCACGGCAGCAGTACAGACAGACAGACGCCCCACAGACAACAAACAGACACCTCAAGACAACCAACACTTAAGGCACAAAGACAATATATGAAAATGTAAAATATGTACAATCTACAATAGAATAATATAACATAAGACTACTATACAATATAAAAAATAAAAAGAAATAGAAATATCTTGTGCAAATATCCAGACTGCAAATGATTTCCTGGAGAACGTTTCTTTGTGGGGGTGTTTGCAAAGGGTGTTGTTTTTTGAGATTCCTTTTAAATGGGACCAGTTTTTCTAGAACTGAGATCAGTTTCATTCTTCCTTATGAGCTGAAAGCCAAAGAGGAACCAGGGACTGCATTTCAGCAAACGTACACACTTACTCCTAAAGAAGGAAGTGTGTCTTCACCTTCTGGTGCATCTCCAGGCCTTCTTTTACTTTGTGTTTCGAATAAGTTCCTCATGTACTCTTCCATTTTTGCAAAGCATGGATATACTGTATATGATAACATGACTTCAACTAAACATTTTAAAGGATAACTTGTATTTTTACATGATTATTTTGTGTCGGATGTGAACTAACCTTTTAAAACACCAAAGTTGTGGGTTTGAGCAGGGCAATGCAGCAGCCGTTTCTGGGTAAAAGAGATAAGATTTGCTATTTTGGATCGATTTTACTTCAGTAGAATACAATTTATTATTTCCATCAGGAAGAAACAGCATAAATGAGCTGCAGCAGTAGAGAAGCACATGTGAAGTAAAAAATGCCCTGTTTTTTTTTAGTTAATTTATGATTTTCTGTTTGTTTAAGAGAAACCGAGGAAATAAAATCAAACTTTGTACTATATTGAACTCCATGCCACGGTTTTGTTTGCATCACTTTGAATCAAGTTGACAATTGTATAGTATGGTATCCCAGTGGTAGTTGCTTCATATGTATCTTTAATGTATGGTGTTAAACAAAAATGATCTTACAGGTTTTTCTCAGTAGGGATCTTCTCTGTAATGCTATCAGACAATTTGAACAATCGGAGCCTCTCAGTAGCAAAAACAAGGTTATGATGCTTCTACTGCAATAGTTTTACTCTTTAAAGTACATTTGTCTCTTTGTTTCTGTGCTCTTACAGAATATTTTTTAACAGACGCTATGACTAGGACTTGTTTTGTATGGCCTGTGCGTCTCCATTTTATTTAATTCCTTTTTACACGTTTTTTGCCTTTATATTTGAACGGTAGCCCGGCATCGCAAATGTAAGTTAGTCTGAAACCTCTTGGTTCATTAACGATTTTCAACGGGCCCAACACCGGCCTGGTCAGCTGGAAGTCATGTCTGAAGGAGGGAGGACCAGACACATCTGCCAGATTAATGCCTCCCTGGCCTTTTATAGATTAGCTGTTTGAATTACAATGAGGAAAAATTATAGTTGATTATGAAACTCAAATGTCAGTCAGGGAGTGATATGTTTTAGCATTAGCCACCTGTCAGCTACAGTCTGGTCTGAAGGTAAAACTAGAGGGTCCAAAGAATGAGGTGCAACCCTGAAGAAAAACTCAGACAACCATGTGTTTGGATCACATTTAAATGCAGTTTATTCGGTCGATGAGTATATTCACATGAAGATCAGCGTCTCTTCAGCTATGTTACCACATACACATAGTCAAGTGTACAAAAGCGTTTGTGCCAACCAACGATGGTACAGAGGTGGTCATCTAGCACAATGAGTGTGGCATTAATCATGAAATTAGAAATGCAATTGTTCATTAAAATCAGCAGTAACTTAATGTAAAAATACAGAATTTTATGATTGCAAAGGTGGTTGTATAATGAGCTAGTGCACATGACCAGACAGAAAAGATTAGATTCAGAGCTCAAATCAGAATGCACAGGGAGGAAGCTGAGCAGTTTGAAGTGGAGCACAGCAGGATTTCACTGTGAAGATATTAGCTCATCTCAAGTGAGAGAAAATAAACCAGCTAAGGAGACGATTTCTCAAATCATTTGTTACTGATTGAATATTGTAGCATGGCCACATGCCAGGTCCAGGATATACTAAGCCAATATGTGAGAGTGCTCAGGGTCTGCAGCGCTGGATGAATCGCGGGTACAGACACACATCTCTGATGTGATGTCTGTTCAGCAGCCAGGTGAGGAAACGCTCCAGACCCAGGCCGTAACCACCGTGAGGACAGGTTCCAAACTTCCTCTGAAACAGACACAGACACACACAGCAGCCCGTTAATACACACCTTTACTTAAACACAGTGAGACCAAGTGCTCGCTGCTCTGCCAAAGAAGTTCTGGACACATTTAGAGAAGAGATTGAGATTTTCATCTCAGCACAACCTTGATTCTATTTAAAAAAATAAATGATTTCAAGGACAATCAGTGATCAAAATAGTTTGAGCTGTAATACAGTTGAATGAAAAGATATTCCTTTATACATCGACAGAGAGAAGAGAAGCACCCAGCTTAGTGTTACCTGGTCAGTGTACCAGTAGTACGGGGTCGGGTCGATTCCCTCCCTCTTGTATCCCTCCAGCAGCTCTTCAGCGTCCCAGATACGCATCGAGCCTCCAACGATCTCGCCAACATTTGGCATCAGCACGTCCACCTGCAACACACACACACACACACACACACACAAGACGAGACATTCAGACAGATGATGAGCTAGAAAATGACTTCAGGACCTAAAACCTGTCGTCAGGTGGACCAACACTCTACACTAAGGCCCTCTGTGTAATAACTTGGCTTCAGACCAAATACCAGCAAAACAAACAGCGTTCCCAGTGTCTGATGTTCATATACAGTGTTAGCACACTAAGTGCTAACACTGTCTTTTTTCAAAAGCAGTCAGTTTTCATACCGACTCAGTGAGGCGTCTGTCCTCGGGACAGCGCTGCATGTAGAAGGATTTGATCTCAGCAGGGAAACGGCAGAGCAGGATGGTCTCGTTGATGGTGTCGGTCATCAGCCTCTCTGGAGCCTCTGGGATGTCCTGCAAGTGAGAACGGAGACAAAACAGAGAAGAAAATATCAAACCCATGACACAAGAGAGGATTTCACTAATAAAAAGTCAAGACATAAAACAAAGTTTATCAAGTAAGTTTCAATAACAATTTCCACACTGAGGACAAATCAGTTACAGAGCCGTCCAAAAACTACTAAGTTTAAAAAGCAAACGACGACAGTTGAGATGAATGTGGTGTCGAATATCTTGAGCTATGTGAACCCTGATCAAAGCAGGATGGCGACATGTTTCTGACATGCTGGAGCTCCTGTTGGCCGTATAGACACCCACGCCCAACTGGTGAGTCGGAAAACTGCATGTGAGCTGAGGCCTTCATTAGTGACTGGACCTGCTGACCTGCAGCTGAACACACATTGAACAAATACCACGAGCTCCTCAGCTACCTGCTACACAACTACAGGATTTCACAGTGACCACATCCTTTCATTTCACAAGGAAACTTCAGTTTCCATGTCATGAGAAACTATTCAGCCTGTGAGAACAGTTGGCTTGTGTCTTCAACGGCTCTGGTGGAGCTTTTTCAGGTCTGGGAAACCAACCCTAGTGATGCCATAGGGATGTCATAAGAGTTAGTCATTTTTATCAAACAGCCTGGGTTACAAACTGGAGAGCAGTTTGGTGTTAGGATGAGAGGAGGCAGAAGATAAACGGAAACGCTGACTGTTTACGATGCCTTTAAGAAGTATTCACCCCCCCCCCCTTGGATGTTTCACCCTTTTGTTGCCTTTATACATGAAATGAAAGCAGCATCCCCAGAGCACGATGCTGCCACCACCATGCTTCACGGTGGAGATGGTGCATTTGTGGTGATGTGCTGATGCCCAAAAAGCTACATTTTTGTCTCATCAGACCAAAGAACCTTCTTCCAATTGACCTTGGAGTCTCCCACATGCTTTTGGGCGAATTCCAGGCCAGATTTCATATGGGCTTTTTTCAACAGTGGCTTTCTCTTTGCCACTCTCCCACACAGCTTCGACTGGTGAAGAACCTGGGCAACACTTGCTGTATGTACAGTCTCTCCCATCTGAGCCACTGAAGCTTTTAAGTCCTTCAGAGTGGTCATAGGGGTCTTGGTGGCCATGATTTCATGTATAAAAACAACAAAAGGGGAAAACATCCAAGGGGGATGAATACTTTTTATAGGCATTATTTCTCCTTCTGAACCTGCATCCACCAGACTTTACTGGTAAAATGTACTTGATGATAAAACTGTTATGCCATGATGAGAGCTCCGCTGACAGGAACTCATTAGAAACGTGTGTGTCACATATCCTGGTGGGCGTGTGTGTTGTGTCGAGTCATCACCTCTCCAAACTCATAGAAGGTGCCGTCGTCCTTCTTGATGTTGTGTTCTCTAAGCCACTCGATGGCATCGGGGTAGTTCATCCTCTTGAACGGCCTCTTGGGGGGTTTGAAGGTCTGGGGGGAAAAATAAAACAAATATCAATATGCTGAAAGATCATGTGATGAAAAGCTCCGGGACGTTGAACTTCCAACCTGAAGTTCAACGTTCAGACACTATTATCTCAGCGTTAGTGTCATCGGTCATCAAAATGTCTCATTCATCGTCAGGTTGTTTTCGTGCTAGTTAACTGTTAGTAAGCATAAAAACTGCGTGGACTCCCTGTTTTAGCTTGAACGTGCTGTTAAAAAAAGGAGACATACGGGGTTGATCTCGTAGAGCAGCTGTGCAGCAGGGGATTTGAGCACTCGGTCCACCACGTCACACACCAGATCCTCCAGTCTGTTCAGCAGATCATCGAAGGTCATGAAGGGACACTCTGCCTCGATGTGAGTGTACCTGAGCACAGAAAAGAAATCAATCACCCCACACAAACAAACAGTGCAGGAGGCTTACAGACTCAGTTCCAGGTGAAAAATGATGTCATGAGTTGCCCATGTGTCGACCCGTATACTCACTCAGACAGGTGTCTGCGGGTGCGGGACTGCTCAGCCCGGTATGACTGGGCGATGCAGAAGGTGTCACCCAGTGCAGGTATGCAGGTCTCCAGGTAGAGCTGGGAGGACTGCGTCAGGTAGGCCTGTTCACCAAAGTAGTTGAAGCTAAACAGCGTGGAGCCGCCCTCCACCTGAGTCTGCACCATGGTCGGAGGAGTGATCTACATTTAGAAAAACAAACGGTGTTCACAGAGACGTTATCCTGCGCTCATGGGCTTCACATCTGCAACAGGACAACACGCATGTATCCACAGTCAGTCTGTTCAATCCATTCCACAAAACCATTTCCTTTTCCTTCACATTAAAAGCATTTCATTTGAAAAACACAAGTTAGCTTTTATTGTGAAACAGCCACAGCAGCCGAGGCAATGTACTGGTCACTGCACTGGTTACCACAGTAACCGCAGGTTTCTGCAAATAAACCAGGACTCAAATCTGCAGGACAAATAACTTTAAAGATACTCAGTAGAGATTTGCTTGGATTTGAAAGTGATTAGCAGATTTCATATATGACTCATACTTGATAAAATGCTACTAAAGCCAAATCCTTCTGTTCACTCACTCAAAGACACTAGATATCAGCTCAGGACTACAAAGCTAAGCTACACGTGAGCATTTGCATATTACAATGATATTGGTAGCACAATTTCAAAATACAATAATACGGCGAACATGTTTTAGGACAGAGGATTTTCAGCTACTTAGAAGTCAAAGCAGACGCCTGAGGATCAGAGGGACTTCTCTGTGATTATTTAAGTGAAGGTCAACGGTTCGAACAGCTGAACTACACTACAGATGATAATTTGCCATCTGTGACGTTAGTCATGTCAACCTGTGACAAAAACAGTGAGTGCATTCTCTCTTTCTTTGAAAGGAAAAGCTTGAATATTACTTGACAGCACATAGGGATGACTTTGACTTCTCTGTCAAAGTGTGTTTCACCTCATAGTATCCACGGTCAAAGAAGTGGTCCCTGAAGCACTGAGTGACGGTGGATCGGACTCGGAGGATCTTGGACACGTTCTCTCCTCTGATCAGCATGTGTCGATTGTTCAGCTGGACGTCAACGTCAGACTCCTCGTTCAGCAGGTTGTCAGCCCCACCAGCTGGAGCTAAACCAATCAGCTCCCAGAAGTCACAGTGCAGCTCGTGGCCTCCGGGTGCCTGGGAGAGGAAAGCAAGGACTCAGTGAAGGTGTTCCTCAGGTTTGTGTCCTGCATCCATCCTGCATTATTACAGTATGCCATCATGCAACACTGGAAGATGAGGTTGAGTGCAGTAGCTGTTTTTCTCCCTAAAATAAACTGCTCGACTGTTGTGCTGCAGGTGCGTTTACCTGTTTCCCCTCAGGAACTTCAGTGAGAGTCCCGTACAGAGCTACAGTGCTCTCTGTGGACAACACCAAGCCATTGTAGCACTGGCACTGAAAACAAGGCAGAGACAGTTAGCGTCGGGGGAAGAATACAGTGCGAGCAGAAAAAGAGCAAAAAGGGAAAGTTGTACCAGTTCATCAGACAGGACACACTGGAGGAAACCAGTTCCATCTCTCAGCACGATGAACATCAGGTTCTTCCCTGTAGGGGACAAGAAAGATAAAAACACAGTGAACAAAACCTCTTTCTGCCAATAAACCTAGAATTAGGAGGCATTTTGAATGGGAGTGTTGCCTTTTATGCTCTCAAGCAAGAAACAGAAACAAATATGACAAAACCTCCTTCAAACTCAGTATTAGAATAAAAACACGTGGACACCCGTCTCTCACCCTGTCTCCTCAGGCGATGAACCCATCCAAACACTTTGACTCTCTGACCTCTCTCGGCCTCCAGGAGACGGATTTTAACCTACAAAACAGACACTCATCTTTAGGTCATTAGCACAATAACGCCCAACTGTGTTTAGGCCATTATCAACAGCTGTCAAGTACTGAAAGTTGGCCATTTTAGATGGCTTGTGTTTCAAATACATGCAATATCAAAGACACAAGTCCACTTGTGCTTTAAAAGTGGCCTCCTTAGCTTCTTACAAGTACATTAGGACTGATTTAATAGTAAAAACAACATGAAATGTGACCAACAGCTTTAGGCTCAGGCAGGCTGGTGTCCTTCTCAATCACGATCTTCTTGGCTTCTTCCAGGTTCTTCTCTCTCCTCTCAATGTCCTCTGCCTGCACAACAAACATGGAGCAACATTTAGAAGATATCACATTTGCTTCTGGAAGATACAGTGGGCACACTGCAGAACAGCACAGAGAAGGGAAAAGACAAACAAGACATAAATTGCTCAGAAACCAAACTCTGTTTTATGTCGCTCTACCAGCAGCGAATGTCAATAGAAGAGTAGAACACACACCTCCTTCTTGTCTTTGGCATCACACTTCACCTGTTCACGGTTAAAGGCCTTTTTTGCGTTCTTCATCTGCGTCTTAGAAATCACTTCCCATCGCTGAGGAACAGAGGGGAGAAACACATACATGTGTGCACACCCAGTGGAGGCCTTGTCTCACTGATCTACTGTGTATATATACATTGTGACCTGATTCTGCAAACTTTACTGCAGCTGCTGAGTAACTAAAGGCTTCCAGTGAAAGAGGATAAACTGATGAATGAAAGCAGATGCATCAGCATCTAAAAAAGGAAAGACCATTTCTTTCTATTTAAAATCAGATCAAATGATGTGTATAGTTATAGTATATATAGTAATAGTAGTTTATATTTTTGCTCTTCTTCTCCTGCATGCCACTTTTTTACTCTTACTTTAAACTCTTATGGCATTCAGTGTGGACGGCAAAGTAAGATTTTCATTGTACAGGGAAACCTGTTTCTGTACTGTACACATGACAATAAACGCTTTGAATTTGAATTCGTGTATGTAGCAGGCTGGTGTGATAAAGGTCAAATGAAAATTGAGACATGAGAAATAGACTTTTTTAAACCAACCTCTCCGTCCTTCTGGGAGTCCACGTAGATGGTTGGAAAAGGCTCCTTCCCAGCGAACACCAGAGCCTGTGAGGATGTGTTCATAAACATGAGGAGATGCCGACAGACAGATCAGTGCAACTGGATCAACCAGTGGAGCAAACATCAACATTATTTTGTACCGTTGGCAATAAATCCTGTAGAGTGAGACCTTTTCAACAACACATGCCTGGATAGGATTAAAAACAACAGAGGTACTTTGAGTTATATCGTCGATTACCCTGAGAGGACTTTTGAAGGGTTTCTGCTCCGTGCCGTCCCCATCCTGGTCGCTGCCACATTTGTCAGACACATACAGCTCACCTGTGAAGACAGAGGCAGTGAGACACAGCAGTCACATAAAGTACCTGTAGGAACAGGCGTGTTATGTAGCACTCACTCCTCTTGGAGTAAAAGATGCTACATTTAGAGTTTCCAACTCCATTCATTCCATTTATTATTATCATTATTATTGACATCTTCAATAGGAAGCTTTAGTGAAGCTCCACAGACAGGTGAGGTCTGTGGCAACACTGTAAGGACACAAAGGCCATTTATCTGACATTTTAAAGACAGCTGTGGTCCCAGTTATCACATGAAAATATTTTTGATGGGGGTGCAGAGGATATTTACAGCCTGATGAAAGAAGGCAAGTCAATTTTATTTCTATAGCCCAAAATTACAAAATCAAACTTGTCCTCAGGGGACATTTCAATCTGTACAATGTCCGTTTTGTTTGACAGACACACACACAAATACCCACCACCACCATTCTATTCAAAACTGAAAGTGAAAGCACAGAAGCTGCAGCATTATGCTGTCTCTTCATTGCCATTTTGTCCCTTACTGGGGAAAGAAAAAAAAAAAAAAAAAATCAAAGTTTGTCTAAGATGAAGTGCTAGCAGTGACACCTGTCAATCAAGGCTAATACAATCACGAATATGCACCACACGGCCAAAGGTATACGGATATAATGAACAGTCCCCCAACATGT
Organism: Pempheris klunzingeri; assembly: GCF_042242105.1. Lineage (NCBI taxonomy): Eukaryota > Metazoa > Chordata > Actinopteri > Acropomatiformes > Pempheridae > Pempheris > Pempheris klunzingeri. The sequence continues at coordinate 8,396,113 of NC_092030.1, forward strand.
GATGCTCTAACATGCCTTTCCAACACATTGGGTATTCATTTGCTACTATGATGGGCTGTGGAGGCACCATGCGAAGACAGTTGGTACTGTGGTCTCTCCTACAGGTGTGTCCAGGTACTGTGGTCTCTCCTAAGTGTATCATGGCAGAGGGGACTGCTGAGAGCGAAGAAAGGCTCACTGATTCTTCACCTTTTCAATCAAAATGCGTAGCAAAGGAAACACACACACACTTGGTCAGCAGTGTCAGATGTTTAGGATGGCAGCACTAACCACCGGATCACACTTTCAGTTTCTGTTTGACACACAGGCATTACTGGAAAAACCCACCCGAACCCTTCCTTTCTGCATTTGGGGACATCGGCAGACGAAAGTGAAAGTTTATTCCAGGGTTATTAAACTAAAATTCCAAAAGGTCCAGTCAGAGGAAATGTATTAAAGCAAAGGTCCAGAACATCTTAATGTCCAACCTGAGTTAGTGTGATATATGCTGATGTAGCCTAGTAGTTGTATCAACGTCTGCATGTAATCAATAACTGACTGTCAAATCAAATAGATTCAGTATGATTCAAAAACATTCTGACAATATTTATTGTCATTTAACATTAAAGTAAACAGACACATTATTCTGTAGATAGGTGAAACGTTCTTGTCTCATTAAGTGAAAGAAGGGCTGCATTTAGAAATAAGAGGAAATAAATCAAATAGTTTTTGAATAACTGTGCGTCTTAAAATAAAATTAATAACTTGAGAGAAATAAAGTTTAGCAGCAGCTTTTCCATTTGGGGACATGTCGGCAGACGAAAGTGAAAGTCTATTCTAACAGACCACAAATGACTGAAATACATCATAAAGCGCGACCCTGCTAATAACTACTTTACATCTTCTGGTGACTGGAGGACATCAGCATCACAAAGTGTGGTGGGGTTTATAGCTGTCATGGCTAAATATTAGCCTCCACATCCCTCCGTCTTGGCTTTCAGTTGGTATCTATCATGTTAAGTTCAGTGTCTGTGTCAACCTGCTCCATGTGACTTGCTCTCCAACCGGAGGCCTCACATTACAGAACGAGAAATCAGCCTCAGCTTGCAGGCAGCTAACAACTGCTACAATATGCAAAGACACAGACATATGTCAGCTAGCTAGCAGCCTCAGACATGTGTCAGCTAGCTAGCTAGCTCTTAGCTAGTTTCTTCTTACCCACTGAGGTTTGCTCCATGCCTTTAGTTACCTCCGTCGCCATGTCAGTCCGCTGGGGAGGGGAAACTAAATACTGTTTTATTCAGAAATGGAAGTAGAGCCCCTGGAGCTGCTGCCTGTGAGGACTCCTGCCACAATGCCGAAATGCAACTTTACATCAGCCCTGACGCTGCTCTATCAGAGGAGGCGGGAAAGCCACGCCCATATTACCACATCTGATTGGTGACGCTCCTTGTCAGTCAAGCAGTTGGCCAATTAACCCTTAAGAGCCCGGAATCTTTTCTCCTCTAAGTAAAGTCACGGGGGACAGAAAACAGACTGAATGGTACACTTCCTGTATCCTTCTCATTTGAGGACATCTTGATCTCTGATAATGCTGATGTTGCTCCTCTCTCCTACAGGTTCCTGTTTTCAATCAATACTTTAGGGTACTAATTAATAACTACATGGAAGTCAACACACCCAGGGCACACTTGTATTTCCTGGGAGGCAGTGAGTCCTTATCTCAGGTTTATTCTTTATTATTCAACCTGCTTCGTATAAGACAAAGCTGAACAGCATAGCAACTCACCCAAATAGAAAAAAGATTGAAGTGTCCAAAGCTGATCTGAAGCAGAGTATGTCTCATTCTAGCTTGAGGGAGTTAACACATCTCGAATATGAGCATTGCAGTTTATTTTTCAAAAGGGTGGAGTTCATTTTATTTCAGGCTGGACCTCCTTTTCACATGGTAGTGGACAGGAAAACAGTACACACTGAGTCAAACAGAAACTTATGCAGAAAGCCAAAGTGAAAACTAAAAGCAACCACAGCAGCCCAGCGTTGTTCCTCTCCCCATCCCCACAACACCCCTAACATGCCTCATATTAGAAAAAAAAGAAGTGGAAGTATCTCCCTAGTCTGATGTTGTGCTATGATGCATGATATTCATTTTGTAAGTTATGGTCCCACTTAGAGTACAATACGTGATAAAGAAGGGAAGGTTTACCTACTAATCAGATGCAGGGGTCTTCACAGAATGAATGTCACGTCTGGTTCCAAAACCAAGATGGCAATGCCCAAAAAGCCAAACTTGAGGCTTCAAAACCATCCGTGATCCACGAACCAATGGGTGGTGTTAGTTAGATTACATCAGTCTCTCAGCCCCTGATAGGAGTGGAAAGCTCCTTCCCCAAATAAATCAATAGAAGGGGCTAAACCCCTAATGTACCGTAGCATCTAACATATAGATGATTCTCTCTGTGGAGGAGAGTCATGGTTTCAGAGGCGCTGTAGGAGGACGTGGGCCTGAGATGGAGGTGCTGATGTTATTATGTCTGAATTCATAACCATTGCTGAAACGTTGTAAAGCCCAAGAATTGTCATTGTATCCAAACCCACTTTCTCTTCCTGCTCTGCTAATATTCTTGCTACAAAACATTCCTGTCTACTTCCCAGTAATAACATCCAGTAAGACTTTCTCTACACAAAACCCGAGACCAGTAAGTAAATCTGTCTGGGTGACACTGACCACATAAATAAATGATATCAGTACTGTAAGAACTCAGCTCTGGTCTTCACCATATGTGAACAGGCAGAAATACACAAGTCTGACACAAAGCACGAAGGTTTGGAACAAAGTCTTTAACCTGTCAACAGGCAAGTATCTGTAAGTAAGGGAAATTAAAGAATCAAATTTCAGGAAATCTGGTTCAGGCGTAACACTGCAAGCAGGCAGCAGGAAGTCTTGCTGCATAAGACAATCTGTGGAACAGTTAGTGGAAGTGGGCTGGTCTAAACACTACTGGAAAACAAACCACCAAAATGAAACTAAAGTAATTCCAGTAATGCAATACATATTCACATACCAACTATGCATACTTGTGTAAAAGTATGCATAGTTTGTGTACAAAGCTGCACACATAGAAATACAATAGTATTCTGCAACTCTGTCTTATGGATTTGGCCACAAACTCTCATAACCATCACACCTGAAACGTTGCTGAAACACATGACCTATTAAACTCCAGCAGGTTATAAATCAAAATTAAAATGAATGAATTAAGGTTGCTTGCCCAAATAAAAGGCACAGAGGGGGGCAGAGGAGTAAACTATGCCTACATGTGTGTTGACTCAGTGAGGATAACATTAAATGTGAATGTTGATTTAGAGGAAAGTTAATTAAAGCAATCAAGAACGCTTGAGAGTCTTGGTGCATTGTATTTTTAATTTTCCCCTGGTGCCTGCATTTTGTGTTTTCCTTTACATAGATACCATGAATTTCCACCATGAATTGAATCAAAAAAGACACAAATTGGTGCATAAGAATTCACCTGAATGTAGGAAATGAAGGGCAGGACATGTACACAGACACACCAGCACACACAGCTCTGTTGCCCTTTTCAGTTCTGTTCATTTTATTTCATTCCAGCAGTCCAGGCCAAGAGCAGCTCATTCTGGGAAAGAGGGCTAATCATGTGTAGAAGACAATAGTGGAGCTATAGAGAGGAGAAGAGGAAGGGCGTCATTGGTGTCATTGGGGTCATTTGAGGCCAATCAAGAGGACTGGGTCATTATAATGGAGAGCTATGAAGAATATTAGAAATTAGTACAGTAAAAAAAAAACACAATACTGTTACTGCTGAGAAGGCAAGAGAGGAATGCTGGTAGAAAACTGCAAACTGTGTACATTTGCTAGCTAATATATTAATTTTACCACTCTACATTCTGAGAGCCTCATGTTTAATTCTAACGTGGCAGCTGCACATTCTTGAGCTCTTGTGAAATGAATCTTGTCGATTGAATATCATCTGTGATAAATACCAATAGACTAATCCATGTTCTAATTGTGTAGCAGCAATACCAGCAGTGTAATGTAAAGATAAAAACTTAATCCACAGTAGTTGCTGTGCCTTCACCATTGTGTTAGTGTTTGGGTGATCTGCTGTGTCAAATTGAATTACCAGAGGAAAGCAGGAAAAACGGTTATTTCCTGCATCACCAACTGAATGCATGTAGGTTAACATGACAGAATGCAATGAGATCACCTGGATGGAGGTTCAACTCCTCTCTCCTACAGGTTCCTGTTTTCAATCAAGACTTTAGGGCACTAATTAATAACTACATGGAAGTCAACACACCCAAGGCACACTCTTTTCCTGGGTATTTCCTGGGAGGCAGTGAGTCCTTATCTCAGGTTTATTCTTTATTATTCAACCTGCTTCGTATAAGACAAAGCTGAACAGCATACAACTCACCCAAATAGAAAAAAGATTGAAGTGTCCAAAGCTGATCTGAAGCAGAGTATGTCTCATTCTAGCTTGAGGGATTTAACACATCTCGAATATGAGCATTGCAGTTTATTTTTCAAAAGGGTGGAGTTCATTTTATTTCAGGCTGGACCTCCTTTTCACATGGTATGCAGAAAGCCAAAGTGAAAACTGAAAGCAACCACAGCAGCCCAGCCTTGTTCCTCTCCCCATCCCCACAACACCCCTAACATGCCTCATATTAGAAAAAAAAGAAGTGGAAGTATCTCCCTGGTCTGATGTTGTGCTATGATGCATGATATTCATTTTGTAAGTTATGGTCCCACTTAGAGTACAATACATGATAAAGAAGGGAAGGTTTACCTACTAATCAGATGCAGGGGTCTTCACAGAATGAATGTCACGTCTGGTTCCAAAACCAAGATGGCAATGCCCAAAAAGCCAAACTTGAGGCTTCAAAACCATCCGTGATCCACGAACCAATGGGTGGTGTTAGTTAGATTACATCAGTCTCTCAGCCCCTGATAGGAGTGGAAAGCTCCTTCCCCAAATAAATCAATAGAAGGGGCTAAACCCCTAATGTACCATACCATCTAACATATAGATGATTCTCTCTGTGGAGGAGAGTCATGGTTTCAGAGGCGCTGTAGGAGGACGTGGGCCTGAGACGTAGGTGCTGATGTTATTATGTCTGAATTCATAACCATTGCTGAAACGGTGTGATGCCCAAGAACTGTCATTGTATTGTAGTATCTGGTGGGTGCATCAAAGGAGTGTTATTTACGATTGTGTCAGTTTGGGATCTGTGTCTGTTTATCTAAAGGAATCAGACCTGGGAAAGCATGACCTAGGCAGGAGTGACCTGACCTTTATCTCCTTATCTGGACACAGAGAAAAGCAGATGTTTATGTTACATTCCTTTGCATTTTAACAAAGACACCAGATGCTGAGCTAGGTGGTCAAGAAGAGTATATAATGTGACCACAGAGTGGGCTCAGGAGGAGACGAGGACAAAGGCAGTAGATTTGGCTAGGGGTTATGCTGTCTGTTCCTACAATTGGCTGAACGTCTTCTCAGGCTTCCATGGTGCCTGTTAGACAACTGACCTTTTTGCAATAAACCTATTTTTATTCATTAAGTCGTTGTCAGCGGAAGTTTCCTTTCATCAGCTGCACATCATCATCATCAGAGAAGATACGACAAATTTGGCGTCACGAACAGGATTGCAGATGTGGCTCTGACTGCTGACAGAATTCGGTTGACCAACTCCTGCTCCATACGACGTCGGGTGAGTGTTTTCTCACTAAGTGGGGTACTGGTTGGTTCTTTGAGGCTGTTATGCTGCTGGTGGCTGCACTGTATACTTAACTGTGTGGACGATGATGTGTTGATGTTGAGAGTGATATTCCGTCTAAATTGGGGTAAAAAGGGGAATTAAGATAGAGTTAGAGAAATAGAAGTTGAAGCTACAGAAGTAAAGAAGATAGAGATAAAGAAGCAAGGATTAAGAAGATAGAGATAAAGAAGTAAAGAAGTTAAAAGTTGAAGTTAAAGAAGTAAAGGAGAAATAAGAGTTGAAGAAGTTAAAGAGTTAAAGAGAAAAGAGTTAAAGAGAAAAGAGAAGTAAAAGTTGAAGTAAAAGTGTAGAATAGCAGAACTAGTAACGATAAAGTAGGCTAAATAACCATGCAAGATTAATGAAGACAGGGCCCACATCTTCTTAACGGTAAGACATGTGTAAATTAGATACTGAAGTGAAAGTTGGCCTCTCAGTCTCCTGCTGTCTCCTGCTCAGTGTGCCATATGTTCAGTTACTCCTCGGCCTCCTTTAGCGAAACCGGTACCTGTAATAAATGTAGTTTATTTGCTGTACTGGAGGCGAGGCTTAGTGAGTTGGAGACACGGTTCCGCACCATGGAGCATAAGTCAGCTGTAGCTAGCCAGCCCCCAGTAGCCGGTGCGGGCCGACCTAGCTTAGCTCCTACTCCCCCGGCGGTTCCCGCGCAGCCGGGAAACCAGGGCGGCTGGGTGACTGTCCGGAGGAAACATAGTCCCAAGGAGAAGCCCACGGTGCACCACCACCTTCAGGTGTCCAACCGATTTTCCCCACTTAGCGACACACCCGCTGAGAAACAGACTCTGGTCATTGGAAGCTCCATAGTCAGGAACGTGAAGCTAGCGGCACCAGCGAACATAGTTAAGTGCATCCCGGGGGCCAGAGCGGGCGACATAGAATCAAATTTAAAACTGCTGGCGAAGGCTAAACGTAGATTTGGTAAAATTGTAATTCACGTCGGCGTTAATGACACCCGATTACGCCAATCGGAGGTCACTAAAATTAATGTGGAGTCGGTGTGCAACTTTGCCAAAACAATGTCGGACTCCGTAGTTTTCTCTGGTCCCCTGCCCAACCTGACCAGTGATGACATGTACAGCTGCATGTCATCATTTAACCACTGGCTGTCGAGGTGGTGCCCAGCTAACAATGTGGGCTTCATAGACAATTGGCAGTCTTTCTGGGGAAAACCTGGTCTCATTAGAAGAGACGGCATCCATCCCACTTTGGACGGAGCTGCGCTCTTATCTAGAAATATGGCGAAGTTTATTAGTCCTAAAACCTGACAATCCAGAGTCGAGACCAGGAGGCAGAGCTGCAGTCTTACACACTTCTCTGCTCCTCCATTAGAACAGTCACCCACCCAACATCCTATAGAGACTGTGTCTGTCCCTCGACCATTCAGACCATTTAGATCTATTAAGTCCAACAGGAGAGGAGTTCAGCATAAACATTTAATCAGAGTTAATACCACTGGCACTATGAAACAGGACAGGAGAGTGAAATGTGGACTTTTAAACATCAGATCTCTGCCATCCAAAGCTGTTTTAGTAAATGATCTGATATCTGACCATCATATTGATTTATTGTGTCTTACAGAAACCTGGCTACGTCCTGAGGAGTATGTTAGCCTTAATGAGGCCACTCCTCCCAGTCATACTAATACTCATATTCCCAGAGATTCTGGACGTGGAGGTGGAGTTGCAGCAATCTTTAACTCTAGTTTAATAGTCCAACCTAGACCCAAACTTAATTATAACTCCTTTGAAAGTCTTACTCTTAGTTTTTCACACCCAACCTGGAAAACTCTAAAACCAGTGTTGGTTGTCACAGTGTACCGCCCTCCTGGTCCGTACTCTGAATTCTTAACTGAGTTTTCAGAGTTTTTATCAGACTTAGTCCTTAGTGTGGACAAAGTGATTATAGTAGGTGACTTTAATATTCATGTGGATAATGATAATGATAGTCTTAGCACTGCCTTTGTCTCACTACTGGACTCAATTGGCTTCTCCCAGAGTGTAAATGAACCAACTCACTGTTTTAACCACACTCTTGACCTTGTTTTTGCTTATGGTGTTGAAACTGAACAGTTAACAGTCTTTCCACATAACTCTATTTTATCAGACCATTACCTGATAACATTTGATTTCTTGCTACAGGACTATGCTCTATATGACAGAGAGGTCCACACTAGATCCTTATCTGATAGTGCTGTTGCCAAATTTAAGGAGGTGATTCCTTCAGTATTTCAGCCTGTGTGTCCCTGTGCTGTGGATGACCCCCATGCTAATCTTAGCCCCTCCCAAATTGATTATCTGGTCGATAGTGCTGCAGGTTCACTGCGAATGACACTAGACTCTATTGCCCCTCTAAAAAAGAAGAGAATTAAAGAAAAGAGACAAGCTCCCTGGTATAACTCCCAGACACGTGAGCTTAAGCAACACTCACGAAGGCTAGAAAGGACATGGCGGGCCACCAAAGTGGAAGAATCCCGTTTAATCTGGCAAGATAGTCTTAAAACCTATAGAAAGGCCCTCTGTAATGCCAGAGCCGCCTACTACTCCTCATTAATAGAAGAAAATAAAAGCAACCCTAGATTCCTTTTTAGCACAATAGCCAGGCTGACAAGGAGCCAGAACTCTATTGATCCTTGTGTTCCTTTAGAGCTCAGCAGTAACGACTTCATGAGCTTCTTTAATGATAAAATCCTAACTATTAGGGACAAAATTCAGCACCTCCTGCCCTTAACAGGGTCTGGTCCAACCTCAAACCTAGGAACCATAGAAACAGCTGTTAGACCTGATGTGTACTTGGACTGTTTTTCTCCAATTGATCTTGCTGAATTGACCTCAATAATCTCCTCATCTAGATCGTCAACATGTCTCCTAGACCCCATTCCTACTGGACTCCTTAAAGAGGTCCTGCCCCTAATTAACACGTCCTTACTGGATATGACAAGTCAGTCTTTACTAACAGGCTATGTACCGCAGTCCTTTAAAGTAGCAGTAATTAAACCTCTCCTGAAAAAGCCTACTCTTGATTCAGGTGTATTAGCCAACTATAGACCTATATCCAACCTTCCCTTTCTCTCCAAGATCCTGGAGAAAGTTGTAGCTAATCAGCTGTGTAATTTTCTAAACTCTAATAGTCTATTTGAGGATTTTCAGTCAGGTTTTAGAGCGAACCACAGCACAGAGACAGCACTGGTGAAGGTTACAAACGACCTCCTTATGGCATCAGACAGAGGACTTCTCTCTGTCCTGGTCTTGTTAGACCTGAGTGCTGCTTTCGACACCATCGACCATCACATCCTGTTACAGAGACTGGAACAGTTCATTGGTATAAAAGGAACTGCATTAAGCTGGTTTAAGTCCTATTTATTAGATCGATTTCAGTTTGTACATATTAATAACGAATCCTCTGTCCACACTAAGGTTAGACATGGAGTTCCACAAGGCTCAGTGCTTGGACCAATACTCTTTATCTTATATATGCTTCCTCTTGGTAATATTATCAGGAAGCACTCCATTCATTTCCACTGTTATGCAGATGATACACAATTATATTTATCAATAAAGCCAGATGAACACAATCAGTTGGTTAAACTTCAAATCTGCCTTAAGGACATAAAGTCCTGGATGAGCAGCAACTTTCTGCTGCTAAATTCAGATAAAACTGAAGTTATTTTGCTCGGCCCCAGACACCTCAGAGACAGCTTTCCCACTACCTTAACTGCTCTGGACGGCATTAATCTGGCCTCCAGCTCCACTGTGAGGAATCTGGGAGTCTTATTTGATCAGGATTTGTCCTTTAACTCCCACATTAAACAGATTTCTAGAACTGCCTTTTTCCATCTACGTAATATTGCCAAAATCAGGCCCATCATATCCACTGATGATGCAGAAAAATTGGTCCATGCATTTGTCACTTCTAGGTTGGACTATTGTAACTCCTTACTATCAGGCTGCCCCAATAAGTCGTTAAAGACTCTCCAGTTGGTCCAGAACGCTGCTGCTCGTGTTCTGACGAGAACTAAAAGAAGAGACCACATTTCTCCTGTACTGGCTTCTCTTCATTGGCTTCCAGTAAAATCTAGAATAGAGTTTAAAATCCTTCTCCTCACCTACAAGGCTCTTAAGGGTCAGGCCCCATCATATCTTAAAGATCTTATAGTACCGTACTACCCCACTAGAGCACTGCGCTCCCAGAATGCAGGTCTACTGGTGGTTCCTAAAGTCTCCAAAAGTAGTTCAGGAGCCAGAGCTTTCAGCTATCAGGCTCCTCTCCTGTGGAACCTCCTTCCAGTTTGGGTTCGGGGGGCAGACACCCTCTCTACATTTAAGAGTAGACTAAAAACCTTCCTTTTTGACAAAGCATATATTTAAGGGCTGGCTCAGGCCTTAGACCAGCCCCTAGTTATGCTGCTATAGGTTCAGACTGCCGGGGGACTCCTATGGTGCACTGAGCTCCTCTACTCTCTCTCCTCCTCTTCCTCTCCATCGTTATGTCTCATGTCAGTCAAATGTCTGCCTCTAACTTGCTATCTTCCCCGGAGCGTTTCTGTGCTTTCTCATCTCTCAGGTTCCTGTGGATCCTGTGGATCCTGGTCCTGGCCCTGCTGATGTGGTTCTCTGGTTCCTGTGGGTCCTGGTCCCGGTCCCGCTGATGTGGTTCTCTGGTTCCTGTGGATCCTGGTCCTGGTTCTGCTGATGTGGTTCCCTGGTTCCTATGGATCCTGGTCCTGGCCCCGCTGATGTGGTTCTCCACCAGCCAATGGATGTGCGTCTGTCCAAGGCTACAGCCTGTCCGTCCTTGGGAGCTGGATCTCTCCTTCACTGTGGTGCTCCCGGAGGTTTCTCTTTTCCCACTGGGTTTTTTGAGTTTTTCCTTCCCGAAGAAGGAGGGTCATAAAGGGCAGGTGATGCCTCGGACTGATCCATCGGACTGATCCACTGGCCTCATCGACTGCTGGACTCTTTATTAGATTGTTTGTTCGCTTACACTTGTTTATTTCAGTGAACTTTGTAAAGCACTATGAGACACTCTGTTGTGATATTGGGCTATACAAATAAAATTGAATTGAATTGAAATTTGAGAGATAGTCGAATTGGTATAAGGAAAAGAGGAAATAAATAGCTCTGGGCCCAGAGGAATTGGCAAAATATAAAGAGAGATAAGAAGAGGTAAAAAGGGAAGACAAGAGAAATAAAGAGAAGAGAGAAATAAAGGAAAAGAGATGAAATAAAGAGATGAAATAAAGAGAAGATATAGGCCTAACAGAAGAGACAGAAAATAAAGTTGAGAAAAGTGAAAAGGGGTGAAAAGAGCCCAGAAGAGAATAGTGTACACTGAGCATGTGAAGTCATTTGTTAAGGTGACAAATTGTTTTGAAGAAGTTTGGCCAAAGTAAGACATTTTTAGGGAAATAGAGGACAATTAGTTGATTTAGAAGTTTTGGAACAAGCGCTTTTGATGTTTTGTGGGGATTGATGTTTGTCAGTTAAGGAGTTTTTGTCTGTTGGATATCCTGTGAGTGCGTGTGTGTGTGTGAGGTTGATGAGTGATACTGCAGTTGTGTGTAGAAGGCGGTGTGTAAAAGTTACCAATGTGTTTGGCTGTAATGGATTGTTAGTAAATAGATATAGATATGGTGTGATTAACTATAGGAAAGGTTAAGAAGATATAAGGAGGAGATATTTTAGTTTCATTAATGGTAAAAAAGTATGAGCCCTCTCATAAAGGGACATTTTATATAATTGATAAATGAGTATGAGTCCCATAAAAGGATATTTGTAAATTCTATGAGCCTCACAAGAGGACGTTTGTAAAACACGTGAGCCTTATGAATAAGAGGACTTAGTACATACAAGAGAAGACATGAGCCTCATAAGAGGACGTTTTTACATCTGATAAAGCATATGAGCCTTTACTGAGTCTGTGGAGGAGTGGAGAGACCAGTGAGGACATTTTAGGTACACAAGCATGGAGAGACATGAGTTTAAGAAGTAAAATAAAGGAAAGGAATAACTTCTGAAAGGTGTTTAGTTGTCAGAGGACAAAGTTTGTATTTTGGTTGTTTGGAGGTTTGCTCAAATTTTTCTCATTAAACTGGGTCTGTCTGGTCCTCAAGCAAGTTTGAGCTAGATGTTCACTCTCTGATGGTCAGAGTAGACTGGAAGTTGTGGTTAAGTTTAAGAGGCGGAGCAAAGGAAGTTGCTTAATTTTTGAAGGCCATTTAGTTTGCTGCTTTTAGAAGGAGGAGTGGCAAGAGAGCCCTTCCCCTTTGTTTGTTCTTTTCTCTCTGTGGAAGATAGAGAGATGAAGAAATAGGAGAAGAGACTTAAGGCCATATCACATTAAAGAGTGATTACATATTTCAGAGTAGAATAAGTATACACTCTCTAAAGTGTTATGTTAATGATACATTAATAGAATGGTGTCCAAAGTAGTTGCTGTCCAAACAGAAACTTTCATGAGAAGATATGTTACATTAGCATACAATAACCTAAACGTTGACAGATAATGTGTGTACAACAGGGGAGAACACTCCTGACGGTGATTCACAGATATCAAGGGTTGCAGATGATACTGAATTGATCTGGTGCATTTTATCCAGGAACTCTTTTAAAGTAATTGCAAGTATCCACCTGCATATTTTGATCAGATTGCTGGCATTTGGGTTGAGTGTGCTCAAATAGCTGAGAGTTGTTGATGTGGGTTTCATTGTCTGAGCATGATCTAATTTGATTTAAGAAGAGTTAGGTAAAAATAGTTTAATCAACTATGGATGGTAAAAGTTCTAAAGTAATAACCCCAATTGAAGTAGTGCAGAAGAATAATCCACTCATTAAAGGTATCACCAAGATGTCAGAGAAATGGAGTAAGCGTTGGCCTGATATTGATCAACCTTGGCCAGTGGAAGGGACTCTTAACCCGGATGTCATTAAAACAATGCAAGTTCTTGTATCTACATACAAGGCAGGGCAAAAGAAAGGTAGGAAGGGACAGAAACGCAAGGAGAAGAGAAAGAGAGAGCTTGGCATTCTGCAATTGTTTTACAATGAGGGACAGAAATGGTTGCAAGCTATAAAGGAAAGAAGGGAAAGAGGTATAGAAGAAATAGAGAAGAATACAAGGGAAACAGAAAAGTTAGTGGCAAAGGTTAATGCACCCTTCTCACATACAGCCCCAGTAAAGAGGCCTCCACCTTATGAGGAGAAGGTGAAGTTTGCTAATGTTTATCCTCAGCTTCCAGTAATTAGCCAGGAGGGTAATTATTACATTGAAGATGAGGATGAGCAAGTGATAGAGATGGGAAGAGCTAAGACAACAATAAAAACGTACCCAAGCTCTAAAAGCAAACAAAAGAAGGCATATTTAGAAGGTTTGAGTGGAGTGAGATTCAGAAGGATGGAAATGGGAGAAGAAAGTAGGGAAGATTCGGATGGAGCTGTTGGTGGATACGTCCCAGCAATTAAGCGGTTGTTGGTTACAGCAGAAAGAAGAGGTTGTAGATCACAGAGGAGGATGACCGCAGGAAGGAATGACACTGATGAGAGCGATAAAGGAGATAGTAATGAGGACCTGGATATCGAGGGCACTTCGTATTTCTTTCCAGCAGCATCTAGTACTGGGAGAGATTATGAAAGACAGCAGGCTCTAAGAGAGGTTAAGGTTACTATGGATAGATGTCTTTTGGACCTGGAAGAATCTACCTGTATGGAAAGTCAAAGAGCCCTGGAGAATCAATTACAGGAGCTGCAGACAATAGAGAAAAAATTAAGGAAGAAAAAGTCTCCAAAATCAGGTGTTTTGGGGTATGTATTACGTCCAAGAAAGGGACAGGAATCCGATAAGATGTGTCCAGTGATTGTTCAAGGTCAGAATCTGGAGTATAGGCCTTGGAAGAATACAGATATGTCAGACATTCTTGAAAAATTGCCCATTCTTCAAGATGGAGCACATCCTTGGATTTCGAAGTTGGAGGAAGTTTTGATAGGAACGCAGCCTGCTATGGGAGACATCAAGAGACTTTTGGCTAATCTTCTTGGAGTCTCAGCTATGGAAGAGATCTTGCAGAGGGCAGGACTTAATCGTTATGTGAGGACTGCTGTGAACGATCCAGAGTTGTTTGCTGCAAGCAGAGGCCGAGTGTGGAGAACACTGAAAGATACATTTCCAACAAATGTACACCCTGATAATATTCTTATTGAGCCACTGGGGCCACAGGAGAACCCGAGGGCCTATGTGTCCAGAGCTCATCAGGTGTGGAGGAATATTACAGGACGAGACCCAGATGCAAACCAAATGGAGCAGTCAATTTTGCGAGTGAAGTTGCAACAAGGGTTGCCTCTGCCAGTGAGGAGTAAGCTTGCTGAAGTGGTTGGTCTTGGGAGTATGACGAAAGGCATTTATACAGATCATATAGCACATCAAGTTGAGCTGTGCAGGAAAAAGGAAGATGATCAGAAAAAACAGGACCAGGAAACTCTTAGGAAGCTTAGTCAACTGCAACTGGAGGATAACAAAAACAAGGAGCAGTCTCAACTAGATTAAAGATTATTAAAACTGCAGCAGGGATAGATTTAGCTTCAGTAGTGGAAGTCCAGGGAAGTAAGTTTGTGTTGAAAAAGTGGAAGGAAGGAATAAGTAAGTAAGATGGAAGTATGTATGTTGGCAGAAGGAAAGAGAGTGATAGTATATACAGGAGTTGCATATGTTGTGAAAAAATTGAGCATTTCAGAAAACAGAGGGTTCTTCTATGTAGTATTATGCTCAGATAATGAAATTGTTGCATGCAATGATGGAACTGAAGGAAACAGCCAGAACTCACAAAAAGGACATGTCAAAGGTCACACAGGGCAATAAAGTGGCTGATGAAGCTGCAAAAGCAGTTACAGGAGCAGATGGACTGGATGAGGTGCTATTCAAGATTCTACTGGTCTGTGGTGAAAGCATGAAGGCTGATGGTAGCATCAACAGATCTGCTAAGTTTGATGATCCAGGAAGCAAATGAGCTAACTCATGTTGCAAGGGGGGTAGTTAGGAGAAGGATTACAAAAGAGTATGGATTTTGGACACTGTAGTTGCTTGAGCAGATAGATGAGGTCATAAGTAGGTATTATCAGACAAGGGTAAAGAGTTTGTGAATACAATTGTAAGGATAATTTGGATAAAATGGTGTGAATAATTTTTCAAAATTTGGAAATTAAATAGTGTTTAGCAGTTGTGTATCATCTGCAACGAAGGTTTTTGTGATAAAATGAAGGGACTGTTGAAAAATCGTATTAAGATCTTCAGATCTGTCAACATATAGGCTTAAACTGGAAAGGGAATAAATTGGAAACATAAAATTGGAAAATGGAAACATAAATTGGAATATGGTGAAATCATGAGAATGAAGTGACAACATATTGTTGTATTTGATGTATGTGCAAGAGATACTGGTTGTTGTTTTCTTTCTTCTCAGGACAATAGCTGAGAGAACACTATGAGGGTGACTGCTTGTCTGCACAAAATGGACTCAAACAATCACAAATGGATAGGGACCACGGATGGGGACCCTGAACAAGAACATTGTAATAAATTTGGATTAGCATATCATGCAGAGGATGTTTTGAAATATGGTTCTTATACAATGTACAAAATTGGATTTTGTTTTATTGTATTATGATCTGTGATGTCAATAGCTACTTTGTATGTTATTATGAGATTAGAAATGACGTCTGAATGACCGTATATAATGTCTGGAGTTTTGTCTAACTATGGGTAATACTCAATACTCTTTGTGTAGGATGTTCTGTTAAGATGTGAATACAGTGGGACCTCAGGTGTTTATTTTGTTTGTCCAGGGATAGTATTGGTTAGGTAGGGAAAGGTCCATTGAATGGTGCGATGGGTCGACCAGCCGGACTTTGGACACTTTTTATTTTTTATTTCTGAGTTTCCCATGTGTATTTGCTTTCGTTGGTCCCTACACCACCATCGTAAAAACCCTTCTTCTTTCATTTTTCAATTGGCTTGGAGTACCTTATGTAGTCGCCTAGGGCAGAGGGACTGTAGAGAGAGTTTTCCTGTCTAAAGTGTGAAGGATGTTATCAGTAAGATGGCTGCCTGACGGGTTTTTCGCTCTCACACTCCAACAAAATTACTGCATTGCTAAGGTTATGCTCTAATGAGTGCACATGGAAGGGAATGTTTAAGTGATCAGTGAGTGACATCAGGTGACTCGTAAACAATAATTTGTGATTATGACTGTGTTACCCTTCTGTTCTTTTTCGGGACTCTAGATAAGTCCCGAAGGGGGGAATACGTAGTATCTGGTGGGTGCATCAAAGGAGTGTTATTTACGATTGTGTCAGTTTGGGATCTGTGTCTGTTTATCTAAAGGAATCAGACCTGGGAAAGCATGACCTAGGCAGGAGTGACCTGACCTTTACCTCCTTATCTGGACACAGAGAAAAGCAGATGTTTATGTTACATTCCTTTGCATTTTAACAAAGACACCAGATGCTGAGCTAGGTGGTCAAGAAGAGTATATAATGTGACCACAGAGTGGGCTCAGGAGGAGACGAGGACAAAGGCAGTAGATTTGGCTAGGGGTTATGCTGTCTGTTCCTACAATTGGCTGAACGTCTTCTCAGGCTTCCATGGTGCCTGTTAGACAACTGACTATGAACTGATTATGAAAGACAGCAGGCTCTAAGAGAGGTTAAGGTTACTATGGATAGATGTCTTTTGGACCTGGAAGAATCTACCTGTATGGAAAGTCAAAGAGCCCTGGAGAATCAATTACAGGAGCTGCAGACAATAGAGAAAAAATTAAGGAAGAAAAAGTCTCCAAAATCAGGTGTTTTGGGGTATGTATTACGTCCAAGAAAGGGACAGGAATCCGATAAGATGTGTCCAGTGATTGTTCAAGGTCAGAATCTGGAGTATAGGCCTTGGAAGAATACAGATATGTCAGACATTCTTGAAAAATTGCCCATTCTTCAAGATGGAGCACATCCTTGGATTTCGAAGTTGGAGGAAGTTTTGATAGGAACGCAGCCTGCTATGGGAGACATCAAGAGACTTTTGGCTAATCTTCTTGGAGTCTCAGCTATGGAAGAGATCTTGCAGAGGGCAGGACTTAATCGTTATGTGAGGACTGCTGTGAACGATCCAGAGTTGTTTGCTGCAAGCAGAGGCCGAGTGTGGAGAACACTGAAAGATACATTTCCAACAAATGTACACCCTGATAATATTCTTATTGAGCCACTGGGGCCACAGGAGAACCCGAGGGCCTATGTGTCCAGAGCTCATCAGGTGTGGAGGAATATTACAGGACGAGACCCAGATGCAAACCAAATGGAGCAGTCAATTTTGCGAGTGAAGTTGCAACAAGGGTTGCCTCTGCCAGTGAGGAGTAAGCTTGCTGAAGTGGTTGGTCTTGGGAGTATGACGAAAGGCATTTATACAGATCATATAGCACATCAAGTTGAGCTGTGCAGGAAAAAGGAAGATGATCAGAAAAAACAGGACCAGGAAACTCTTAGGAAGCTTAGTCAACTGCAACTGGAGGATAACAAAAACAAGGAGCAGTCTCAACTAGATTAAAGATTATTAAAACTGCAGCAGGGATAGATTTAGCTTCAGTAGTGGAAGTCCAGGGAAGTAAGTTTGTGTTGAAAAAGTGGAAGGAAGGAATAAGTAAGTAAGATGGAAGTATGTATGTTGGCAGAAGGAAAGAGAGTGATAGTATATACAGGAGTTGCATATGTTGTGAAAAAATTGAGCATTTCAGAAAACAGAGGGTTCTTCTATGTAGTATTATGCTCAGATAATGAAATTGTTGCATGCAATGATGGAACTGAAGGAAACAGCCAGAACTCACAAAAAGGACATGTCAAAGGTCACACAGGGCAATAAAGTGGCTGATGAAGCTGCAAAAGCAGTTACAGGAGCAGATGGACTGGATGAGGTGCTATTCAAGATTCTACTGGTCTGTGGTGAAAGCATGAAGGCTGATGGTAGCATCAACAGATCTGCTAAGTTTGATGATCCAGGAAGCAAATGAGCTAACTCATGTTGCAAGGGGGGTAGTTAGGAGAAGGATTACAAAAGAGTATGGATTTTGGACACTGTAGTTGCTTGAGCAGATAGATGAGGTCATAAGTAGGTATTATCAGACAAGGGTAAAGAGTTTGTGAATACAATTGTAAGGATAATTTGGATAAAATGGTGTGAATAATTTTTCAAAATTTGGAAATTAAATAGTGTTTAGCAGTTGTGTATCATCTGCAACGAAGGTTTTTGTGATAAAATGAAGGGACTGTTGAAAAATCGTATTAAGATCTTCAGATCTGTCAACATATAGGCTTAAACTGGAAAGGGAATAAATTGGAAACATAAAATTGGAAAATGGAAACATAAATTGGAATATGGTGAAATCATGAGAATGAAGTGACAACATATTGTTGTATTTGATGTATGTGCAAGAGATACTGGTTGTTGTTTTCTTTCTTCTCAGGACAATAGCTGAGAGAACACTATGAGGGTGACTGCTTGTCTGCACAAAATGGACTCAAACAATCACAAATGGATAGGGACCACGGATGGGGACCCTGAACAAGAACATTGTAATAAATTTGGATTAGCATATCATGCAGAGGATGTTTTGAAATATGGTTCTTATACAATGTACAAAATTGGATTTTGTTTTATTGTATTATGATCTGTGATGTCAATAGCTACTTTGTATGTTATTATGAGATTAGAAATGACGTCTGAATGACCGTATATAATGTCTGGAGTTTTGTCTAACTATGGGTAATACTCAATACTCTTTGTGTAGGATGTTCTGTTAAGATGTGAATACAGTGGGACCTCAGGTGTTTATTTTGTTTGTCCAGGGATAGTATTGGTTAGGTAGGGAAAGGTCCATTGAATGGTGCGATGGGTCGACCAGCCGGACTTTGGACACTTTTTATTTTTTATTTCTGAGTTTCCCATGTGTATTTGCTTTCGTTGGTCCCTACACCACCATCGTAAAAACCCTTCTTCTTTCATTTTTCAATTGGCTTGGAGTACCTTATGTAGTCGCCTAGGGCAGAGGGACTGTAGAGAGAGTTTTCCTGTCTAAAGTGTGAAGGATGTTATCAGTAAGATGGCTGCCTGACGGGTTTTTCGCTCTCACACTCCAACAAAATTACTGCATTGCTAAGGTTATGCTCTAATGAGTGCACATGGAAGGGAATGTTTAAGTGATCAGTGAGTGACATCAGGTGACTCGTAAACAATAATTTGTGATTATGACTGTGTTACCCTTCTGTTCTTTTTCGGGACTCTAGATAAGTCCCGAAGGGGGGAATACGTAGTATCTGGTGGGTGCATCAAAGGAGTGTTATTTACGATTGTGTCAGTTTGGGATCTGTGTCTGTTTATCTAAAGGAATCAGACCTGGGAAAGCATGACCTAGGCAGGAGTGACCTGACCTTTACCTCCTTATCTGGACACAGAGAAAAGCAGATGTTTATGTTACATTCCTTTGCATTTTAACAAAGACACCAGATGCTGAGCTAGGTGGTCAAGAAGAGTATATAATGTGACCACAGAGTGGGCTCAGGAGGAGACGAGGACAAAGGCAGTAGATTTGGCTAGGGGTTATGCTGTCTGTTCCTACAATTGGCTGAACGTCTTCTCAGGCTTCCATGGTGCCTGTTAGACAACTGACCTTTTTGCAATAAACCTATTTTTATTCATTAAGTCGTTGTCAGCGGAAGTTTCCTTTCATCAGCTGCACATCATCATCATCAGAGAAGATACGACAGTATCCACACCCACTTTCTCTTCCTGCTCTGCTTCATCAGAGAAAGAACACATATGAGAAAGAAACTTTCACTTTTCATTTGACACAGAGATTTAGAAATAAAGCCAGTGTCAAATAATGTCAAACAATGATTAAGATGGCAGCACTAGCCACCGGATTACACTTTCAGTTTCTGTTCGACACACAGGCATTACTAAAAAGAGTTAATCACATAAATAAATGATATCAATATTCTACATTTGCGCTGTTTGGATGCAGTGTGATTTGACATGAGTCCTGTAAGAACTCAGCTCTGATGGGGGATGCTGATGCTGGATGAGTCTATAGATTCACAAAAATGTGACAGCTAGGACTAATTGTGCAGAAACTGGGTGTGATCATCTGTGCGTAAGCGTTGTTCCAGCTCAGAATCTTTTCTCCTCAGCTCAGGGACCTCCTCCTGCTGCTTTTGCTGAAGCTTGCCAAGAATTGGCACACAATTCAGTAAACGGTAGATAGTAGACAGAAATGCAGGGGTGTCGTTGGTCTAATGGGTCAGCACAAGTTTTCTAAATTGACTTGAACTCTGGTCAAATAATCCTAAATGTAAATGCCAATGCTACACCAGGGTTTACAGAGGAAAAGTGGTTCAACAACCATTGCTCCTCGTCAATCTTCTCTTTTCCAGGCTCAAAGTTTATCAAAGTTTCCAAAAAAAACCAAAAATCAATCTTCCAAATAGGCACCAGGAGACTTGATTTATTGTCGACAACAAAGTCCGAGACCTGAACAGATCTAACACACAATCCCTGGTCACTTCTTTTATAGCCCAAATCTGCTGAGTCAGCAGGATGATGACACTCCCACCCTGAAGAAAAACTCAGACAACCATGTGTTTGGATCACATTTAAATGCAGTTTATTCGGTCGATGAGTATATTCACATGAAGATCAGCGTCTCTTCAGCTATGTTACCACATACACATAGTCAAGTGTACAAAAGCGTTTGTGCCAACCAACGATGGTACAGAGGTGGTCATCTAGCACAATGAGTGTGGCATTAATCATGAAATTAGAAATGGAATTGTTCATTAAAATCAGCAGTAACTTAATGTAAAAATACAGAATTTTATGATTGCAAAGGTGGTTGTATAATGAGCTAGTGCACATGACCAGACAGAAAAGATTAGATTCAGAGCTCAAATCAGAATGCACAGGGAGGAAGCTGAGCAGTTTGAAGTGGAGCACAGCAGGATTTCACTGTGAAGATATTAGCTCATCTCAAGTGAGAGAAAATAAACCAGCTAAGGAGACGATTTCTCAAATCATTTGTTACTGATTGAATATTGTAGCATGGCCACATGCCAGGTCCAGGATATACTAAGCCAATATGTGAGAGTGCTCAGGGTCTGCAGCGCTGGATGAATCGTGGGTACAGACACACATCTCTGATGTGATGTCTGTTCAGCAGCCAGGTGAGGAAACGCTCCAGACCCAGGCCGTAACCACCGTGAGGACAGGTTCCAAACTTCCTCTGAAACAGACACAGACACACACAGCAGCCCGTTAATACACACCTTTACTTAAACACAGTGAGACCAAGTGCTCGCTGCTCTGCCAAAGAAGTTCTGGACACATTTAGAGAAGAGATTGAGATTTTCATCTCAGCACAACCTTGATTCTATTTAAAAAAATAAATGATTTCAAGGACAATCAGTGATCAAAATAGTTTGAGCTGTAATACAGTTGAATGAAAAGATATTCCTTTATACATCGACAGAGAGAAGAGAAGCACCCAGCTTAGTGTTACCTGGTCAGTGTACCAGTAGTACGGGGTCGGGTCGATTCCCTCCCTCTTGTATCCCTCCAGCAGCTCTTCAGCGTCCCAGATACGCATCGAGCCTCCGACGATCTCGCCAACATTTGGCATCAGCACGTCCACCTGCAACACACACACACACACACACACACACACAAGACGAGACATTCAGACAGATGATGAGCTAGAAAATGACTTCAGGACCTAAAACCTGTCGTCAGGTGGACCAACACTCTACACTAAGGCCCTCTGTGTAATAACTTGGCTTCAGACCAAATACCAGCAAAACAAACAGCGTTCCCAGTGTCTGATGTTCATATACAGTGTTAGCACACTAAGTGCTAACACTGTCTTTTTTCAAAAGCAGTCAGTTTTCATACCGACTCAGTGAGGCGTCTGTCCTCGGGACAGCGCTGCATGTAGAAGGATTTGATCTCAGCAGGGAAACGGCAGAGCAGGATGGTCTCGTTGATGGTGTCGGTCATCTGCCTCTCTGGAGCCTCTGGGATGTCCTGCAAGTGAGAACGGAGACAAAAAGTAGAAAATATCAAACCCATGACACAAGAGAGGATTTCACTAATAAAAAGTCAAGACATAAAACAAAGTTTATCAAGTAAGTTTCAATAACAATTTCTTCAATCTTGATGTCATAGTGATGTCATAAGAGTTAGCCTTGGAGACAGCACATTTTTATCAAACAGCCTGGGTTACAAACTGGTGAGCAGTTTGGTGTTAGGATGAGAGGAGGCAGAAGATAAACGTAATCGCTGACTGTTTCTCCTTCTGAACCTGCATCCACCAGACTTTACTGGTAAAATGTACTTGATGATAAAACTGTTATGCCATGATGAGAGCTCTGCTGACAGGAACTCATTAGAAACGTGTGTGTCACATATCCTGGTGGGCGTGTGTGTTGTGTCGAGTCATCACCTCTCCAAACTCATAGAAGGTGCCGTCGTCCTTCTTGATGTTGTGTTCTCTAAGCCACTCGATGGCATCGGGGTAGTTCATCCTCTTGAACGGCCTCTTGGGGGGTTTGAAGGTCTGGGGGGGAAAATAAAACAAATATCAATATGCTGAAAGATCATGTGATGAAAAGCTCCGGGACGTTGAACTTCCAACCTGAAGTTCAACGTTCAGACACTATTATCTCAGCGTTAGTGTCATCGGTCATCAAAATGTCTCATTCATCGTCAGGTTGTTTTCGTGCTAGTTAACTGTTAGTAAGCATAAAAACTGCGTGGACTCCCTGTTTTAGCTTGAACGTGCTGTTAAAAAAAGGAGACATACGGGGTTGATCTCGTAGAGCAGCTGTGCAGCGGGGGATTTGAGCACTCGGTCCACCACGTCACACACCAGATCCTCCAGTCTGTTCAGCAGATCATCGAAGGTCATGAAGGGACACTCTGCCTCGATGTGAGTGTACCTGAGCACAGAAAAGAAATCAATCACCCCACACAAACAAACAGTGCAGGAGGCTTACAGACTGAAAAATGATGTCATGAGTTGCCCATGTGTCGACCCGTATACTCACTCAGACAGGTGTCTGCGGGTGCGGGACTGCTCAGCCCGGTATGACTGGGCGATGCAGAAGGTGTCACCCAGTGCAGGTATGCAGGTCTCCAGGTAGAGCTGGGAGGACTGCGTCAGGTAGGCCTGTTCACCAAAGTAGTTGAAGCTAAACAGCGTGGAGCCGCCCTCCACCTGAGTCTGCACCATGGTCGGAGGAGTGATCTACATTTAGAAAAACAAACGGTGTTCACAGAGACGTTATCCTGCGCTCATGGGCTTCACATCTGCAACAGGACAACACGCATGTATCCACAGTCAGTCTGTTCAATCCATTCCACAAAACCACTTCCTTTTCCTTCACATTAAAAGCATTTCATTTGAAAAACACAAGTTAGCTTTTATTGTGAAACAGCCACAGCAGCCGAGGCAATGTACTGGTCACTGCACTGGTTACCACAGTAACCGCAGGTTTCTGCAAATAAACCAGGACTCAAATCTGCAGGACAAATAACTTTAAAGATACTCAGTAGAGATTTGCTTGGATTTGAAAGTGATTAGCAGATTTCATATATGACTCATACTTGATAAAATGCTACTAAAGCCAAATCCTTCTGTTCACTCACTCAAAGACACTAGATATCAGCTCAGGACTACAAAGCTAAGCTACACGTGAGCATTTGCATATTACAATGATATTGGTAGCACAATTTCAAAATACAATAATACGGCAAACATGTTTTAGGACAGAGGATTTTCAGCTACTTAGAAGTCAAAGCAGACGGCTGAGGATCAGAGGGACTTCTCTGTGATTATTTAAGTGAAGGTCAACAGTTCGAACAGCTGAACTACACTACAGATGATAATTTGCCATCTATGACGTTAGTCATGTCAACCTGTGACAAAAACAGTGAGTGCATTCTCTCTTTCTTTGAAAGGAAAAGCTTGAATATTACTTGACAGCACATAGGGATGACTTTGACTTCTCTGTCAAAGTGTGTTTCACCTCATAGTATCCACGGTCAAAGAAGTGGTCCCTGAAGCACTGAGTGACGGTGGATCGGACTCGGAGGATCTTGGACACGTTCTCTCCTCTGATCAGCATGTGTCGATTGTTCAGCTGGACGTCAACATCAGACTCCTCATTCAGCAGGTTGTCAGCCCCACCTGCTGGAGCTAAACCAATCAGCTCCCAGAAGTCACAGTGCAGCTCGTGGCCTCCGGGTGCCTGGGAGAGGAAAGCAAGGACTCAGTGAAGGTGTTCCTCAGGTTTGTGTCCTGCATCCATCCTGCATTATTACAGTATGCCATCATGCAACACTGGAAGATGAGGTTGAGTGCAGTAGCTGTTTTTCTCCCTAAAATAAACTGCTCGACTGTTGTGCTGCAGGTGCGTTTACCTGTTTCCCCTCAGGAACTTCAGTGAGAGTCCCGTACAGAGCTACAGTGCTCTCTGTGGACAACACCAAGCCATTGTAGCACTGGCACTGAAAACAAGGCAGAGACAGTTAGCGTCGGGGGAAGAATACAGTGCGAGCAGAAAAAGAGCAAAAAGGGAAAGTTGTACCAGTTTATCAGACAGGACACACTGGAGGAAACCAGTTCCATCTCTCAACACGATGAACATCAGGTTCTTCCCTGTAGGGGACAAGAAAGATAAAAACACAGTGAACAAAACCTCTTTCTGCCACTAAACCTAGAATTAGGAGGCATTTTGAATGGGAGTGTTGCCTTTTATGCTCTCAAGCAAGAAACAGAAACAAATATGACAAAACCTCCTTCAAACTCAGTATTAGAATAAAAACACGTGGACACCCGTCTCTCACCCTGTCTCCTCAGGCGATGAACCCATCCAAACACTTTGACTCTCTGACCTCTCTCGGCCTCCAGGAGACGGATTTTAACCTACAAAACAGTCACTCATCTTTAGGTCATTAGCACAATAACGCCCAACTGTGTTTAGGCCATTATCAACAGCTGTCAAGTACTGAAAGTTGGCCATTTTAGATGGCTTGTGTTTCAAATACATGCAATATCAAAGACACAAGTCCACTTGTGCTTTAAAAGTGGCCTCCTTAGCTTCTTACAAGTACATTAGGACTGATTTAATAGTAGAAACAACATGAAATGTGACCAACAGCTTTAGGCTCAGGCAGGCTGGTGTCCTTCTCAATCACGATCTTCTTGGCTTCTTCCAGGTTCTTCTCTCTCCTCTCAATGTCCTCTGCCTGCACAACAAACATGGAGCAACATTTAGAAGATATCACATTTGCTTCTGGAAGATACAGTGGGCACACTGCAGAACAGCACAGAGAAGGGAAAAGACAAACAAGACATAAATTGCTCAGAAACCAAACTCTGTTTTATGTCGCTCTACCAGCAGCGAATGTCAATAGAAGAGTAGAACACACACCTCCTTCTTGTCTTTGGCATCGCACTTCACCTGTTCACGGTTAAAGGCCTTTTTTACGTTCTTCATCTGCGTCTTAGAAATCACTTCCCATCGCTGAGGAACAGAGGGGAGAAACACATACATGTGTGCACACCCAGTGGAGGCCTCGTCTCACTGATCTACTGTGTATATATACATTGTGACCTGATTCTGCAAACTTTACTGCAGCTGCTGAGTAACTAAAGGCTTCCAGTGAAAGAGGATAAACTGACGAATGAAAGCAGATGCATCAGCATCTAAAAAAGGAAAGACCATTTCTTTCTATCTAAAATCAGATCAAATGATGTGTATAGTTATAGTATATATAGTAATAGTAGTTTATATTTTTGCTCTTCTTCTCCTGCATGCCACTTTTTTACTCTTACTTTAAACTCTTATGGCATTCAGTGTGGACGGCAAAGTAAGATTTTCATTGTACAGGGAAACCTGTTTCTGTACTGTACACATGACAATAAACGCTTTGAATTTGAATTCGTGTATGTAGCAGGCTGGTGTGATAAAGGTCAAATGAAAATTGAGATATGAGAAATAGACTTTTTTAAACCAACCTCTCCGTCCTTCTGGGAGTCCACGTAGATGGTTGGAAAAGGCTCCTTCCCAGCGAACACCAGAGCCTGTGAGGATGTGTTCATAAACATGAGGAGATGCCGACAGACAGATCAGTGCAACTGAATCAACCAGTGGAGCAAACATCAACATTATTTTGTACCGTTGGCAATAAATCCTGTAGAGTGAGACCTTTTCAACAACACATGCCTGGATAGGATTAAAAACAACAGAGGTACTTTGAGTTATATCGTCGATTACCCTGAGAGGACTTTTGAAGGGTTTCTGCTCCGTGCCGTCCCCATCCTGGTCGCTGCCACATTTGTCAGACACATACAGCTCACCTGTGAAGACAGAGGCAGTGAGACACAGCAGTCACATAAAGTACCTGTAGGAACAGGCGTGTTATGTAGCACTCACTCCTTTTGGAGTAAAAAGATGCTACATTTAGAGTTTCCAACTCCATTCATTCCATTTATTATTACTGACATCTTCAATAGGAAGCTTTGGTGAAGCTCCACAGACAGGTGAGGTCTGTGGCAACACTGTAAGGACACAAAAGCCATTTATCTGTCATGTTACAAGACAGCAGTCAAGTCAATATTTCTGTAGCAGCATAGAAATTGTGTTGCCATTATTATACTCTGACGGTGCCAATTGGCAGCACCATAGCCAACCACTGACGGCGCCATGGCTATTTAAGGGGTGGATTTCCCCCTGCTGGCTCTCCCTCTCTGCTTCCTGGTTGGTTGCGTCACTGCCGGCTCGACCACGCTCGCATCGGGCAGGTAAGGCGGCTAGTCTGCTCACCTTCTGTGTAGGCCTGTGGGTTATTATTAATTGCTGTGTTGTACTGCAGGGCCTTGGTTCGAGTGCCCCGGAGTTTTTATGGATCGTGTACCCTGCTCACTGTCGGCACGGTGATTTTTGCGGTCAGGTGTGTGGCGTCAGCAGCTGACTACACAGTTGGTGCTGCTCGTAGCTGGGGATCGCTCCTGCTTTGTGGGGACCTGCTTTGTGGGGACCTGCTTTGTCTGGATCGCTGCTGCGTTTTGTGGATCGGCGTCAGTGAGTTTCCTCGGCGTGTCCGCTATAACGCGCCGATTTCCATCATCCGTCTGGTGGAGAGGTTCTACTTCACGAGCTGTGGACCTGCCTTCTTAAGACAATTGCTTTTCCCCTGGCTTACATCACTCGCAAGTATTGCGTGGTACTCTGGTGTGCTGACTGTTATTAATTGACTGGCTTGATTGGAGCCCTTTTTAAAGTCTGTTTGTTGGGAGTGTGGGTTGCATTTTTGTTTTCATTGCCCTTCTCCGTTGTCTTGATTTGTTGTATTGATTATTTTTGTATTTAGATTTATTTGTTTAGATATTTCATTTGGGCAGAGATTTTCTTGTTTCTTACCTTGGTTATTTTTCTTTGTATGTTGAGTAATTTATATTTGGCAACCGGTAGTTTTGTTTAGTTTAATTGATTTCTGCTGCCATTTATTTGTTTCCAAGTTTTTGTATATTGTTTGTTGTTCTGTTGGATTATTGTAACCCCACTAACCTGTGTGTGTGTGTTCCTTTTGTTTTAGTTGCTGAGGTCCGGTGGTCTGGTGGTGGGATCCCCTTTTGTGTGCTGTGCTCTCTGGGATTCGGGTATCCTTCACGTGTGTGTGTGTGTGTGTGTGTGTGTGTGACTGTCACAGCTGGGTGTCTTCTCTTTTTTTTTTGTTTTTGTTGGGATTCACCGCTCCATCAGCTCGTGCACCGGTATCCTCAGCTTTAATTTAGTCCCCTAGTTTAATCCCTGTGTGAATGGTGTGTTTTTATATCATTTTAATCAAATTCTGTTAATAAAACTTATTTTTTTTGAGATTGGAACACTGTCTCTTGCTATTTGAGTGAACGGACCTGTGCGCCTTTAAAGGTGCGTCATTCAGTTCTTTGGGCTGAGATCCCAAAGTGGCGTTGTCTGGCAACTTGATTTGTTAAATAGAGTAAGAACGACTATTTCTTTATTTTCCTGACCCTCCGCTCGCCACATTTCTATAGCCCAAAATTACAAAATCAAACTTGTGCTCAGGGGACATTCCAATCTGTACAATGTCCGACACCCTCGGTCATTAAAACCTCTGTTCTCGAGGGACGCCTCCCTTGGATGGACAAACAGTCAATCCTGAATCTGAGCAAACATGTTAAAGTGCCGAGTCATGGTACACTTCCTGTATCCTTCTCATTTGAGGACATCTTGATCTCTGATAATGCTGATGTTGCTCCTCTCTCCTACAGGTTCCTGTTTTCAATCAATACTTTAGATTAGATTCAACTTTATTGTCATTACACCCGTACAGTACAAGGCAATGAAATGCAGTTTGCATCTGCAGCTTTTCCACACTAGACAACGACAATGTGAGTTCGGTGCTGCTGATGTCACCAGTAACATTGAAGCCTTCAGTAAGGGTTTACTGCTCACCACCATTTTGTCAGTTGCTGGAGCCAAAAATCAGTTAAAACTCCATTAAGCAGAAAGCCATTGAGCAACCACTGCACACACCGTTGTGTCGGTGAAGTCAGAACTTTAAGGCTGCAGCAACATCCATCAGAGAAAGAACACGTACGAGGAAAAAAAAACAACTCACTTTTCGTTTGACAAAACAGATTTAGAAATAAAGCCAATGTCACTTAAATTAAAGTAAACAGACACATTATACTGTAGATAGATGAAACGTTCTTGTCTCATTACGTGAAAGAAGGGCTGCATTTAGAAATAAGAGGAAATAAATAAAATTGTTTTTGATCAGATCACGTGACGTTTTCAAAGCGCCGTAACTAAGGTCACCTAGAGCGCTGCTTCACTCGACAGTGCACATATGAAACTCTCTCGTGCGCAAAAGTGGGATGGGCATAAATATTTTTGTACTATCAGATTATAGCTAGCATATCTCCGGTTTTACATGATCCAGGTTCAAATCTGCACTGTCGAGTGAAGTTGACAGCAGCGCTCCAGGCGACCTCATCTTTTTGTTACGGCGCTTTGAAAACGTCACGTGATCGTGAACCTCTAAGGGTTAAAATAGTTAAAAGTTCCTAACTTGAAAGAAATAAAGTTTAGCAGCAGCTTTTCCATATTTCTTTAACTGTCACATCTTGACTGAACAGTCAGCCAACTTTACAATATATAAATCTCAAATCAAGTAGCATCACGTGGGACGGCTTCACTCGAATGTGATTGGTCTGTGCGTTTCCTGATCTGCTCTCAACGCCGTAAACACTAGAAAAGCTGCGCCGGTTAAAATAGAAGCGTCTCATCAAATTTAAAATCCCCTAATAATTTATTGATAATAGGTCCGGGTCCGTGTAGGATGGCGTCTGGGTCGGGTGGGTGGGTGGGGTGGGGTCCGGAGGGGTTTATATGTCGGCTTCACCGACTGACGCCACTGACAGCTGTCTTGGCTAAATATTAGCCTCCACTTCCCTCCGTCTTGGCTTTCAGTTGGTATCTATCATGTTAAGTTCAGTGTTTGTGTCAACCTGCTCCGTGTGACTTGCTCTCCAACCGGAGGCCTCACATTACAGAACGAGAAATCAGCCTCAGCTTGCAGGCAGCTAACAACTGCTGCAATATGCAAAGACACAGACATATGTCAGCTAGCTAGCAGCCTCAGACATGTGTCAGCTAGCTAGCTAGCTCTTAGCTAGTTTCTTCTTACCCACTGAGGTTTGCTCCATGCCTTTAGTTACCTCCGTCGCCATGTCAGTCCGCTGGGGAGGGGAAACTAAATACTGTTTTATTCAGAAATGGAAGTAGAGCCCCTGGAGCTGCTGCCTGTGAGGACTCCTGCCACGATGCCGAAATGCAACTTTACATCAGCCCTGACGCTGCTCTATCAGAGGAGGCGGGAAAGTCACGCCCATATTACCACATCTGATTGGTGACGCTCCTTGTCAGTCAAGCAGTTGGCCAATTAACCCTTAAGAGCCCGGAATCTTTCTCCTCTCAGTAAATTCACGTGGGACAGAAAACAGACTGAATGGTACACTTCCTGTATCCTTCTCATTTGAGGACATCTTGATCTCTGATAATGCTGATGTTGCTCCTCTCTCCTACAGGTTCCTGTTTTCAATCAATACTTTAGATTAGATTAGATTAGATTCAACTTTATTGTCATTACACCTGTACAGTACAAGGCAATGAAATGCAGTTTGGCATCTAACCAGAAGTGCAATTTGTAGAGAAAGTGCAGAAATATATATAAGGTATGTACAGAATGTACAGATTAGACTAAGAGTGGAATGTACATTTAGGGTACTAATTAATAACTACAAGGAAGTCAACACACCCAGGGCACACTTGTATTTCCTGGGAGGCAGTGAGTCCTTATCTCAGGTTTATTCTTTATTATTCAACCTGCTTCGTATAAGACAAAGCTGAACAGCATAGCAACTCACCCAAATAGAAAAAAGATTGAAGTGTCCAAAGCTGATCTGAAGCAGAGTATGTCTCATTCTAGCTTGAGGGAGTTAACACATCTCGAATATGAGCATTGCAGTTTATTTTTCAAAAGGGTGGAGTTCATTTTATTTCAGGCTGGACCTCCTTTTCACATGGTAGTGGACAGGAAAACAGTACACACTGAGTCAAACAGAAACTTATGCAGAAAGCCAAAGTGAAAACTGAAAGCAACTACAGCAGCCCAGCATTGTTCCTCTCCCCATCCCCACAACACCCCTAACATGCCTCATATTAGAAGTGGAAGTATCTCCCTGGTCTGATGTTGTGCTATGATGCATGATGTTCATTTTGTAAGTTATGGTCCCACTTAGAGTACAATACATGATAAAGAAGGGAAGGTTTACCTACTAATCAGATGCAGGGGTCTTCACAGAATGAATGTCACGTCTGGTTCCAAAACCAAGATGGCAATGCCCAAAAAGCCAAACTTGAGGCTTCAAAACCATCCGTGATCCACGAACCAATGGGTGGTGTTACTGTGGCTTTGTCATCCATTTCTTTTATACAGTCTACGTACCCATAGAACTCATATATTACATTTCGATTGCTTTTAATTAGACTACGTTTTTCAAGTTTGACCGGGGTCCAGTTATATCTATGAATTATCTCATAATGTATACATTAGCTCTTACTACCCCTGACTGAACAGCCTGTGTTGTGGACAATATTCTCCAACACCTCCTGTGCAAACTCAGCATCCAGATCCCTTACTTCTTATGCCAAAGAGGATTTTGATATAAATGAAATGTACACTACGTGGAAGCTTTAAAAACCTTTGCACCACACCTTCATCCTTTCCTGTAAGCCCATAAACTTTACACAACTCAGTAGTTAAGATAAGATAATCCTCATCATCATCATAGGAGTTCCAACAGAAAGCAGACACGACGCACATCCCTTTGAAAAAGGATTGTGTTTTATTTACAGTGACTTTCATCAGAATTACAATACAAATGATTTATAGACTGAGTCTCCACAGGCAGAGAATTCATTCAGAGCTCAAGGAGGTCAACTGGAGGCTGAGTGTGTGCGTGTGTGCGTGTGTGTGTGTGTGTGTGTGTGGGGCAGTCCTTGGATGTATCTGCTGCCTCCTCTTCTTCTCATCCTCCTCTTGGTTCTCCCGCTCAGTGACTCTCTCCTTTCTTTCCTACAACCTACATGGTAACAGAGTAAAATCACCCATGAGTACAACACTCTCACAGACTCATCTGAGCAGAAATGCGCCCCTGGGTTGCTGTGACCGGTCCATACCCTCTTGAAGTCGTTCATGTTGGTGGCCTGTACTGGAGTGCCTATGAATGTCAGGTAGTTGATTTTTGTCGTCTCCTCGTCTCCTTGGTTCGACTTGACAAACAACTGACAAGGAAAAAAAACATCAAAAAACACAACAAACACCTCTAGATGGCTCAGCTGTGTCATTTAGGTACATTTCAGCTTGAACTCTGTATCAGAAATGACTTCATATAAAAAAAGAACTTGATTCCAACCAAAGGTCTTTTGCTAAAGGCTGTAAGTAAACTAATTTCTACACCAGGTCATTAGAAAATGTTATGTCAAAACTATCTTTTGATAAGCTCATTCTTAGCAATACATATCTCTCCTCCTACGGACTCATGCATATATCACTCCTGGTGTCTCCTAGCAGTTTAGGACACCTGCTAAATATTAAGGATGTGCATTTCAAGCAAAAATACTATTTGATAGTCACTGCCCACATCTTTACAGAGACATGGCTTCATCTCAACGACCCAATCAAGCTACTGCTCCCGACCAGCGTACTTCCAAACAGCAGTAAAAACAAGGCAAAACAAGATAGTTGCACAAAATATTTGATTTTTTAAAAAATGATTTCATGACTATTTGAATATTCTAATCACGACTCCAATCTTCAAAAGGCCAGCAGAGACAGGAGTCATTCCCTGAGTTAAGAAAGTTAATAAAACACTTTTACTCCTAGCCCTGAAAAAGGAGCCAAACGTGTCTCACTCTGAGATATTTTGGCCGGGAGTGTCTGGCCCACGGGTTACTCATTCACATTTATTGAACCAGAAACTATTTCAGTGATGGGTCTGACAAAATAATGGCTTCAAATGTGGTTTAGATGAAGTCAAATGCCAATGTGCAAATTTTAAGGTTATGAAGTGTGAAGACAAACTCAGTGGCAATAAAGAAAAGGTTACCTTAAACCTAGAGCAGGTGCATGCTTTATTTGAACATTTTGAAATAATGGCTAATGGACAGAGTTATTCTAGTTTTGTATTCTTCATGATTTTCTATTTTCATTTAGATTTTAATTTCGTTTTCAATTCAGTTTCAGTTTCAGAAAACTGAGAAATAACGGTGAAATACCTTCCTACTGGGTGGCTCTTGTTGCTGCTGTGGCATACGATTAGCCTTATTGAACTGTAACGGCTGTGTTTCAGCAGTAACGTTAGTTATCTGGCCCTTACCGTAACACTCTGGACGTTCTGAAACTTGACGTAGCGCAGAGGAATCAAACCATCGTCTTTGTAGTCTTCCTCTGACAGCTCCAGAACCTGAGTGGCTTCGCTCCGCTCTGCATCATCAAAACCCATCGACCGAGGGAGATTGATGAACACCTTCACCACCTTTGGGGCTTGGGCTGGCACACAAAGGGAAGGATAAATGAAGCAGGACAGGGAGGGGGGAACAGAGTATAGGATGTTAGTTATCAGGGAACGTTAGTAATTAGTCTCTGCAATGAAATGAATCCAAAGTGTACAGCAGCATAGAAAAAAACATACCAAAGTCTGAGGACAGCAGCTTCATAGAGAAGAGCTTCACCGGCTGGTTGAAGGCGATGGTTATAAGCAACTAGACAGGATTAAAAGACCACAACATGTTAAAAAATTACCATCTAATTCAACTTACCATACAGGTAAACTAAGAAAGCAAATCAACGACCATGAGGCTGAATGCACAGTTTGTCCTGAGGTGTCCTCTGGTCATCCAATTGACTGTAGTAATGGAACATTATTTCCCAGGCGTCTAACTGGTGAGATGGCTGATATTTTGCCTTGGACATTTAGCTTTAGCCTTAGTTAAGTGCATATTTAATACTTCTTTTTTCAAATTTCTCCGCTGGAAACGGGGGGAGGAACAGTTTTGTCAATATGCCAGCTAGCTTGCTACAACTCATTGAACCTGCAAGGGACCATTGTCACTTCAGGCGACTAGACATGAGAAGAAGTCAGTCTACCTCTGTTTTTCAGGTGGTAATTTTCCACCGTTACCGTGTGATGACAGGAAGTCTGACAGATGTTGTAACAGTAAGTCGGGTGGGCAGGGCTTAGAGAATGCTCAGTTGTACAGAAAAAAATGGTAGGATTGCAAGAAAACAACATCAGGGGCTGCGTTGTATGGGCTCGTTGCTGCAAGGTTACAGGTGGGAGATAAAGAACCAAATATCCAGTCTGACGGTGGCAAATGTTGGTGTGTCTGCCTATGAGGCCAGTTTTGTACAACTCCAGCAGCAAATCAGCAGTCTGTGACTGGCTACATGTTACAAGATATTCTACTTGGCATGTGTGGTTACAGTTATTCGACTGACCTGCACAGTGCGCTGTTAGATGATGTTTCACTGTGTTGCAGCAAAAGAAGAAACAGGATGTGTCCTAAAGACCCTGTGTTGCAGGGGACCGTGTTTTTTTGCACAAATGTATGTTGGATGGGGGGAAAAAATCATAAACATATGAAAATAATGCATGAACTTTACTTCAGTGTTGTGACAGCGGGCTCACACATTTGGGGCAGGGAAGTGTTAGTAAGAGTTAGCAGCTCGTACCTGTTCATCACAATCAGACTCCAGGTAGGAGGAGTCTTTGATTAAGCAGCTATCGAAGCCACAGTCGTCGCTCTCATTGAGGCACTCACAGCCGGCTTTGTTGACAAAAGGCATGAGGTCCATCTGAAAACATAGTAAGTGAGACATTTACATATATACACGTCCTTTTGAAGAAACTCAGAAGATATGCAAGAGAGTATAACACTTAACCCTTCGGAGTCTAGGGCCGCCACACGGCGTCAAAGTCACATGTCGCACGTTTGAAAACGTAAAGCTGTGACACAAGCATGCAGGTGCTCAATTCAAAGACTGTTGGAAAGCGGACACTCAAAACTTTTTACAGGTGTTTGAATTTTCTCGATCGGCCTATTAACACTTAAGTTATGAAGAGCCGAAGTCACGCACTACAGCAGCTCTTCTACGAGTTAGAAGATACTGAATCTGGGGAAGAAAGTTCTGATCCTGAGGAAGAAAGTGACTCCAGTGGAGAGGATGAAGTGGATGCTGCACGTGAAGAGGAACGAGAGGAGGTGTCCGCGCAGACCCCCGCTCCTCCAAAGATCCAACTAGTTCCTATTCGGATTTTGTGTTTCTTTTGCACTTTTACATACAGTGTGTCCATATATTATGTCAAAATAAATAAATACTTGTAGAATCACATAGGTGAAAGGCAAGAGAAAAGGTAAGCTTAATGGGAAACACAAAGGTAAAATGAAAAGTAGTAAAAAACGCCATTTTACCCCAGACTCTGAAGGGTTAAAAAGTTTAGCATTTAAGCAGACAGGTATAAGGAACATTGTCCACTCACGTATCCTTTTGGAATGTCGGAGTCCTCGCTGTTTCCCGGGTCGTTCTCTGTGTGCTGTCTGATCTTCTCCTCTAGCCCTGCAGCATCCGCCCCCTGATACTGATCCACCCGAACCCGGTTCCTGAAGAACAAGAACGTTGGTGTGGCTGAGATGTTGTTGGCTGTTGCTGTCGCCTGAGAAAAAGAGAAACGGTTTTATTAAGTTAGCTTTGCGTCATAGAACCTTTGTCTCAAAGTATGTTTAAAATGGCGCAAGATCTCCTCTAGTGCAGCTTCTTGTTTCTCATTCTTTATCAGCATCTCTTTGATCACTTTTTGTAGCTTTGACTTGTAAAGTTCCATACTTTATATTACAGTCAACAAATCCCACGAAAAGACATTATTGAAGATTTGTGTCTACAGTGGGAACCAAGTAGCTTCAAGCCGAGTGACACAGACGGGATAGAGAAGTCAAAAGTATTGAGGGATGAACTAACACATTAATAATTTTGGTCTATTCATGGGATTCGATAGTTGAATAATGCCAGCCTTGTGCTTTAAGAACTCAGCTTCCCCCAGAAAATAGTAACATATAATATAATGACAGTGTCAATGACAGACGGTGCTTCTTGTACAACTTTAACATTGTGTGAAGTTTGTTGGGTAAATTATTTTGCTGTTGGTTCATAAAGGAATTCAGTAGACGGTAGATAGTAGACAGAAATGCAGGGGTGTCGTTGGTCTAATGAGTCAGCACACATTTTCTGAATTGACTTGAGCTCCGGTCAAATAATCCTAAATGTAAATGTCAATGCTACACCAGGGTTTACAGAGGAAAAGTGGTTCAACAACCATTGCTCCTCTTCAATCTTTTCACCAGCTGTGTTGAGACTCTGTTAGGTGAAAACCGTGTGGTGGATGGTGCAGATCAGACATACCTGGCACATGTGAACGTCGACTTCAAGGAAAACAACCTGTGGGTACTTGTTACTCAACATGTTGAAAGCTGGAGCTATTCTGACACAGGGCCGACACCTGAGGAGGCAGAGGGAAGTGTGTTAGTGGCCTGCTCTGTAGTCTCAGCTGTACTGAAACGATTAAGTCAGTTAATCAATGAGTCAGTAAAGAAAGTTAACTAAAAGTTAAATCATTTATCAAATAAAAAGCAAAACTTTACTTCCAGCTTCACACAGTTGAGAATGTTCTGCTCACATCTCTTGTATATCATAGTAAACTGAATAATTTAGGGTTTCAGTATAACTTAGTGTACGTCAGGTAAAAGATGTGAAACAAAACTAACGATCTGACTTTTTACATCCTGTCACACCAGCTTTTAGTATCTGACAGTCTCTAATACTCTCAATTCAGTTATTCCACAAGAAGTAGTGATGCTTACTGAAAGTACATCTACACAGAACATCAACAAAGATTTTGATAGGTATCCCTTGAGTCTTTTTTCAAATAATTACATATTAACTGAAGATACATAATGCACAAGGCATTGTACAGTTGAAAATAAACTTTAAAGTGCTTTCTGGTGGGCAGACTATGTAATGAAGACATTGTCTCTAGATCACAAATATCTATAGACATTGCCAACATGTTTGCCAACAGAACATATCTCCATAAAGCTAATATGGAGCCAGATGACACATTGGTTAAACTTGGTATTGATGGTTGTTACGCCCAACTCAAAAGCAATCACACCAGAATATAGCTGAAGACATAATGTTCATGACAATGACCGGCTACTACGGGGAAAGAAAGGCAACAGATTTGGTTGTTGAACATTAAAGTAGGAGGGAGTGTTATTTCTTCGTACTGGTGAGAATCGCAGACTAGATGTGATAGCCCACTGTCAATCTAATCAACCTACACATGATAAAATCTCACGACACCTCGGCAGCCAAGTTACTGTAATACTGCTATGTCATTGTAAGCAACACAGCTAGTTAGCTAACGCCGGCTAACGCTAAGCTAGCTGTCCCAGGAACGGAAGCTACTCTTGTCAGACAGCCTAGCTATACGGCTCGTGTCAGCACCCTGAAACGATTTAACGACGAGCCCCAAGTGTTACCCAGTCGTCCGCTGAGTGGAGAGGCTGACATGCTAAGGCTGGCCGGCCGCGCGGCCTCGAAGCCGCTTTGGTAAGCTTACCCAGCCATTGTGAACTTCACCACGGCGAGTCTCGAGCCGGCGGCCGCTAGCTCTGGCTGGAAGTCCGGGTCGCTCCCGATTACTTTAACGCCGACCATGGTGCAGTCTGCGACTGTGATGTGAGCAGGTTGCTCGGGTAGTGTTCAGGACGGGAGAACTGTGAGACCTAATGGGTAAAAAGTATTGTGTTTTTAGCTTTCTGTCTGTATGTTAGCCAACTAGCTGTCCCGTCTCTAAACCACACTACAGGTACAGTGAGCTGCTGCAGGATGTGGACTCCTGATTGGTCAACACACCACAATAGAGGCGGGGCTTTTCCTTTTTCTTCTTCGGCGATTTTTTGAAGCTTAGACGCTTTCTGCCCTCCACAGGAAACAATGAAACCACCACGTGTAAAGATGGAAAGGATCTCCTCATCAATGTATTCCATTCATCCATCAAGAGCAACATTAATGTTTCCTTGTCTTCACATTAGCCTACATTTGACTCTTTTCTACATTCCCACTGAAGCCAGGATAAATCCACTTTACACTGCATCTTCCAAACTCTGACCTAAAGAGTGAAAACCTCATTAATATTGTCAGGTTGGGCTTTGGATCTCCCCTGGAGTTTAGTTTTTTCAGTTTTCCTCTTCTGTTCTAAAGTTACATGATGAATTGGCAGTGTTCTTTGTGTATACTCCAATGATTTAGTAGGCCCTTTGCACTTTCATACATTTGGGGGACTCACACAAGTCGGATTAAAATAAGAGTGGTCAAAATGACAGCAACAGAAGCTAAAATATCCTGACTTTTAGTCCCTGGCATCATGTGCCAAGCTCCAAAATCACTAGATCCTACATTTCCCATGATGCAACTTAGTCATGTCTTTCATTAAATCCTCCCTGTCTGGTAAGGGCCCAGGCTATCCAAACTACCCCCCCCCCCACCCCCCCACCAGTTTGTAATACCCTGATGACATCACTATGGGCACTCTTCTCAGACCTGACAAATCTCCCTCCAAAGCTGCAGAAGTCATCATATACTACGGACTGAGAAGTAGTCCTACTGACATGTAACCTGAGGTTGGCGTGTAAAATAAGTGCAGTGCCCCTTTACAGTTCAGGGCTCAACTTTTCTGTGAGATCCTTACAGTGAATAAAAGGTGTAACCTCAGGGTGGCCTATATGATAGATAGATAGATAGATAGATAGATAGATAGATAGATAGATAGATAGATAGATAGATAGACTTTATTGTCTGCCCCAGACAGTGACAGAAATTCTCCTTTGACAAGGCTCCAACAATAAAATACAACACATATCACACACACTTATGACAAGTGAAATGTTAAAAGTAAACAGCAGCCAATACATGCCAAATATATGTACTGTTCAGTGTCTTATTTCATGTTGTTCAGGGTGGTTATTGCAATGGGAATAAAGGATTTTTTATAGATGTTTTTGCGGGCCAGTGGGACTTTGTAACGTCTGCCTGATGATGTCTCAGAGTGGTTTTTGTTGTACAGGATTCTCTTCCACTGGCACTGATGATCAAATGAGTTAATGGAGTAGACGGTCAGAACTCACCAAACATGTTGTTGACAAAAACTCAAAGCCAGGAACAGAAAGTAAACACTCTGATGTCTGTGTGGAAGAAAAGAGAGTAGAAAGCTGCAAAGGTTCCATCCAGACAGCATCAAATCATCTCCGATCACATTTTCTAACAATAACTTAATTATTTTTTAATGGAATTTTAGCTTATTTATTACTTAACCTCTCTTATACCTTAATCACCTGTAGCGTTACATTTTGAACAAATACATATTCATTAACAGTTTCAGGTGTCGTCACAAATGACCTCACATTGAATGATGATAAGCAACAAATCTAGGATCTACTGAAATTTGAGAAACTAAAATTCACATATTTCCCTCACACTGTTCCCATGTTTTGAATGCTTTGAAATGATTCAATCTTCACTAATAATGCTCTGGTACAGCCGTAAAAACGGGCAGCAGACGGGCAGCGTTCCGCCTCAAACGACCACCTGGTTTCATCAAGAGTCCAATTACACACCTTTACCTGTGCGTCACGTGGCCAGAGCACCCACGCAGCCCCGGCCCTCCCGAGAGCCGTGCGTGGTTTTTAACCACTTATTTATCGGAGTTTGAAGCTCTCGGCGTGTCGGACCGGTCCGGCAGGTCTGTGCGGGCCAGAGCAGGTGAGGCAGTGGGGGGAGGCAAAGGCGAAGGGCGGGGAGCCGCCGCCGGAGCTACGAGCAGGAAGAAGAGGAAAACATGGTGCGGTGACAGGACGCACGGACACCGACTGAATACAGGATCCACCCTCTGATATCAACCTGCGAAGGACGCGGAGTGAGTCCAGGTAAACACAGAAATGTACCTGTGTGCGTTTATTTCGAGTTTTCAGGCTCAACAAGTGTTCTAAATCCACCGAAAGCCGAGGAGTGTTTCACCTGGGCGGCTGCTGCTCAGCTCACCTGTCCTCTGTACGCTCTGCGCCGCGCTCTGGTCTTTTGGGGGGGTAAGAGCTCAATATGTTCACTTTCCAGCTTGTGTTGTAGCTGATAGTATTACACATCTTAGAGTGGCTCTGTTTTGGACTATTCCATGTAGTCAAAAGGTCCTGCAGGTGTTAAAAAAAAACAAATCAACCCAAATCAGAACCCTTAAAACGCCCCAGAAACCTACGAGTGTCTGTCCTGTCTCATGAGAGGCCTTTAAAAAACCTCCTTTTAGCGCACAGACACTCCAAACACTAAACTTTCATGTTACAAGCTATTTTTTTCTCTCCAGCAGCAGCAATAATACGACTTATTACCTAAATCCTTCAGAATAAAAGCTTCATCCTCATGAAACTAAATTTGGCAGTACTGCACAAATTGTGTAGAAACCGCTCTCATATTTCTTTTATTTTGTCCTCACACTGTAATTTAATCTGTTGTGTAATACTGGAGCTCCATGGTTTCCAAACTGGTGGTGGGAGTCCCCTCTGCTACATCAAGTCATTGTTTAAGCCATGCCTCGATTCTCTGCTGTTTTCCTGCATAACTTAATATACTTTAATAAAGAAAAGAGAACCTCTTCGGTTAAACTGGTCACAGCTAGTGAACATTTATTGTGTGCCTGGTTTGCAAGAGGACTTTACTTTGTTTAGGAGGGGTCACAAGCCAGAAAGGTAGGGAACCACTGCTGTGCGCTGTAATGGTGACATTTGTAGGTTGAAGTGTCTGTGGTGCAGTTCCCCTCATTATTATTGCACAAGTTATATTTCCAAAATGGCCGCCGTGGAATAGTTGTTTTTTTCCATCTTAAATCTTTTCCTCCTAGGGCTCCATATGATTGTGATTGTTGTAAACCAGCAGGATTTTCTTAGTCTTGCGGTCACCATATTTCTCGTATTGTAACAGGAGATGTTTTAAATGGATGCTCAAGTTTTTACAGTCATCTCATGGTCTAAGGGACACAAATCATTGCTGTTAAACAAAGAGATTTTGGGATCAGTGTCAGTTTACATAGTCACGATGTAAAAATGTGACGGAACAGTTGTAAAATGACCCACGTACTCTGAGTGGTAGCTGGTATTGTGTCCGAACACTGTGGCAGATCCTGGACATGTGTCCAATCAGCTCGGCTGTTTTTCCATAAACAAGAAATTAAGCTTCTCTGATAAGCAGATAAAGCAAGTTTTGAATACTTTTGATTAGGGAAATGTTTGTCCCCTTATGGAACTGGCTGACCGTGAAATCTGTGTTTTGAGGATTTGAATTGTCACTTGAGAGGCAAATGGATTGAAGGTTACATGGCAGCATGAAGGCTCCTGTATGTTTTCCATACAGGCAGATTCAGGCACTGGATCTTTTTGCTGTTGGCCAGTGTTGACTTCTTGTACTGAAAAGTCTAATTGTTACTTTATGATGAGTTTCTTTATGTAAAATGAATGAATCTCCATTTCTATGATTGATCAGTTCTTAAGTCAGTTTGGAGCCGATCTGTACAAACATCCATACCAAGACTTTTGTCGGTGCCAACCACAAATATGATATTGGGCGGTAATCATGAGACGTTTCCTGCTAAGGTGAGATGTCCTGAAAATGTTTGCTAACTGTATTTACCCTAAAATTGTTTAACGCGTGCTAATGCTTGTATCGGTTAATCCTCGTTTATCTTCTGGTGGCTATGAATCTGTATTTTGCATACCCCAATAACACCCAGATGCCTTTTTTTTTTTTTTTTAATTTTAAGAGGTTTTGTTTGTAGTAAGAGATATAAAATTCGATCCAATTATCAAAACATTGATCAATTTAAAAAAGATCAAAGATCAGCACCTTGTGTCGAACGTTTTGCACCTTAGCCTTGAGCTCCATTCTATGTACTATAAACATAATACAAGCAAATTAGGAGGCAAATACAATTTGACTACACAGTGGACAGTGTGCATGTATGTTTGTTTTTTTTTAAGAAGTGCCTGATTTCATTTGTAAATAAAGGCATCATCTTCTGTCATTTGTGCTCGGGTGAGGGTTTAGCCTGAGATGAGGGGTCATAAACATTGGCAAAGATTAATCCAGAGAGCGTCGCCATCATGCAGAGTGGAACTGAACCTCAAAGTAAGAGGGAATGTACAGCAAGTTGTCCTTTTTGCTAAATGAACCTCAACAAGGTGATGCAGGTTTCAAATCATTTTACACGGCTGTTTACTAACAAAATCAATAATTTGACAAAAATATAGATTTTTTTTTTTTAGAAAATGATTTTATTAATTTAAAGCTTTAATTGCTTTTGGTATCAAAGCTGCAGCCACAGCAGAAAGGCTCTGCAATACAGAAATGGCAGACCGTGGAATGCTGTAATTGACCAATCAGAATCAAGTGTTTAACAAAGCCATCTTTAACTTTTTGTGCTGTGTGGGATCACGTGTTGCTGTAGCAGCTGGTGTCTCTGTGGACTTACTGTCTGTTTATGGAGTCCTCGTCTGGACTCCAGCTGTGAGTGAAATACAGAAGAATCTCAAGACTCGACTCATTAGGTTTCATTAAGCTCTAATAAGTGTGAAGATGCTATTATGTTTACTAGCCCTGTAACCATTAGTGGATTCATTGATTAGTGGAACAACATCATCAAGCAGTCGCCCCGCTTCTCCATTCTTACAATTCAGAGCTATAGTTCTGTTAAAAGCACTGTAAATTGATATTTCTAACATTTTATAGGCTAAACAATGAATCGCATTCCAAAAAAATAACCAATAGGTTCACAGATGATGACGGATAAAACACTGCCAGTTACAGCCCTAAACTTAAAAATGGCTGACAAAAGTTAGCAAGTTTTTAGAAAATTTGCCAAACTGAGAAGGAGGTTGGTGAGTGGTTTATTTTCCATACCGTGATTTTACAACCATAAACATTTCTTTAGCTTTGACACAGGCTCTGACTTGTGACTATTGACATCAGTTTTGAATACCATAGGTCTACTGTTACACAGTGGAACTTTCCAGTGTGTTCCTGGACTAAAGTCCTGTAATCTTAACTAAGGATTCACACAAAACATGACATTGGTTTAGACAGGATGACCGTGAAGATGATCTTCTACTCTATGAACGATGTAGATTCTCACCTCAGGGAAGACCTTATACTGTGTGTATGCAAATCATGTTCAGCCCTACATTATTGTAATATCACTGAACAAAATGTGGCATTGCATATTCAGAGGAAACTACATGAATTCAGCTGGGGGTGCAGAATATCTCTAATATTACACATGCTGACAAAAGTTCCACAGCAGATTGTCCTCAGAGTGACTGACTACTGAAGGCTCTGTGTCAGACTTGAGTCTCTTTAAATCTGCTGTTATTCATCAGTGAATGTCTTTATTAAAAAAAACATTCACTGATGTTGCGCAGAAAAAGAACTTGACAGATGTGAACGCGCACAGAGCCTGAAGCAGAAAGCCGGAGGTAACGGAGACAAAGAGAGCTTCATGATACCTGTTATCTCTGGCGGTGAGTTTAGGGTTTGTTGAGGCAGCTCATGCAAAGAAAGTCTGACTCTGTTGAGTTTGCTTCCTAGTACAGCCCCGATCTAAAGTCAGTTTAATGTTTCACTCGCATCAAAACACTGCACAGCAGTTTGTACATGAGACAGGACTTTGCTGATGTTTATGTTCTCCTCCATCGCTACAGCGGTGATGTAAACAATCTGCAGCTCTCCACAGCTTTACAGAGCTTCATAGTGAGGTAGTGGTTATCTCTCACCGCTCAGCCTCTACCTGCTTAGTAACAAATGGCAGACAGACGGTTAGAGACGAGTTGGCGTAGATCATTGAGCATTTAGCGGCTATAGAACCAGATGTTTTTCTCAGAAGTTGGTGGAGACCAAAAACAGCTAAAAGATAAGAAGAATATAATGGACTTTCATTCATCATGTGGACACAAACCTGACTCTTAGAGTGAGTGTTGCTCTGTAACTACTGGATGTTACCCTGTTTCAACAAATGGCCAAAATATCAATAGTTACAGGTTTAAGTTTCCTATCTGTGGACAAACTGCAAGTAAAATACTGTTTGCAAACCAGGTTGAACTTTTTCACCTAGACAACCTGTTTGCATGTAGTGTTCTCATTGTGTGGTAAATGAATGCTGATGCTTATTTACACGCACTTAAATGTTAGAAATAATGATGATAAGCTTTTCAGAGAGAGAAAGAACCCCAGATCAGTAGAATGTGATGTAAACATACTAGGAGAGTGACAGCTAATGTACGGTTGGTGCTGTGTCACAGTA
Source organism: Pempheris klunzingeri (assembly GCF_042242105.1). Classification (NCBI taxonomy): domain Eukaryota; kingdom Metazoa; phylum Chordata; class Actinopteri; order Acropomatiformes; family Pempheridae; genus Pempheris; species Pempheris klunzingeri. Next base: position 8,440,037 of record NC_092030.1, read on the forward strand.
TTAAGTAGCAATCCATCAGAGAACAGGCAGCAATTGTTTCTTTTGTTTCCCAGCTGCTACAGACATCATCTTTATCAGATTCTCCTCAGGTGCTGTAGAAACACGACTCTGCATCAATGTGATAGCATCTGTTCTCACCCTGCCAGGGGACTCAGTATCAACACCTATACTTATCATTCCCAATTTTTCCTATTCCTATTTTCCTTTTGGTTGATTACATGTTTTTGGAATGTTTGTACGTAGCTTTTGTGTTCAAAAACGCTTTGTACTGAAAGAAAGATGCATTCTCTAAACCTCATATCATGCCACTGTCATACATAAATATTATTAACAGCATTATTTTTAAGATATTGGTTATGAATTCAAAGTTTTGATACAGCTTACTTGTTCTACAATAGTCATACAATGTACTTAAAGTCTTCTTTAAATAATACTTGAAATTAAATTTTATTGCACTTTGCACACGTATTTAAACTAGAACCCAAACATTTCCAATGAATTTTGCTTTAAACATTTAACTAGACAAAGAGATTAATTTCCCTGGTGCTATTGGCAAGGGTTTGTACATATAAGGATGGCTGTCTTTATAGATCACGTACTTATAAATAGTGTGAAAAAGTGTGATTGCACAAGTTAAACAATATTTCATAGAATCTATAAACAATAGGCTTGCTTTCCTTACAGGATTCACAGAATGTTGGAGCTGGAAGCCAAACGCGAACATGTACTGATCCATAGTGTGTTTTCAGTGGAGAAACGGTCTGTGCTTGCATTTAGTTTTGTTTGTGTGAAGCCCTCCTGCTCGCCTCAGTGAGGGCTGAACCTCCTCCTTACTCTCAGGTTTCACTGTCGTCGCTCAGGTATGTTCTCCTCTGTCCCACTCTGAACCCCTCCCTCCCTGCTCTTTGTTGTTGCCATAACGACTCCCTAGGCCAGACACCAAAACTGGTTTTCCGAGACGGGCGATCCTCATGCTACTGAACCTCTGATTAGTGGGTTGAGGTGGGTGGAGCAGTGGGTGCTGAGCTCTCAGGGGGAAATGGATGGATTTGACTCTTAATGAGGATTGGAGACATTTCTCTTTAACACTTGCTCTAAACAGTAACCGCTTGTTTTTTAACAGTTGAAATGTTCTCATAGTGATGTGCACATTTCACTTAAGGCTGCAACTTACTGAAGCTGTTTATGTAAGAAGATGGTTGTCAAACTTACTTCAGCTAAAAGTTGACATTTACTCTCAGGATGCTTCAGCATGAAACGCACTCAGTCATCAAGCTTAAAGTTCTTTGACACGCATCGCTTACAGCGGGTGGAAGATAAAGATTACGTTGCTTGATGCTTGCCATAAAGATGAAACAAAATGGATGGAACTTGTTAATTAGTCTTTGCACTAAGCTAACTGGCTGCTAGCTGTGGCCTCATATGTAACAGACAGGCTTTAGAGTTGTCATCACACTCTCCTCGAAAGGGGTTTGCCAAGATATCAATTCAGTTTTTGCCTCTGGCTTTAGCTACTATGGTGCTGTGTTTTGTTCCCAACTTAAAAAACAAGTTTTTGAAAGAGGAAATAAAGAATCGCTTTTGGGACCAGCAGCTCCTCACACTTTGCAACTCAATTAGTAGTATCAGGAAAGTGTGAAAGAAAACATCCATCCAGGGGCTAGAGCCAACTACCCTGAGAGAACCCATGCAACCTGCACACAGAAAGGCCCTGAGTTCATCCTGCAAACCAGACTAGCAGATTCAACCACGGAACCGTTCTTGTTTTTGATAACGACAAAAAAGAGAAACAAAAGTGCCCCCATCTTGTCATTTTTTTTAATCTGAGAAACTCATGCATCCTGACAGCCTGCCAGCATCAAGAGCATGAATTAGATTTGACATTTCCTCCCTGGATATTCCCCCCTCCTTCCCCCACCTACTAGCTCTATATCCTCTGGGCGTGGTGAGGAGGGAATCCTGTTGATCTCCTATAGTTTCTTCTAATGTGGTTTCTTGTCTCCCTTTAATACGTGCAAATATCACTCGTCAGAAGTCCAGACATAAACCATTCCAAAAGAAACATGAGGATTATCCAGCAAAACATAATCAATGATTTTAGATGTGTTTTTAAAACTAGTCTGGCAGCAACAAACCAGTTCACTACAAGTAAACAAGTTCCCCTGTTTCACAATCAAGGAAATGTTTTATTTGTAATGGCAGGCATGCCTTTCGTGATAGGTTAAGAAACAAGTGCGTGGATGAGTGAAGGCGTGACGCAGGGCTTTAGTTGAGCTGAGCTGGTGTTTTCCTTTGGAGTGGCACATTGTTTGTCTGAAGGTATGTTACCATTGTCATCCAGTCAAAGACGTTGAGGTGTTTCCTTTAGTCCATCATAACTCAAACTGCGACAGATACTGATATTGGAAAACTAACTTCAGACTACCCAAGACAACTTGAAGTTTTGAGGCTTAAGCCTTACGTGTCATATTTAAGGAGAAAACTTGAGGTGTTTTGTATAACAGGCTCCTGGAGGAAGTGATACTGATTGCAAGTGCCAAGTATTTTCAGAGGTTGCCAGCAGTGCTGTTGATCATGAGCAGTAAAACACATTTTTCCAGCCATGCTGCCGGCTCATGAGGCTACTTGGGCACAGTGGTGCTTCAAGTTTAATGAGGAGGTTAGCATGCTAACATACTTACAATGACCATGCTTATGTTTAGCAATGTTCACCATGTTTATCATCAGGATAGCATGCTAACATTTGCTTATTAGTGCTAAACAGAAAGTACAGCTGTGGCTCTTTATGACCAAACACCTGCAAAACTAAAGTACTGGATAAATAATCATATTGCTGGTAGAAGCACACAAAAGTCAGAATGCTGATGACGTATAATAACTTTCTAGAGGTGTACGATCCTATCCTGTGGTATTACAAAGATTTGATTATGAAGCTTTATTAACGCCAAAACCCTGAATCATATTTCATCATCACACTACGGGTAGGCTATAGCAACACACCAACACCAACACAGATTGTATTTTTTGTTTGTTTTGATATTTTCCACACTGTTATTTTTGCTCTGAACATCCAGTAATGCTTCAAGACCTAACACTTAAATGTGTTTTTCGAAAATGCATTGATGCTGGTGTTAATATTGACCTGTTTAACCATAGATGGCTCGACATGCCAGCGACATGCGGTAAGCTTCTGCTTTTCATGCTTCTGTATCTGGGTAATAAACATTCAATCATGTGGTATTTTTTACAAGATATAGTGTAAAGTTGTATCGACTAAACTACTCCTTCCTTTCATCTAACTCCATTTCACAAATATGAGTTCTGATGTCGTCTGTTTGGCTCAATTGATCACTCTGAAGGTGTTCTTGTTCTTGGAAACCAGACTAATTAACCTTCATCAGCTCTGTGCTAATGGACTTCTCCACATCATTAAACATTAAGCTGATGGGAAGCGCCAACCAAACTTGGCACAAGGTTGGTGTTAGGCGGATGCTTCAGGGATTTCCAATGAGACAGTGTTCTCTGTTGTCTGTCAAGACGGGATCAAAAATTATCAATCCATAGACATTCTGTTGTTTATCTACATAACAGGGAATAATTTTAACTGTTTCTGTGTCTTGCTTTTATTGTGTTTTATGTCCCTGTAAAGCCCTTTGAATTGCCTTGTGTCTGAAAGGTGCTATACAAATGAATTTGCCTTGCCATCTTATCCTTCACTTGTCTTGATGGGATCATCACCATGGTGTCAGGCTAGGGAGTTTGAAACTCTGAATGGAGTGGCTTGCCACTGACTTGTGGACATGAAGTACCTCGCCTGTTACTGACTGGAAAGATCCCGTCGCATAAAACCATCGAGCAATCAGTGATCAAACTGACCAGTCAGATGAACTTTGAACTGACTGCCTACCTAATCTACAGTGGAAATGTAGTGTCCTATAGTGTAGTAAACAGAAGGAGAAGAATGGAAACAACAGCAAAACATATGACATCTTCCTCATCTGACATGTCACTGTTGTTTTAAGTTCTGTGTGATCCAACTACTGTGTGTGTGTTTATAGTAATAGGCCTTTTCCACAGAGGACAATTTGACTTGTAGGAAAAGATCAGGTGTAAATAAGCAAACAAATGAGGGCTGGATTCCATTCAGCTGCTTTAGTTTCTGGGTACTGGCACATTGTGCGTGCTGGTTTATTGTCACAACAGAGTCATTGTTAATGTTAGCAGTAACACCTGTGCTTTTCCTATGACAAGTCAAAATGCCTGCTGTGCAAAAGGCCTGTAAAGGAATGGTGTGGCTCACTGATGTGTTTTAATAGGTCTTTGGCAACAGTGGAACTCTTTGGCACACCGGGATAAGATATTAATCTTCGGATACCCACAATCATTGTTGGCAGAATACATTCATTGTTGGTTGTGGTCTTTTCATATGCTGTGTTTATGCGTCTATCATAATTCCATTTTACCGTACAAATAAACTTTTTAAAAGGTCATAATCTGCGATTGTATGAATGATCACTTCAGAAAAAATATGGGTTCATCCTGTTAATTTCTATCCCAGAATCAAAAAAAAAAGTTTGGGAAACCTGCCCAAAGATTAAACAGAGTAAATGAGTCCTGAGTAGAAGGAGGCTATGATTAGGAGGGCGTGGTCACATCCCTCAGTGTCACATGCATATCGATCCATTACATGACACTTGAACACACAAACGCCCACGGCAATGTCATCACACGCACAGTATTACAACAGGAGGTTTGGCAGCAACCCACCTGACAAATCACACCTGAACTGCAGCTCTTTATTTTCGTATCTGTGTACAGAGTATTCATGGCTGTACACACTACATCAAGATGGTTACGTTTTTGTGAATTTTCCTCATTTAAAACGCTATAAAGCATTCCTATTCCAGCAGACTTGAGTTTAACTGGTCTGTCTGCTGCAGTCAGACATGCAGGTTAACTTAATGATTTTTTTTAATGATCATCCTCCTTTCCTGATTTATCTGCATCCTTTCTCTGCCTATGCTCTTACATGACAGTCTTCTTAAAAGTACAAAGTCAGGGTGTGTCAAATGTGTTTGGAATTAATAGCAGTGTTGCAGCCAGTAGCTGACTGTCTTTTGTTTTGTCTTCGGCATTTCTGTCTTCCTCCTGGACATCTGAGGCAAACAAATGAATCTGCTGATTCATTTGTTTACTTTGTTGGCATGCTGCTGTAATACTTGCGATGATGAGGCAAACCTGCCGAGCTTGAGTAGATAACATGTTTGGCATGTTCACTCATTTTAGTTTCGCATATTAGCACGCTAAACATTTCCTGATTACCAATGGATAGAAAATACAGCTGAGACCAATTGTCATTAGTTTGGCAGGTATTTGGTTATAAATCAAAGTTGTTTGCACTGGCCCAAAATCTGACAGTGAGCCAACCAACTAACATGACCATCCCTAGAGCCATACTAGCAAAGTGACTGAAGATTATTGGCTTTGTGGGATGCAGCCGCTCCCCCCCTCCATTTGTGATGTAGAATTATGAATTACTTGTTTCGTTTAATGATCAACTGAAGCTTGTCTTGTCTCAGATACCTGAGGTGCGAAGATGAGTCGGCGGCGTGCAGACTCCCAGGGTTCCCTAGGGCCTGATGATGAGGTCATGCCGTACAGTGACGATGAGACGGATGATGAATTGGAAGCAAGCTCTGATGGGGAACCAGAAGGGCCACTAGAAGCCCCACATGCCCCGGTGGAAGCTAGAACCAGCGGTGAGTCACTAAAGACATACAAATAATGACGTTATTTTGAGATCACTCTATTTGAGAAAGATGGCTGACAAAAGGGGATTTTCCTAGAGACAGATTAGAAGATGGATACGCTTGTTTTTTTGTTGAGGTCCAGAATGTGTTTAGCCTAGCTTAGCACAAATACTGGAAGCAGTTGGAAACTGCTAGCTTAGCTCCATTAAGAGACAAAATACAGCTCTAGAAGCTGTCTGATTTAGTTGATGTATTCATTATTTGTTCTTTACTGTACATGTCACATTTTTTTTTTAATTGTCTTTTTCAGAAATGGGATGGAAAGTAAAAGCCAATGACCGACCGTATCACCATTTGCCAGAGTTTCAGAAAAAAGTCTTCCTGTGCATCAAGAAGAGCAGATATTCTGTAAGTTTACATAAAACTACTATTTAATGGCCTGAACGGGCCTAAACCTCCCCACCTTGTTGGTCCTGGTAGAAACTAATCCTGTGCTCATAGAGCTGAGCATGGCTGACACACCCTGGACAAAGAGCAGGACATTTTGCATGCATCCAACAGTCAGTAGATAGTTTCTCTTCCTCAAAGGCTGCCATTGGTTTCACTTAATTCCTATAACAATCAGCCTGTAGAGAATCAATGGCATAATTGATCACAGTGAACATTTCCTGGTAGTTCTTGTCCGTGTTACTTTGTCAATGTGGGTAATGCAGTTTAAGGCAACTCTGATATTCTGACTGATATTGAAAGACTTAACAAGTCATACCGTTAAATGTTAAAACCTGCCAGACAAGAATAGTAGATACTAAAGTAAATACTAAGACTAAGTTTCTGCTGGACCGTCTAATCCTCAACACTGGATTTAACAATTTCCAGCGAACACTTGTGTCAACAAGGACGAGTTTGAAAAACAACCCTTACTTTAGACTATCAGATCATATGATAGTATTGCAGCATTGATATTAATATTTTATTATACAGTAATTCACTGTGAAGTTTCTGCATGCAGAGTTTCATGCCGGGAAATCATCCAAACATTTGGCCTAAACTCAGAACCAGATATTTTGTGGTAGTCGTTCATGGTTGGGTAGTGCAGTGTCTAAGTCGATCAAAAATAAAAAACATTTGCATCAGAGGTAATTTGTCATGGTTGGTTCATAAAAACAACACTTTGTACAACCGACCTATTCTCTGCTTCAAAGTTCACCCTTTACCTTGAAAACACCTTAGAAGAGAAATTCTAACTTGCAGCGCACTAGCTTTTTCTGGAACTTTTATTGTCACCTCTGTTTCTGCTGAGTCATTGAGCTGCTGATGGGTCATGTTTCAAATATTTTAAGAGCCATTTATGCCTATGTCATACTCTGCCTTTTTTGAATGAAATTGTAGATAAATAAAAGGCAAGATGGGGTGGAAGCATGTGAGTGAATGACAACTTTAGACCATGATTTTTCTCAGTTTTTGTGCATTGCACTTCTCTCGTCCCTTTTTTGTTAAGTTAGTATACCCTAGGCATGGATAAAACTATAATTTGAAGTACTTTTTCTATCATTTAATGCTCTAGCTGATCTATCAAATGCATAGACTCGCTGGTGTGACTTTCTTTCTGTGGCAGCGGTGAACAGAGGAATGTTTTCGTGTCAGAATCTGAAACCTGATCGTCCATCTGAGCTGACCTGTGTCCCCCTAATAGACATGTTACACAGTAAGACTGAGTGGGACTGTAACCAGAACATGTTAGAAACAACTTAAGAAATCGCCACTATGCTATCATCCTAGATCTAACAGGATGCTGGTGGAGAAAAGGTGATGAGTATTTCTTAGCTAGCCTGTTTGACCAGTGATAGCCTGGACTCTGCAGCTGCAGAACAGAGGCCAGGTGGTTATCTATAATGAAATACGGCTCTGTCTCATTACTGAAATCCCCACAAACTAGGCCACTGCCTCCACAGTCAACCAGGACACTGACCAGAAAGTTGTAATTCACCAAAGCAATATTCTATAATCCCCGTCCACACACTTAAACACACACAGCTCCTTTTCCTGGATTGGGCTAAGCCCCATAGTTCTAATGGAGGAAAGATATTAAAGTATAGCTGGTATTTTTAAACCTTGGCCCTATGTTTGGTCCAATAGATTGCCTCAGCTGGCAGCAGCCAAACAAGAATATACATGTGTATATATACAATATTACAGAACAGATCTATGTAGAGATGGACCTGTAAGATCCTTTTTGTTCCAACCAGCCTATATACAGTAGGTCTTCACTAAGCCACCGTTTGACAAAAACTAATGTTACTTACCAGAACACAGGAGTTGCTGGTCTATCGCAGTTATTAAAGGGTTACATTGCTACAAATGCAGTCTGTTTCCTGGTTGCCAGCTGAAGTCATCTACTGGACCAATGTCAAAACTACCAGCGTTTTCCATTAACAACATGTTTTAGTCCCATGATATTTTAGCCAATAGTGAGCCTCCAACTGTGTGGCAACAGTCTGTTTGTTCCTTTCCTGTTTCAACATGACAGTGCCTGTGTGCACAAAGCCAGCTCCATAAAGAGAGGTTCGCCCAGATGGCCTACACAGAGCCATGGCCTCAGCCCTAGCCAGCTAACCCTAGCTAACACCTTTTGGGATCAAGTAGAAGGCAGACTGGCCTCCATACAGCACAGTTGAGCTTATTCAGTGAAATCAAACTCTCAGAGCTGACCTGGAGCTGGTAGGGCTTCAGTGTCTTGCTCAGAGACACTGTGGCAGGGAAAGACTCACCACTGAGTGGAAACCAGGCTGTAATGCAGCACTGCCTCAGTACTGACACCATGATAACTGGACCGACACCAGCTGATTCAGGACAAATTTGCTGAGGCCAGTTTGTCTCCTGAAGTTAAGGGTTATTTCAACTTTTTCATCCCCAGCTGCTTTGCTTCCTGTACATTCTGTTGAAATGAGAATAATAAACACACATTGGACAGACAGATTGTTTTAAATTAACTAAGAGAAACACTGATAAAACGTTTGCTTCAGTCAGTAACGTCCCAGTACTTTAGAAGTATTCTTAAGTACTTCAAGTATTGAGGTTATATACCTGACCATAGACAGTTGAAATTCATTGATTTTCAAAGGAGAGGAATTGCTTGACAATAGTGAATTAACCTCACAAGAAGCAATGTTTTAAAAGTGCTTGAAATTAGACCCTCCCTGTGAGCACCCATGGCTTGTGGCTTCCCGTTTGTAACACAGACTTTGTAATAAATTTGTAGTGTCTAAGCCCAAGATGAGATAATGGATACCTACATCCAGGTTATTCTCTGAAAAGCTTCTCTGGAGCCACAGGTGACACGTGTTGCTCCTAATGACCAGCAAACTGATCTTCATGTGTAAGATCTGTCTGCAGTTGAGCAGGACAAACCTACATGACTCATGCTCATCTTTGTCTGCCATGTGTTTCTCCTTTGCAGGGAAACGCCATCAAGACGTACAAGTACAACGTCCTCACCTTCATCCCCCTGAACCTGTATGAACAGTTTAAGAGAGCTGCCAACCTCTACTTCCTGGCTCTGCTCATCCTACAAGTATGACTCAACAGGAACTAACCACCTGTCTTCTGATTTACACTGCTTCCAAGAAAGAAGAACTAAAAAGTGACATCAAATGTTTGTTTGTTTGATTGTTAGGTTATTCCTGACATTAGCACTCTGCCCTGGTACACCACATTGATTCCTCTGGTCGTGGTGCTGGGAGTCACTGCCATTAAAGACCTAGTGGACGATCTGGTAAGTCATCGTCTTAAGAATTTTTTTTGTCAGATCTTCCTCTAGCACAGGTTCTTGCTAGCAGGTCTTTGAATGGAAGAAAAAATAGATCTATAAATGACTTACTATTCAAGCTACAGTACATTGTTGTGTGATTATATGTATTTTATATTAGTAATATTACATTCTCTGCTCTGACCTCCGTTTTCATTGTTTTTCTTCCAGGCGCGCCACAGGATGGACAAGGAGATCAACAACCGCAAGTGTGAGGTCCTGCTGGATGGCAGGTCAGAACAAAGAACATAGATTTATCACACCATGTTTAAAAACAGGCCAGTAGCTGTAAGATGTAACATAAGAATAATGGATATATTTGAGCTGTGTAGCTGTACAATGTTTGCCAGTAAGTGAATGCTACCAAACTTTCATGTCGTCGTATGTTATTGTGAAAAAGTGATCGGGCCTCTCTCTCTCTCAGGTTTCAAGAGTCAAAGTGGAGAGACCTGGAGGTTGGAGATGTGGTTCGTCTAAAGAAGAACAGCTTTATTCCGGTATAATAATGTGGCCCACATAGTCCATCTGACTGACAGATTCACTGTTACATGAATATATCAGTATCTGTCTATCTCCTCAGGCTGACATCCTGCTGTTGTCCAGCTCCAACCCAAACAGCTTATGTTATGTTGAAACGGCTGAGCTTGATGGGTAAGACGCTTCACCTTTTACTTACGGAAGAAATGTAAAAAGAAACCCTTAACCTGCATCACTTCAGTGTAATACCTATACACACTATCATATTCAGAGTGACTGCTGGAGCAGCACTCTTTGCTCTGATAAGTTCTGGTTTGATCTGTTTTCTCAAGAGTTCAGTCAACACATTTGTTACTGATATGACGAGAGTAAATGTGTTAAGAGCTAAAACACTCTGCAAGTTTGGCCTATGTGACCAGTGTGACCGTATTTCCTGACATGAAGTGAGAAACGCCTTGAAATCAAACAAATGGACCTGCATGGATGTCTCTAATGACAGTATTTCACAGTAAATGTCAGCTAAACTGAAGCAGACATCACCTTTCTTTTTCTGAGCTCTGTGGCATGCAACGTGCATCAGAGAATTAGTTCCTTTCATAAATTAGCATTATTTAACTGCCCAAGTTGTCCTGAACAGCAGCTTTTTTTTTAAAATCCTTCTGTTTAACTATGACTCGGCTTCCCTCATGGCTTTCAGGCCTTTTGTGTAAGCTTGTTTTTTCCCTTCTCAGAGAGACCAACTTGAAATTTAAGATGGGACTGAGAGTGACTGATGAGAAACTGCAACATGAACGTCAGCTGGCTGAGTTTAATGGTGAGCGCAGTTCATAAATCTAAATGAATCACTCTAATAGGGACTCACCTGAGCACAAAATGAAATAATTATTATTGTAGTTTTAAATGTATAAACTAATTTTTGAAATAACTAGGTGTATTGAGAGGAACAGTAATCATAACCGTAACTGAAGAACCTTTTTTAATCCTCACCAACATAAAAAGGAATAACAGTACAGCACATTTAGGTTCCGTGCCAATGAATAATATTAATCAGGTAGGCAGTCTGATAACAGCAGTAGTCACAGATAAGAATTGAAATGAAGTGTGTTTGTGCAGGCATTATGCAGTGTGTACTGTATTTTATGCAAGAGATTCTCAAACATCAAGAGGGTTACAAACCCCAATATCCTTAACTCTAAAGATTTCATTTTCAAGCTGCCAGACTCCATTGACAAAAATGCTCTATGCTTCATGGGTTAGTTCAAGTTATTGTGCATCACAGAAATATTGCGTTGGATCTGATCTAATCTCTTAAAGCACGAAAGTCACACAATAAGACAAAGAAACTCACTGATGGAGGCAGTGGTAGACGAGCAGCTCCTGTGATCTCCAAGGTAAAATTACTGTTTTTGTGAATGGAGTCTGGTGGTTTTGGAGAGAGTGATAGAACAAATGTTCCTGGTTAAACAAAAAGGATCTTGCAGGTCTGTATCTGTAATGTTGTCAGAGACTAACAATTAGATCCTGTTGATGGCAAAAACCAGCACTTAGTGGTAGCACATTGCAGCCTGTTGAAGCAGCCTTTTAATCAATCTATCAACTTCTCTGTAAGTTTTATGTGCAATACAAAAACTAAATGGCATTTTGCACAAAACCCCAGCAAGTAAAACATTTAGTGCAATATTTATAAAGTACATTCAGTGCAATAGGTAGTGCAGAATAAAATGCCATCATTAAAAGCAATCCACATACTGAGGTAAAAAGTCACTGTTTACATGCTGTCTGTCAGCAGTCTGATTGCTGTGGGGAAGAAGCTACCGGACCAATTCCAAAACTTTGTGTGCCTGCTAGTCATTTCAAACCCAAAGTATGTAAAAGTAGGGCCCAGGTTTACTGCTGCAGCGGACAGCTGCTCCCTTATGTTACATCATATGATGCGTTGTTGGAAAAAAAGAGCGTTTTTAGGAGCTTTGAGGAAAGCGTCCACTTCCTCGTCAGAATTTCTGCCCATATGACCAACATATTAAATCCTGCATTACCCGTCAAAATTGTCCTTTTCAGACAAGGTTAGGTATAAATTGTCCAAAAACATTAACCCTTTATGGTTACTTTTTAACATTGTTTAGTCTTTGATTTAGCAAAGTCTCTCAACTACTGACCAACTGTCATGAAAGTTACTGAGAGGAAGATTTTCACTGATGTGACTAGTTCTTATTTTTTGACTAATTAAATCCCTCCTCATGTCCTTTCTTCTTGCCTGAAGCTCTGATCGAGTGTGAAGAGCCGAACAACCGCCTGGACAAGTTCATAGGAACGATGCTGTGGCAGAGGGAGCGCTACCCTCTGGACCTGGATAACATGCTGCTACGAGGCTGCAAGATTAGGAACACGGAGGAGTGTCATGGGCTGGTCATCTTCGCAGGTATGAAGCCTCGACTGCATGATATTGCTGCAGAGCTCAGAAATCGTCCGTCCGTCTCCCAGTAGAACTATGGAGTTCCCTTCCAGGATACCATCCAGAGACTCCAAGAAAGCCACATATTCTGTACTGCTGTTTGGTGTATACGCACACACACAACAGCCTTCCCCACAGCAACCCGTAGTCTCATGGAGGCAGCCATCTTGCTCCCCGGGGACTCGTCAATATCCCCACACGCCCGGGGACTAGTGAAAAGTTTATTTCATTACTGATGGTGCATATTGAAGACATGGATAAATGACATTACCTTTGGAGGGCTCATGCATACATTTCCTGTAATAGTTGGTCTTTGTATTACAGATGGATTAGAAGTCATCTGATGCAAGGAAATCCACATTTGAGCTAAATCCATTGGTCGACTACAAATGTTTTGAAGACCAACAGAAAATGAATTAGTTTTGGTAATTCATCAGTTATTTAGATAATTCTTTAAGCAAAAATGCCAAAAAAAGCTTCTCCAGCATGAGGATGTGCTGCACCTTATTTGTCTCCCATGATAAACCAAACATCTCTGGGTCGTGGGCTGTTAGTTGGACAAAAGAAGACATTTGAAGATGTGCCTCAGCATTTGTCATTATCTTCCGACATTTATAGACTGAACAGTTTGTCAACTAAGAAAATTAAAATAGTTGCAGCGCAAGTCAACATGAACTTCTCAACGGTACCAAATTAATGATGTCTAATGACAGACGGCAATAGCTAGCATTCACCATTTTGATGTCACTGCAGGATCTGACACCAAAATCATGAGGAACGGTGGGAAGACGAGATTCAAGAGAACCAAAATTGATGAACTGATGAACTATATGGTTTACACCGTAAGTTTGAGTCAGGCTATTTTTTTTTTTTTTTTTTTAAATGACAAGTTACATGAAAAAACAGCTTATATCTTTGGGTCTTTTATTGTGTAACTGTTTCTGTAGATCTTCGTGCTGCTCGCCCTGGTGTCGGCAGGTCTGGCCATCGGTCACACCTTCTGGTATGAGGAGATTGGCTCTAATGCCTGGTATCTGTACGATGGCAAAAACCAGGATGCGTCCCACAGAGGCTTCCTCAGCTTCTGGGGATACATCATCGTCCTCAACACCATGGTGCCCATTTCACTATATGTCAGGTCAGTAAAACAGCACCCTCATATTTGGGTCTCTCACATATTTAGCCTTTTTGTGAAAAAGTGGATGGGTTTTTGCTACATTCTAAATTTAAAAGAATCACAAAACAACTTGTCATGAAGCCTGTTTGTCTTCTTTGTGTTCAGTGTGGAGGTGATTCGTCTGGGCCAGAGTAAGTTCATCAACTGGGACCTGCAGATGTATTTCTCAGAGAAGGACACACCAGCCAAGGTACGTTACAGCTGCTTTTAGAATTCTATTTAGCTTCCTGACTTTATTCTGAATGTAAAACACCTGACTCTGAGAATTTCTTACTTTTCAACTGTGTGGACTGTTGATGAAATGGCATCATCAGTGGAGTGGTTCTTCCTGTAGGCGTACTGATGGAGGTCCACCCCAAAGAATCCCTATTTAACAGTGTTTCAGTCTTTAGACTTCCATCATTATTCACTATACCATGACCGAAACTAAGTACACATGACCACATCTGGAACTCTTTGGTTCCTTCTCAGTCAGGAGCTGTAAACGAGACATCTTCATGTGCAGTTGAAGTTGTTTCTCAGGAAAATACAACCAGACAACAAGTGCAAGAACAGGAAGTGAATAATCTTCCTGAACTGTAGATGTGATGCAGATGATTTGTTTTATTTCACTTTTTTAAATATATAGTGAGACAAAAACATTATTGCAGATTTATTTTTACGTTTTTACAGATGCTAAGTGTTATATTTTAGTAGTTTAACTAGTCTGCAGTTTGAGTTTTACTTCACAATGAAAAGGCTATAATCAGTGTTTTAGAATACTAAGAAAATATAATGCTACATGCTAAAAATAGAAAGTGCTATATGTACTTTAACTGCATTCAGGCAAGTAAGAACACCGTAAGTCATTATTATAGATGTTCATATTCATGTATTCTTTATTGCACATCTTAATCTTAATTCAAAGCACAATTTTTCTAGAGCTTTTTTGTTTTAAAGATTTTATTAAGGGCGGTTAGAACAGTTGCTGACTGTTACAACTAAAATACATATCCCATGATTAATAATGAAATCCAAATAAGAAATGGCGCTTTTAACTGTACCTGATGGTCTTCATCAGCAGTTTTTCTATATATTCAGCTGCTTGCAATTATGTGCCCAAAGGTCAGTATTGTGGTGATGTAATGACAACTGAGCATTCTGTTCAGAGATTAAAAACTGTAGGATGCAGTTTGATTAGCAGTAATATCTTTTCCCGCTGCATCATTTTGCACTTTTGGTTAAATATTTTCTGGCCCCTGTTCAGGCTCGAACCACCACCCTGAATGAGCAGCTCGGTCAGATCGAGTACATCTTCTCAGACAAGACAGGAACTCTGACACAGAACATCATGCAATTCAAGAAGTGCACCATCGCTGGACGCAGCTACGGTACAGATCTGATTTATTTCACTCAAAACTTCAATAAAACAAAGTACTGTTTGACATTTCAGTAGGTTTAACGTTTTAAAGGGATAGTTCAACCCAAAATCAAAAACTGAGACTCTATCGTGGCAGTATTAGTGCCTTATTCAGAGGTGTTCTTTACCTATGGCCTTGATGGGTGGATTCACCTTCCCAGGTTAGTTAAATAACCTGAGGAAGAAGAATGGTGCTTGTGGCGGTGAAGAGGGGAAAAAAAGGAGTGACACCTGCTGCGTTTTGCATCAAAAACATCAGCAGTGCACTTGAATATGCAGGATTTAAACCTGAAACCCATGTTGTACACAAACAAGCAGTTTCTGCAGCAACTGAGGGGCTTGTGTCTTTTCTCTGTCTGTACATGTTGACAGCATTGTGTTATCAGAGACAAAAAAAATTTGCCTTAATGAGCCCTTTGGGGAAACTGCAGCAGGAAGAAATTCTGTTTAGATAAGAGCAGAACAAATAATATGTACAAAGTTTGCAAATGGCCTCACTACTGTGACAGAGTTCCAAAGTACTTTACAAAGGAAAGAAACAAATGCAGACTCAAAGAAACCGATGCTCCTCCTTTGCCACTGTCTGTGTGTGCTCTTTTAGCGGTTAGTAGTTTAGTTTTTACAGTTGGGACTTGCTTTATTGCCATTGTGCAGCTTTGTCACTCAAAGATTCTGCTCTCCTTTCCACAGGTGAACCGACCACTGCTCAGGGAGTGGTGCTGGACAGAGGACAGGTAAAATATCAAATATCGTCACTTTACAAGATGCTTTGAGCTCCAAAAGGAGATGATTCACATGTAAAACACATAATTTATTGGATATTTCATTTGCAGAAGAAAAATGACGCATTATATTTAATTCTAAACCGAAAGAAAGTGACACCTACTCTGAATCATTAAGTTAATGTTGTTCAACAGATAAAGTATCAGCCTTTTTGTATCCAACATAGAGAGAGTTATTAAGGATCAGCAAAGCATGCTGACTCAAAGAAGTAATATGTACAATAGATTTTAAATGTTTAAGAAATATCAAAGTTGATAAATACTATAATTCTCTAACCCATGTGATGTATAGAAATAGAGCTTCTCACTTGATTTTGATCAGTGAACTACTTAACTCGCCTGAATGATTACATCACTTCTGCTGTAGTTCTCTAAACCATTTGTTTTCCTCCTCCTCTGTCCAGCCGGTGGACTGGAGCTGGAACAGGCTCGCTGACAGAAAGTTCCAGTTCATGGATCATTCCCTGGTTAACTGCGTACGATCTGGGAAGGATAAAGAAGCTTCAGAGTTCTTCAAACTGCTCTCCCTCTGCCACACTGTCATGGTGGACAACAAAGACGGTAATCCTACGATCACAGAAACCTGAGTGGAGCTAATGTGTGGTCTGTACCACGGCTGACTGATAGGCTGCTGCACCTGTCAATCAGTTCAAGCTGAATTAAGTAATATTTTTGACATTATCATTGACTCGCATAACTGTGCACAAAAGGGTGCGTTACTATAAAAGTAAAGTAAGTGCAGGCATTGCATTGAGCATGACATCCATTTATGGATTCATATCTTCCTTGTAGGTGAACTGGCGTACCAGGCGGCATCTCCCGATGAGGGCGCCCTGGTGACGGCAGCCAGGAACTTTGGCTACGTGTTTCTGTCTCGTACACAGGACACCATCACCATCAGGGAGATGGAGCAGGAGAATACCTATGAAATGTTGGCGCTGCTTGACTTCAACTCTGACCGGAAGCGCATGTCTATCATACGTACGAGTGCACACACAAACAATATTTATAATGGCAGGTTTTCAGTAGCTAGCATGTAACTGCTTCTATCATTTCTATGTTTCTTAACTAAATGTTAACATATTTACAAAGGAACTGCAGTCACTGCACACAAAAACATTCAATAAAATAAGTTAGTCATAAAGGAAATACTAAAAACAGTTAATTGCCCACAGGACTTGCATTGCCTCTCTAGTTAAAGCCTGATAAATGTTCTTACTCTGAGCCATACAGCTCCAGTGTTGTTCAAAAACTATTAAGCACATCAATACTGCAGTTTATTTTGACTTGATCCCACATACAGCTGTACACTTGAGACCTGTTGTATTATACTGGTTAGATTTATTTCGTAAGAGCCAGTGGTCCACCTTGACTTTAGAGCTTTAACCATAAAGTTTAGGACCGGTCTTGACTTGGCACTTGACTGAAGAATTAATAGGCGAGGCTTAAGAGTTACTTGTGACTCTGCCCCACCTCTGATCCCCTGGCTTTCTGTCTCTCATCTCTTAGTGAAGTTTCCTGATGGTCGTATTCGTCTCTACTGTAAAGGAGCTGACACTGTCATCTACGAGCGACTCTCCCCGAACTCTCGGCACAAAGAAAGTACAGAAACAGCTCTGGAAGTGAGTTCACATAGCTTTATTGTTTCACTGCTGCATACTGTGTGTGTTGGCACAGCAGGCATACGTAGAAACGATGACGTGCAAGTATGAGGCATGCATATTTTTTTCTCTTGGTTCTGTGGAAGGAAACACTGCATGTGTTTTGTGCTTCAGGTCTTTGCCAACGCCACCTTGCGGACGCTGTGCTTGTCTTACAAAGACATCAGCGCAGCCGAGTGGGAAGCCTGGTCCAGGAAACACAAAGAAGCCCAGGTAACCATGGTCAACAGAGAAGATGCCCTTGACCGTGTCTACGAGCAGATCGAAAACGACCTGATGGTGAGTGGAAAACAACTCCACTTTAGTGTGACAAATGAAACAAGGAAGAACTTGCATGCATAACAAAACATTGGCTGTCAGTGGGAAACTGTGGCGTTGCAGCATGGACATGCTCAGGATTTATTAGGAAAACAGGAAGGGTTAGAGGCACACAAGTCAAATCTGGAATTGAGAAGATCAGTAGAAATCATACAACAGAATAGTGTCTAAGCTGTTGAAGTTGTTTACTAAACCATAGAATTGTTTAAACAGTGTAAGTTGGGAAGCCAGCAGCTCTTTGTTTTTTCGCTTTAATGTTCTGTCCTCAACACCAGAGAAACAAGTGAAATGCTCTATAAAAAATCCAATTAAAGAACAGTTTGAAGCCCTTTACTGGGCATTTTTTGATGAACATCTGCAAAAGTTAAACACAGCAGCTTACATATGGCTGACGATCCCTGTGTCCCTCTGTCCAGCTAATCGGGGCAACAGCCATCGAGGACAAATTGCAGGACGGAGTGCCAGAGACCATCGCCAAACTGGCCAAGGCTGACATCAAGATCTGGGTCCTGACTGGAGATAAGAAAGGTAAAGATGATCTCAGACTACAGAGGAGGCATACTGTTGTTTGACCTGTAACAATGTCGCAACAAGGCAAATAAGAAGCACTTAAGTAAAGCACTAAAGAACTAAAGGTTGGAAATACGATTTCAAAGTCTCCCTCTTGGGTGGCATTTAATCATCAGAATCATCTGATCCAAACATTTTAAGAACTAGAATTGCTAATTAAAGACCTCTGCCATGTTTTCTCTGTTCTGAACGTGCGTTATCTTTTTCCCTCAGAAACGGCAGAGAACATCGGGTTTTCATGTTCACTTCTGACAGACGACATGCACATACACTACGGAGAAGACATCAAGTAAGCGATTAAAATGTCACCGCCTAATATATAATAATGTAATGTAATATAATATAATATAACATGCACTGATCCCTACACCTCAGTTGAAGTTAATTTCCTGTCATGCTGTCTGTCCCTCCTTGGATCAATAAAGTTTTGTTTGGTCTTATATGGAAGTATTGTGTTAAAATGGAAATAAAATCTGAACCTTTCCTTAAATTAATCGGCGCTGTACACTCAGGACTTCTGCTGCTAATGTAAGCTAATGCTAGCTAGTTTGGGCTAGATATTGTAATGTAACTGAAACATGAGTCACTTTTCTTTTGTTAGATTTTTGCCTGTCACAGAAACATTTGAACGGTTTTATCACAAGAACTAAACATTTACTGTACAACACTAGAAGACAGCTTTGTTTCCTGCTCTTGTATGGAATCATAAAGCATATTTTTATTCATCACTGGTCAAATCGACCTGACTCTCCTTCCTTAATTTGCACACAAGTTCAACCTTTCCTATGTCTCACCTCAACATCTTGGCTACAACTGCACGGGCGGATCTAAGCCTGTCCCATTGTGTAACGTTCTGTCTGTCACCGTGTCTCCAGTGAGAAGCTGAGGCTCCGTCAGGCCAACAGGAGAAACCAGCCTCCGGTTCTCCGTGGAGGCAAAAAGAAACCTGCTGACCCTTTCTTCCCCGAGCCTGGCAAAAACGCCCTCATCATCACCGGAGGATGGCTGGTGAGTTCCAAAATTAACACTGTTGTGAAATGATGAAGAATTTCTGGTATTTAGAAACGCAGCCATGTGAAACAACCAGGCGACATTGTGGATTGTGCTCATTTATTCTGTTCTTACTCTGTTTATCTCAGAATGAAATTCTGTATGAAAAGAAGAAGAAACGCCGCCGTTTGCAACTTCGTCGTCTGGGAAAGCGTCCGCCTCCCAGCAACACTCAGGACGGACAGCCGATGGATGACTGGGAGAAGGAGATGAGACAGGTACAACTAAATAGGTGAGACAATTGCATCTCATGATGGTTCACATGATAACAGACATGGTGGAATATTGCTACAGATTGACTTTGTGGACATGGCCTGCGAGTGCGAGGCCGTCATCTGCTGTCGCGTCACACCCAAACAGAAGGCCAATGTGGTGAGTCTGGTGAAGAAGTACAAGAAAGCTGTGACGTTGTCCATCGGAGACGGAGCCAATGACGTCAACATGATCAAGAGTAAGGACATGAGTGAACTGCTCGTGTTAAAGGACACATTTTCTGCTGCACGTCCCACGGTCCAGTGAAACTGCTCTAATCTCTTTGCCTGTCCTCCGGCCCTCCAGCTGCAGACATTGGCGTTGGTATCAGTGGTCAGGAGGGGATGCAGGCTGTCATGTCCAGCGACTACGCCTTCGCTCAGTTCTGTTATCTGCAGCGCCTCCTGCTGGTGCACGGACGCTGGTCCTACATCCGAATGTGCAAGTTCCTGCGCTTCTTCTTCTTCAAGAACTTCGCCTTCACGCTAGTCCACTTCTGGTACTCCTTCTTCAGTGGATACTCCTCACAGGTTCGTAGCATGGAAACCGGTTGTCCTGGTCAAAGTCATGTGATCTGAGGCTCAATTCAGTCCAAATATGTATTTTTCTTTTTTTTTTTTTTTTTAACATGTAACTTGAATGAGTTTAATGAATGTGATCAGTATGGGAATATTAAAATTGGATTATGTCTACTTGAAATTGCGGCCTCTAGGTGGAGGTAGAGGAAAAATCATGGGGTCATTAAATCAGTATGATTAATCCTTGAGGACTTTGCATAACCACAGTTTGACTTGTCAATCTGGGCATCAATAGTGTACAAATAGTTTGGCCAAATAATAATTTAAAATCCACTTTCTGAAAGTATGCTGTTATGGAGGTGGCTCAGTGAAGACCAATAAGATTAACCCCGAAATCCAACCAGAGACGTCTGCGTCGCGTTCTGGCAGTGGCCTCGTTTTGCTCTGTCCTCAGCGTGGAGCGTTTGGCGTGGCTGATAAGTTGACTTGCTCAGATTTTGTTGATTTGGTCCTTTTCCTGTGATTTTCATTCTTCTACCGTGTCCAAACAAGCTATAGTCAGTCAACCAGCAGCTAAAGTCAAAGTGGGAGTATTTTTCCACATCCAAGACAAACCTTCCGGACGTCCAAAATAGAAGAGGTGCATATCTTTAGCCCAGTTGAGCACCAAGCCGCTGCTGAGATGCACCGCGGCGCTCCTGGTGGGATTTAAAGCATAGACTAGCGTGGGGGCGATCAGCTCTGGCAGCCACTGTGCTGACAGAAAGTGAGCAGACACCGGTGGTGGGAATTAGCCTTAAGATCAGTCAAAAATGAACTTTCCTGCTCAAATCCTAAAAAAGGCCTCCATTAAGGCAGTAAATAGTTTTACTGATTTATTTTAAACTAAAACAAAATAAACCACCACTACTAATATCAAAAAATCTAAAGCTGACACGATAAAAATCACTGATTTTCACACTGAGACAGATACACCTCTGAGATCGATTATCCGTTGGATCCTGACCAGTCAGAACTTGCTCTTGACCAGTCTCAAGATAATCACTGATCAGGGACTGACACATAACAGACACTGAATATTGGTTTCCCTGTATGCAGGTCGCCTATGAAGACTGGTTCATCACTCTCTACAATCTCTGCTACAGCAGCCTGCCTGTCCTGCTAGTTGGACTTCTTGACCAGGTAAACACGGGCTTTGCAGTTGGCACAGAAACGTAATATAAAGACTGATCCTGATTCATCCTCTTCCTCTTCCTCCTCCTCCACCCACTGCAGGATGTAAATGACAAACTGAGCCTGAAATTCCCCAAACTCTACCTGCTCGGCCAGCAGGGGGCGTTGTTTAACTACAAGAACTTCTTCATCAGCTTGTTCCACGGCATCTTTGCATCGCTCATCATCTTCTTCATCCCCTATGGAGCCTTCCTGCAGACCATGGGGCAGGACGGAGAGGCCCCCTCCGACTACCAGTCCTTTGCTGTTGTAACCGCCTCATCACTCGTTTTTACAGTCAACCTGCAGGTTAGTCACACGTTCCTGTTAACTTTTTGGGGATGGGGCTTATTTTCAATAAAGCTGAATGCTTCTTTCTTCATGAATGGAAGTATATTAGCTTTGAGTAACTAAATATGAATATATGGGTTCATACAGTTGCAATCAGAAATATTCAACCCCCCAAAGATTTTAAGGATTTATCAATTAAACTTTTTTTCAAAGAGCAAGGTTCTGCTGTGGATGACTTCTTTGAGTTGAGTGATGCATAAAATCAACACAGAAAATGCATGATGTAGTATTTCTGTGTAACAGTATATTTTGTTAAGATAGAAAGATTTAACAATATTATGTGGGGGTTGAATAATTGTGACATGGATGACAGTTTTTATGACCTAAAGTGGAGTTGAAACATAATTAAGCCTTTGGGAACTCTATAATAATCCCTCATTTGCCTCAGCTGTGATGCATATATAAACCCCACCCATGAAGGTATCCAAGGTGAGTTGCAATCATGGGAAAGACAAAGGAGCTTCCACAAAAGCTAAGAGATTATTTCATCACACCTGAAGGGCCTTGGGTATAAGATTTCCAAAAAATGTAACATTCCAAGAGACACCATTGGGAGCATTATAAGTTTAAAACTTATGGCCGTGGAAGAAAGCCCAAAATTTCATCAAGGGCCCTTAGCAACTTAGTCAGGACAACTAAGAAAACCCCCCGTGTGACTGCAAGACCCCTACAGGATGACGTGGTGAAGGCTGGTACTAGTGCTTCAGTGGCAACTGTAAGACGTGCACTGAATAAACAAGGACTTCATGGCAGGACTCCAAGACGCACTCCACTCTTGACCACAAGGAACATCAACATATGGACCAGCGGTATGTCTGGCATGTGAAAGGCCAGGCTTATGACCAGAAGAATACCATCCCCACAGTCAAGCATGGAGGTGGGTCATTGATGATGTGGGGCTGTTTTTCTGCGGCAGGAACTAGCAATCCAGGAACTGGATTCCCAGAAATACCAGGCCATTTTAAAGAGGAACGTGATGCCTTCTGTTGACAAATTAAATCTTGGTGATTGGACTTTCCAGCAAGACATTGATCCCAAGCACACCTCCAAGTCAACCAAAGCTTGGTTGAGAAAAAGATCCTGGAACATCCTGCAGTGGCCTTCTCATTCACCAGGTTTAAATCCGATTGGAAATCTTTGGTGGGATTTAAAGAAGGCAGTTGCACACAGAAGCCATCAAACATCACCGAGCTAGAGGCTTTTGCAGGTGAAGAATGGGCAAAGATTCCGATTGAGAGTTGTAAGAAGCTTGTCAGCACTTACCAAAAATGTTTGTAGAGCATCCTTTAGCTTTTATAACTTCTAACTAAGTACTGAAGCTGGGGGCTGAATAATACTGCACATTCAAAGTTAAGCCAACTTCTGTTGTCAAAAGAGCTCAAATATGTATCAGTAAATACTTTTTGTTTAATGAGGTTTTTTTTTTTTTCATTGTCATTATCTTTCATCCACATCACTATAATGACTTTTGAGGTGAGGGGTTGAATATTTCTGATTGTAACTGTATAATTCTCAGGTTTGTTCTAAATTCATATTTGAAGCACTGAATCAGAAATCCAGAATACATGTCATTGTGGAGTAATGCCAACCCTGAAGCTACCTGAGAAGGAAACTTTTACATGAATGACCTGCTGACCTTTGTTATCTCCTCCACCTCTTGTTTGTCAGATCTCTCTGGATACGTCCTACTGGACCTTCGTCAACTGCTTTGCGGTTCTAGGCAGCATAGCAGTCTACTTTGGCATCATGTTTGACATCCACAGTGCTGGAATTCACGTCATCTTCCCCTCAGTGTTCACCTTTACTGGTCAGTCAGCCACCCATGCACCACAGTGTGACATTTGTCCTTGTAGTCTTTATTCCAAACCTTTATCAGCTGGACTTGCTTCAAAAGCTGCAGAGAAGAACAAAGCTGTACTTTTTTTTTTTTTTTTTTCTCACTGTACATTTTTTCCTTGAAAACATCAGTGTTCCCATACACAAACACCTCTCCAAAACTAAAAACACAGCAGCACACAAGTGTGAGGAATGAATGTTGCTTATTATAAGCCAACTGCATTATTTTCAGAGGATACAGGTTAGCTGTTATGTTTGGAAAAAGCCTCATTCAGGACTGTTTTAGAAAAATGCAAATGTATGCATTTTTCTGTCAGCTACTGTTATGTGAATATTGGGAGTAAGTTGTTCAGGACAAGCAGGACTGCAACAACACAACATAATTAAAAGGGTTGAAAGAGAATTTCAAAATATGGCATTGGTTTGTTTCATGTAGTAATTTAACATAGGTTGCAGTCCCCGCACTGCACCACACAGATGTTTGCGTCTGCTGCCATTTTTTGTCGCTTCATGTATTTTATGATCATGATTTGCCAGGTTTGTTTCCATCGGCCTTTTGATAGACTTTGCTCTCACCGATGCACCAACTTTTTCACCTCAGCCAAGCATAAAAACGTTCTCTTGTGATAGATCTCTGCTCTTATGACGTGTAGGTGCAGCTTCGAACGCTCTGCGTCAGCCCTACCTGTGGTTAACCATCATCCTCACAGTGGCAATCAGCCTGCTGCCTGTCATCTGCATCCAGTTCCTCCATAAAACCATCTGGCCCTCTGTAGGAGACAAGGTGAGACCTCTGGTAGTCAAGCTACCAATGTGTTACTGGGCCTGCCTGAATAATCTCCTATATGGGAAACAATGTCCAGAAATTGTAGCTGTGGCTTTTTAAAATGTGAATTACTGTATTTTTATATTCTTTACACAAGGGATCGGAACAATAATGACCATAATAACTTAATGTGTGTCTAATTTTTTACTTTTGGTTACGGTGTGAATATTAGCCTAACACTGTTATTGTCTAACAAATTCACATTCATCTTAAGGAAAGTTTGAGAAAACATTGCATTGAGAACGTTATCTTTTGTAACCCCTATGAGTGTAGGCTAGCCCTTTAAGAGCTGTCGCTATTGGATTTATCCCCTCGCACATGCGCAGTCCTGAAGATTTCTCTCGTGCCCATGTGCCATGCACGGGCCTCAAACAGGACCACATGTGTGGTGTATATAATACCTGCGTGACCTGATATCTCCTCCCAAATAAGCCAGGTTTTTCTTCAGCTGACGTAGATGGAGCCAGTGGGGCTCACAGCTTAAAGGGCTACACCTATATTCATAGAATCTGGGGTTACAAAAGGCAACCAACGTTCTATTTCATATAGGCTTTGGCCTTTAAGTCGCATTGGAATGAGGGCGGATGTGGTCAATGCCCAGTCAATAAGCACTGACACACACCAGATCACCATGGTCTCGCCGTTTGGATGGGCAGGGTGAGAAAGACACATACTCCGTTCCTGCAACGTATCTGCTGCTGTGAGAGGGCAGGGACGATAGTTATGCACTGTAACTAAAAGACAGAGAGCAGAGCAGGGAAGGGAGGGCAGAATAACTCACTCAGCTGAGCTGAGGTGGTGACCTCCTATGGCGCTATGAGGGGAACCGAGGGGAAAGCATGAAGAGGAACAGATCTACCTCTGCTCTCCCGAACCTGCGCCGTAATGCTTTAATAAGAGTGGGATTCAGTCTCCACTTGTTCTGGGAGCGACCTCCGTGTGACATTAGATCCGCGGCTCGGTTCTGTTCGCCTGGGATTTAGACCACTCTGATGGAGCGCAGATTCATATGGGACCACAGCAGAAGGTCCCTGGCTATTTCCAGCAGCCGAGCTGAACGAACACCGCCCTGCTGATTTATGTAGGCCGCGGCTGTTTTGTTGTCTGCTCTCACCACAACGTGATTGTCTCGCAACAGCGGGGCAAAGTGTTTAAGCACTTTCAGCACGGTGAGAAGCTCCAGGCAGTTTATGTAGAGAGACAGAGGCTCAGGCCACTTTCCTCCCACTGCATGAGACTGACCTGTTCCTCCCCATCCGAAGAGAGAGGCATCGGTGTACACCGACGTGTGTGTGACGTCACTCTCCTGAGGGGAACCCCCACCGACAGAACGGGGGTTTTACAATAACTCCAATCTTACATTTTATAAAAGTATCAGAATTGAATCAACCAAGTTCGAAATGAAATAGCCGTGAACTGTAATAGGCTAACATAGAACTAACCCTGTACCACCTCCTTTCCCATAAGGTGAACAAATGACACTGCAATGTTTCTCTAATGTTACCTGTTTATTTCCCATCTTCCCCTAGGTCCAGAGGAACAGGAAGAAGCACGAGATGGAGATGGAAGAAGAGGAGAGGAAGAAAAAGCCGACAACCTTCCAGCGTGGCCGGCGCTCTCGCCGCTCCGCCTATGCCTTCTCTCACTCCCGCGGCTACGCTGACCTCATCGCTTCTGGGCGGAGCATTCGGCGTCGCCCTCCTGCCCGTGGCGGACCCCAGGACAGCATCAGGGAGGTTCCCCAGAGAGAGGCCGAAAACATCTGATGGGGCTGAGCTGTAGCCAGAGGGGCTGTTTGGGAAAGTGCCTGGTTTATCTTCATTGCTATCTGTGGAGTAGCTGCTGGAATAGTCAACACTGGATGCTCTGCACAGAATCAACAACTTGGCTGGAGTTTTAGGCCACCTTCTCCATTGTCGTATTGAAAGGTGGTGAAAGAAAAGAAGTGCTCCTAAAGTCACTCAACTTTTAGAAATCAAGTTTATCAAGCTTTTACCATCAGTGTGTTAATGATTAGCAGAAAGTTAATTGACACACTACTGAATCTGTTTTTGCTCCAGTCTGATTCTTACTTCACTGTCTCCAGCTCTTCCTCTGTGCACAGACTCTTTATCAAATGCAAATGGCAAGAAAAGCTCACAGAATAGATGACCGCCGTTACCGGGGTTTTAGGTCATGAAGCCACTCTGCGACTGACAATGTTGTTTGACTCAGGATTTTTAAAATAAAAGCCTTATTTTTAGTGTCCCTGCTCACCACTTCTGTGGCTGGTTATGGAGCCATACCTTGTTTAATATGATACTTTTTTGACATTCACAGTTTTAACCCAATGTTTGCAGTGCACTTAGTATGCATATGATTTATTAATGTGAAAGAATATATATTCCAGTCTCTTTGTCTTTTAGCTACATGAAATCAGACCACAGCATCTTCTAGTTTTTATTTAATTTCCGTTCATTGAAATGCAAAAATATTTTCTTCACATTAAAACAATGGGCTAAAACTAAAATGTCAAAGTATCCTCTTTTGATATTTTATTCTGAATAGTGGTGAGATGCTACTATGCCAGGCTATGCAAGGTGGTCAGATGTTATAAAGTCTCTTAATTTAAAAGGAAATTGTTAATAGTACTCTTTTCTCCTCTGCTGTAACAAGTGTCTCAAGTGTCCTTATAGATGGGTGCTCCCTATCTTTTAATGGTGAAAGAATGAACAATGAGGTCTCGTCTTCATTTGACTATGCCTTAGTAGTTTGTTCTTGTCTTTCTTTTTTTTTTTTACCTATCAAGTTAAATCAAATGTTCCTTCAGTGGTTAAAATAATACTACTAATAATAATATTGAGGATTTTCTCGCTGTGTGTGTGTGTGTGTGTTTGTCTGTCAATTGTTGTTTACAATGAACCCAAAGATTTTTGTGCTTTTCTAATTCTATAATCAGATTTAGGATCTGCAATACAATGCTAAGCCAAAACTGACACATTCCTGTTATGACTGTTACTGTATACCCTTCAGGCTAGTGTTACTGTATGCAGATGATGCATTTTTATTACTGAATGAATGGAGGCAGTAGGACTGCTGTTGATTGTACCAGCAACTGTTTGGTCTGTCATATGATGGTATTTTTATCATTTGGTTGTTAATAAAAGCCAAGGGCGCATTTAGCAATCTGAAACAAGAGTTAATTTTTTGTGGTGAGTCATGCCTCTCTCTTGAATGTGGTAATTCTAATTATTATTAAAGATATTCCTTTAACAGTCCAATGACTATATAAAGAAAATTTAAAAAGTACCTGGGTTTCAGTAGTTCCCCAAATTTTCCACAGGCATTTTTCATTTAACAAAATGAGCCAAACATCCCATGTGCCCAAGGACACCTCAACATGCTGACTTAGAGGAACTAGGGATTGAACCCCTGATCTCCCAACTGATGGACAACACACTTTACCTGAGCCACAGCTCAGAAAAGATGTTGCTGCTAAATTGGGTTTAAAAAAAGGTCTTAGAACACAACACCCCACATGTAAGTCATCATTGTAAATGTCACCCCCAGCAAGATGATGTCCTTTTCTGAAATAAATTTGTTTCACTAAATCCTGGCATCTGTTTATTTAATGATGCTGTAGTCACAGACTCCCAGTACTAATACCCAAACATGACAGAAAAATTCCATCCATCCATGGACATCAAAACAAACTCTTTAAGAGAGAGACCCAACGATTCAGGAATTCAAATTTAAGGATTCAAGAATCCCCACATGAGCAAGGTGAAACCTCAAACAGAACCAGGCTCAGAGGGGGGGGGGGGGGGCTTTCTGTCAGGATCCGTGTTGGGTGGAGGTTGGACAGAGAGAGAGAGAGGACCAGGATCCAGGACATGACGAAGTTTGACCTTAGCAGGAGGCCTCTGTTCCTGGAGGAGGGGCAGTCAGACCTGTGCAAGAGGCGGGGGACGAAACCAGGCAGCATTTGGTCCAGGGTAAGGGGAATCCTGCCCGCGCAAGGCGGAATCGGGACGTGGGCTCCTTTACGCGACAGGAGGTCAGTTTGTCTCTTGAGGTCCTCAGCCTGCTGTGCCTGTTTTTTAACCAGCTCCTGGAGCCTTCTAATCTGCTTCTGGTTCTCCTGCCTGTGGCAATCCTGGGTCCTGGCAGACTTCTGTAAAGTCATGCAGTACACAGAAGCAAACATACATGCAAATGAAATGACTGCAGGAAGTATTAGACACCATATTTATTTATTTATTTTTGGGACAAACTATTTCATTCATTGTTTGCTATTGTCATGAGAATTTCAACCAAAATAATAAAAAGTCCCTTTAAAATAAGTTGCCCTCCCTTCTTTTAAATGCCTCTCTTTTGAGAATGAAGGACTCTTTTCAGATTGATTTTGTGTGTCTCCATTGAAGCAGGTGATACCTCCACCTCCCTGCTAGCACAGATCAACACACTGTCCAAGAAAGGGGCTCCTACCATGCAGTGTTAGGGCCCAGTCATACTGGCCGTTATGACATGAACATGACATGTCTCAACTGTCGTATCTTCTCTGATGATGATGATATGCAGTTGATGAAAGGAAACTTCCGCTGACAAGTTCAAAGAGAGAGTTCAAAGCGGAGGATGCTATCTCATCAGCTGTGTGGCGCCATCTAGTTTTAATGCCCTGAAGCGGGGGCCATAGTCTGTGGGGGAGTTCATACAAACAGCTTTTAACTAGCTAAACGGCTTGCTGAGCTATTGTACAACTGTCATCACACTTTGATTAAAAATCTCTCATTGGTGAGCGGAAATATGTGAAATACGTTTTTCCAGCTGAGCCCCAACCATTACAGAGAGGGCATGAAGAAAACAAAACATACAGAAATCTCTCATGTGCAATAACCACATGTAGGACCCCATCACTGACTGAGGAACTCTGTTTTTTAGGACAGAATTACAGAATTCTAAAAAAATGAGATAAAACCATTGAAGCTACAGAAGCAGTGTGAACAGTTTGACAGTTCACAGTTTGAGGTCACTGCTAATCACGCTCCTACGACAGTGGGTAGTACCTCAAGATGGAGGACATACTGTAAAGCCACACCCTGAACTAGCTAAACTAGGTCCTTATGAGGAGACAGGGTGACATGTTATCATGAATATAACATTCCAGGCTGACGGTTGAACAATGTGAAATATCTTGCTGAGCAACTCTTGTGTTCTTGTTGTTGTGATTGTGAAACAGCTGTCAGATGAAACAGACTGTTGATCACATATTGACTTAAAAACCAGCTGTTGACGACTCTGAACAGACTGAGTCATATGGTGGTTCCAGGGGGTCTTTCTACGGGGAGTTCTCATGTTCTCCCCGTGCTTGCATGGGTTCTCTCTGGGTGCTCCAGCTTCTTCTCACAGTCCAAAGACATGCAGGTTCACTGGTGACTGTGACTATGAGTGTGAATGGTTGTTTGTCTGCATGTGTTGTCCTTGTGACTGTCTGATGACCAGTCCAGGCTGGACCCCACCTCTTGCCAAGTGCCACAACCCTGAAGCCCCTGTGCGGTATAGACAATGGATGGATGGATCTGGTCTAGGTTAGACATGCTACCACCGGCCAGACTTATTTGATATTTTATAAACTCTCAATATCTTATTTTTAGAATTTCAGTTTCTTCCTCTGTCTCTTCTTTCTTCCTTCTTCTTTCTTACTGTTTCTTTTGGCTTCTTACTTCCTCAAATGGAGGATAGATGGATCCTTTCCTGCAAACCCAAACTAAAAGAAATCTTTCTTATAAAGTGCCGTAAGGAATCTGGCAGGTGTCATGGAAAAAAAACCCCAACATATATCTGTATTATCTATTTATCAGTATCTGCATTATTACGTTATATATTATTATATAATATTATTACATACTATATTATAATATAATATAGGGATAATATATCCCTGCCAGATCAGCATTAATGATGGTGAAGTCAAGTCACTGAAATCGATCGTGAATTCACATAAATGTTAACTGATCAGCATCATAATTCAGTGCATCATTGACCATCACTGAATTATGATGCTGATGTTTGACTTGAGAAGTGGAGAGCTCAAAACGGAGAACACTTCCTCATCAGTTGTGTGGCACCATCTGGTTTTTCACAAGGCTGCTGTGCAGTGAGGCTGCAGTCAGTCGTCACATAGAAGTTAATACACTAACTAGCACAGTGAGCTACTCTTGTGGGCTAGTGACAGTGCATAGCTGTAGCATGTCAGACAATAGATTACCAACCACAGTAGCTCACCAACTAGCCCTTCAAGTACTGACCCTTCAAATGAATGTTATTGTACTGCTCTCTGGTCTTACCAGGCTCTTAGAGATAGGGTTAACAAGACCATGACAAAATACATAGAGACACAACATTAAGAGGGGAGCATGGAGTATATCTTTTCACTTTATTGTTGCTTTGAACCCTTTGAACAATGCTGATTTAAGTCACACCACACCAAAGTTACACCTCAGTACCATTTCCCGTGGATGTATTAAAGAGTCTTTGACCACATGTAGTGCTATGGAACAGTGTTTCCACAGATGGGTCCCAGTTTGTGTTGTACACCCACCGAAGGACAAACATGCACATGCATGAGCAAATGTGACATCTTACACACTCTTGCTATTATATTACACCTGTGTCTCTGACAGAGCAGCTGGCTGTTGAGTTGTATTTTGGGTAATGGGGGCACAATGTTTGGACAAAGAAGAAGAATGCATGAAATAAATAGGGGATATATCTGATTCTGCTGCATTGATTTTAATACTTTTTTTTAAAACAAAGTCCTCTGTGACTGCGACAACGTTATAGGAATGCAACGCTATGTTGGTGGAGTACTCGGCACATATAGCCAAGCTAACATATAAAGCACTGCAATGGCTTTTTTTTACATTTTGGGAAAATTTCTTCAGAATTTGGAATTTTTTTGATGAGTTCTATGACTTGCTTAGTATCCTTGGACTTGTTGCTAAATAGATGATAACGGCCGCCGCATGATTTGACAAGGTTCTTGAGGGGAGCACGTACGTCAATATACTGCTCCAGATTTCCTTCCAGGTCCTCTCCGTGGGTCAGCAGGACGATTGTGCTGTCCCTGATCTTCACGCCGAGCTTCATCTCCAACTTTTCTAATATTCCTTCCTCCTCATCCACGAACCGGCCCAGTTGTAGCACAAGTAACATCACACATTTCCTTTGCTGACAGTATCTCTTACACTCCTCAACGTGTGCCTGGGTGTTTTTAAGTTGCTCATGAAAGAAGTCCGGAGTGTCGACCACTCTCACCTGAATCCCGAATCCTTTCTTTATCATCTTGACCTCACACTGGGTGGTGACCGGCATGGAGCTTGGCTCAGTTTTAAAAGGTTGTACTGGATCCAGATGTGAGTTTCCAGCAGCCAGGATGGTGTTTGCAGATGCACTCTTTCCAGTCCCAGTTAGGCCCAGCAGAACGATGTTAAATATGCTGTCATCAGGCACTCCACAGGCACTGTTCCCTGGAAGATAAAGTAAGTACAGTACTTTGATGGCAGCACAGATAATCTTATAGTCTTAGATATCTTTGCATTGTTTTGCCTCTGAATTGTGTTTTATTAGCAAGAGGATACTGCAAAACAGATACGTGCATTTAGTGTGTCACAGTTACTCATTTATTATAGTTTGATGCATGTGTTATATTACATCTCTGGTAGCATACCAATGTGATATTCAAGCTCTGCTTTGGCAGGTGCAGCGAAGGTGGATGGAGCCAGGGGGGCAGCGTCTGTGAAGATGCAACATACATTATGCCACTGGACGTGCCCCTGATGCAAACGGGATCCTGATTACACGCTAAACCACCCAAACACTAATGAAAAGAGTCAGTGACAGAGACCACTGACAACGATGGACCACATTTCACCAATTAAAAATAGCTTAGTATTCTTTCCAGCTGATGTCTCAAACCAGGCTAGTATTTTCAAACCATGTAATGCATTAAAGACCAGATTACCCGTTCAGCATGATGACATTTTTACCTTACCTGCTCTCTCATGGTGACACAGAGGAGGGACGCTGCATCTGAAATGGAGACAACAATTTCTGTAAAACACACACAAGATGGTGGCTATGGAGAGAAGTCCCATCCTGCTCCGGGGCTAGTTTATGGTCATATTTCTCAGAGTACATTTTTGAAATTGGCCTTTCTGGAAAGCAGCTATATTTCCAGCTGGTTTAATTTTGTTGGGCAATAAAGTGGAAGCGGTTAATGTGCATTGCCACATCTTTTCACCACTGGCAACTATTGTGCTACTAATGCAAAGTTTTGCCCCTGTGATGTTTTTTGCCTCGGGGTTAGTTCCTTTGTCCTTATTCTGTTGACCATGGCAGTAATGTTTGAGTTCTCCACGCTTGTCTTTCCTTGGCCTTGGTGCGTTAGGATCATTTAGCCATTTTGTTAAATTCTCTCAAAGACTGCACTGGACAGATATGATGCATATTGGTGGAGTCAATGACTAAAATAAAATAAAAACAGGAATGCTAAAAGACAAGCGGAGATCAAAAAGGTTATATTTCATTGATCATTTCTTTTTTGTATTTACTTTTATATTTCAAATTTTTGGTTTAATCATTGCTCTTTGATGACAGTACTGAAACAACAACTAGCTCTAAAGTAGGGTGGGATTTCTCCAGTCTATACATACGTATATGGTTAGAACTGTTATGGAGTAGTGAAGTTTCTACCTCTTCTCTAAGGCTGTCCTTCTTCTTCTTACAACATTTTGACTGTAGTTATTGTATTCATACTGGAACGACTGATGGCCACGACACCACCTCTTACATCCGCTGACCAGATCTTCAGTGGCGATTGCCAACTTGATGTTGAACTTTTCCTTCAGATGAATGAGGGAATGGGAGCTTTCGATGTCTGGTGACATGACGACCAAGTGTGCTGTGACTTCTTCTCCAAAGGCATCCTGAAGTTTAGTGATTTGAGCCACGACTTGTTCCTCCTGGGTGTTTTCTGAATCTATCGCCAGTATGAGCAGATCAGGGCCAGGGTGAGACACCGCCATGATGTCAATAATGTCCTGATCAGGGTGCTGAGATTCTTCATCAAAGAAATCAGGAGTATTGATGATTTTGAATGAGCTGCTCTCTTCCCAGACAAGCTCGTTTTCCATTGTGACAAAAACATTATTCCTGAAGATCTTATTTCCAGTGATGTTCTTTAAAGCTCTCTTTCCAAACAGGAGCACGGTTAACTTTCCAGGATAGGCTGCAGCAAGCAAACAAACAAACAAGCAAACAGTTATATGTTTTAATGCACAGTCTGGACATTCTGATTTAGTTTTGGAGTTGGTACATGGTTTTAGTGGAAAATCCAGGGGTTATTGAACCTGCCACTTAACTGCCTCCAGCATCCTTGACTCCTGATTCTCTGCTGTACAGGTGTCAAGCTAGTCTCGGTCTAAGTCAAGCTAACAGCTAATTGTCCCGTCTCCAAGCAAAAGAAAACCTTCATGTTTTCAAGTATTTCAAATACATATTGATTTTTTAAAACATTAAGAGAAAGATTTGTCTTAATTTCTAAAATCTTTGTTTCATTAAAGAGATGCTAATGGTCGGCTACCTTGTTGAGCTGTTCCCCTCTAGTGGTGCTTTGGAGTAAATGTTTTGATGAGTGAGACTTTCAAAAAAAAAAGAAAAAAGAAAAAAGAAATGGAAATACATTTAAGGTATTTGTTAGACTTAAAGGATACATACAGTGGACCTAATTTTTTTTTCTCTCTTAAATGTGTATGTAACAAACTATCTATGAATTATGGGGACTGCTGAATCCACATATTGTGTGTGAAAGTAAAAAAGTGCGGTTTTAAATGAATCAAAATAGCATGCATTAGATATTCACAGAGATGTTGCTCCTCATATTATAATTTTACCATTGTTATTTCTGTTTTCTCCATCAAGGCGACCTGTCGCCTCCTCTGTTGCTCTTCCTGATGTTTCTCTCTTTTTCCCCCTCAAAAAGAGATCATTTAACTTTTGCGGAACACAGCCCACTGTGGACACAAGTTACAATTATGGGATGAGGGCAAATGTTAGAACATTACTGTAACAGTAGAGAAAAGTCAATGACTGACTCGGTAATCAGTTAAAAAGTAGTATCTAGCTAAACTTTCCCAACATTAGCTATGATATGCTACTGGTCACACCAGAATACTGAACTGACTGAAGGTGCGTATTCTTACATATGAAAACAGCTTTTCATTTGTAAGAGGAGGGTTTTTCTTATTTCGAGCACCTAAGGATGGAGGGTATTTTATGTTGTACATACTGTGAAGCCCTTTGAGGCAACTTCTTTTTTTTTATTTGTGACTTTGGGTGTATGAATAAAGTAGACTTTACCTCTTAATTTGTCCACATGCACAAGTTAAGATCAAATCTGTGCATACAAACGTTACATAAAGGAGGCCCACTGCGATTTGTTGAGAAAGCTCAATGTAAATAGAGCTGTGTATGACTGAGAGGGCTTCTCCAAGGCTCCACCCTTTTTAACCCCTTGAAGGTCCTCAGAAATAATCACGTTAAAGATCCTTACACACATAAATGTGTATGCATAAAAACAAGCCATAACAATGTTAAAAAATCTTTCTTTTTTTTTTCTTTTTTTTAAATAGTTTTTTAGACCAGCATCAGCCCTAATCATACATATCAAATTTTAATTCGTTTTTTAAAAAATTAACCCTTAAATTGCCATGTTTTTGTCATGATGCGCATCATTTTATGGTCTAAAATACACAAAAAATACATGAAAAAAATTGAGAACTCTGAAAAATTCACCATCTTGCAAAATTATAAGCAATATGCATGAAAAACTGATAAAATATGCTAAAAATAAAAATCATAACACACTAGAAAGTGCTGAAGACCCTCAAAGGGTTAATGTATCTGAATCCAGTCATAACTAAGATGGGGTGTCTATTAAACCAGGCTCTACACTCCCCATTTAGAAGAAGAAGAAGAAGAAGAAAAAGAAGAAGAAGAAGAATGCCTTTATTGTCATTGCACACAGGATACAACAAAATTTGGGCTTTTACTTTAAAATGCGTGATAAACATACAATATTCAATATGTACAACAGAAACGGACACTGAGCTACTTTGCAATTGTAATTTGAGGTTTACCATTCTACAGTCAGTTTTCATTTAAACGTGATCATAAAAAAAACAACAACAATGAATTCTTGGGTCACTAAATGTGTTTCCATCCACCTGTTTGTCTGCACATTTTCAATTTGTGCATAGTTGAAAGAAAGAAGTGTTTATGCTTGGCTGAGGTGGAAAGAGTGGTGATGGTTGGTGTATCAAGTCCTGTACCTAAACCTTTCTGCCACCACACCCACATTTATCTGGATTGGAATGAATGTTCTTTTCACTGTGTGAAAATAGCTGAATAGCAGCCAGCTGGCTGTTTGCACCCGGGTGCAAATAAATGGTCTGTATCTGTAGAGCTCCTTTCTAGTCAGTCTAGTTTCTAGTCATTTTGACTACTCAAAGCGCTTTTCCATCACTTCCTCATTCACCCATTCACACGTCATTCATTCAGGAGGAATCTAAGTTGGAGAGACTGTTCGTTCACACACATTCACACACTGAAGCTGCTTCAGGAACAAGTTGGGGTTCAGTGTCTGACATGCTGACTCATACCCGGGGATCAAACCATCAACTTTCCAATTGAGGGACGACCCATTCTACCTCTGAGCCCCAGCTGCCCCTCCACAGCCGTCCGTAAAAATAAAGTGTGTAAAATGTCAGAGAAAGCTGTCATGATGCCATTATTTTCATTCAATGCCAGGTACAAATAATTATTACTAATGTAAAATCTAAGCTGGTTCAGGTCAAAATCATCTGTTTGCAATATCCATTGTATCCATTGGAGTCTTATCAAGGGACCTTTGCTACATGTCAGCCTAAAAAAATGGCTTGAAGTGTTTAAAACAAAGAGAAGAAATAAGCGCTACTTACGAGGTGGAGTCCTGTCAGAATGCATTTTGGCTGCGTAGTAGAGAGCAGAGAGTAGGTTTCCCTGTGGCCTCTGGAGCAGCTTTGAAGTCTGTCTGACTGACTCACACTGATATAAACTGGTCCAACTTGAGGGCGGAGAGAGCTGAAAACAAAAGTAATAGTCAGATCTGTTTGGTTCATTCTCCAAAAAGTCAAGGACACAGACAGATGGGTATCAACTCCTCAATCCCTGAAGGTGAAGTTGGAACTTTTTCAGCCTTATTCAGCTTTTTTCAGTATATTTTAGTTGCACTAATCCTAGACCATTTTCTTTACTTGGTTTCAAATATTTACAGAATATATTTCTGTTTGCAGGTCCTCCATTGAGGATTGTGATGATAGGGAAAACTGGAGTTGGGAAGAGTGCCGTTGGTAACACCATCGTCGGGAGAACTGTTTTCTATTCTTCGGCAAGTGCACAGTCTGTGACAGAGAGCTGCGAGAAGGAACGGGTCAGAGGTCGCAGAACAATCCATGTGGTCGACACACCTGGCATTCTTGATACGTCTAAAAGTGCAGATAGCATCAAGAAAGAGATTGCTAAATGCATCCAGGTGTCCTCTCCCGGCCCTCACGCCTTCCTGCTGGTCATCCAGGTTGGCAGGTTCACCAAAGAAGAAGAAAACTGTGTGCAAGCATTGGAGAAAATCTTTGGCCCTGAGGCGTCTAAATACATGATTATTCTGTTCACACGTGGTGATGAGCTGCAGGGCAAAACCATTCAAGAATATGTGCGAACAGGCCACCCCAAACTGCGAGAGGTGATAAACAGGTGTGGTAACCGATACCATGTCTTCAACAACAAGACAAGGAGGAACAGAACGCAGGTGGCTGAGCTGATCAGGAGGATTGATGAGATGGTGGCAGCGAATGGAGGAAAGCACTTCTGTGATGAAATGTACGAGGAAGTGGAACAGACTCTGCAGCAGCAAAGGGACAAGAAGACAGCAGAGCAGCAGATTTACAACTTCTCCTTCATGTCTGATCTGCTTCAGAGGGTGATGCTGTTTCAGGCCATTCTGGCTTCTGCCTCACAGGACAACACCAACGACCTGAACCACTCTGTCTTCAGCTCCTACTCCAACATGATGCCTGCTGTCTGATGGAGACAGCCTTCAGTTCCTTTCCAATTTTCTCCTTTGGAGATCAGCTCAATGAGTGGGAAACTGGAGTGGAGCCACAGAATATGGATAAAAGTGCCAGTTTTCAACTAATTGATCATTAATTAATCATGAAAAACAGACCAATCACAGACAATAATAGTCAGTTAACAGTTACCCACTAGAGGCACAAAACAGTATCTGATTCCAGTTTTTCCAGTGTGAAGGTTTTTCTGCTTCTATCTATGAGTAAATTAGTTGTAATGCAAAAGTGTGAAAGTAACATTTGATAATGTCTCTATTTGTCTTCCAACAGTGTGGCTCATGACAGCAATGAATTTTCAAATCAAACCCTGCTTTCAACTATATTTTCCAACTGCTGCGGACATACAGCTCACAGAATGTTGAAAGAAATGTCTGTCTCTCCTCTCAGAGTTGAACATCAAAATGTTTTTTTTCATGTAAATGGAGATATACTGTATGTGAAAGACCAAATATGCAACCACATACATACTCCTTATTAATGCAACTACCCATTGTTTGTGCATATTAATAAACTTTTTATGGTTTAGAGTAGTCTAACAGCTATGTCATGTCTTTGAGACTAACCAATAAAATGTATAAAGGTGCTAATGAGTTCAGAACTGGAATCATTAAAATACAATTAAAATAAGTTTCTGTCAGATTGATGACTATTTCTCTAAAGGTATACATTCATCATTGGACGTCAGGCAAACATGTAATATACATTTATTGATTTATCAATTTAAAATCAAATGAAAAGGAAACTGTGGTGCAAAACGTAAGTGTTCCAAACGATATGTTGCCATTTCAATTTATGTGAGTAAATACAACACTGGAATTAAGTGTAAAGTGACATTTAAAAGCTAATAAAAGACAAAATCCATTAAAAGGCTATTCTTAAAATTCTGAAAATTAATTGCAAAATATAAAACTTCTTTTTTCCTATTCCCATTTCCTTTCACCACAGTTTAAAGGCTCAGTGACTGTCAATAAGTTCAGCTCATCTACAATACAATCATGCTTTTTGATCAAGTCTTACAGTTTGCTGTCTGCATTTCTGCCGAAGCACAGCAGTCTATCTTCATGTTTATGACCTAAGGTGAAGTATTTGTTGTCTTGATCTTGATTTTCTATACAGTTGCCCACAGAAATATTCCAGCAATGAGTCTTTCATTTTGAGCTGCTGAATGTGTTGACCTGTAAACAGCTCTGGAATGGGTTATGGGTTTGGAAGTTTAACCAGACACATACCAAAAAGTGCAATACTGGAGCACTCAATAAAAAATAAAAAAAAAAGCAATGAAAATCAAATCAAAAGGTAGGTATCAGTAAAACCAAAGAAGAGAGAGAACATCTTATTTGTCATGTTTGAGTGGTTTATGTTTCCATCTCATACCCTGCGTGTTCCCGAGGTCGCTCTACAGAAGCACTCTGGCTAAGCTTCAGGAAACATTGTGTTTGGTGGTAAAATAATGAAAAAATACTTTCAGTGTCTCAACACCACCATAAAAACAATCATTATGCTTTAGTTACCACAAGTGATAATTCTGTAAAATCAAGTGACATTGAAAAACTACTGAAAAACATTAAAGAAGAACTGCACACTTCAAAACGGGCACATAAGGTGAAATAAATGAAGGTGGTGTTTCTGACAACGTGTTGTGTGTAAAAACTGCTTTCGCAGCTCCAAATGAGCTTGTATGGGTCTGCCTAGATTTGAGACTTCAGTTTCACCAAACCTCCCCATTGTGATGAAATACACAAAGTTCTGATGTCTCTGTTGTATGTAAGTATAAAAAGCAGAACACTGCTTCCATAGCAAAGTTTGTGCTCCTTACATACAGCTGCTGTTAGCGTTAGCATTAGCAGTGTCAGCAGAACAAAGGTGTCACATTTGATCTCTTCAGATACATGGACCCATGAATATTTAGGGCGGATCATTTACTCCACAGATATTCATCACATCTATCCAGTGCACTGATCTGAAAACACCAGGCATTCCAGTTTTAATTGACTGGGTGGATGGAATGTTTGTGTGCGTGTTGTCTGATGTGTGATGTTGGTTTCGCCTTAGAAAGAGACAAACAATGTGAAACATCCCGCTCACACGTACAAGTCAGAGGCATTCATCGTGGGAAGGAAGACAGACAACCGGATCACAGATAGAATAGACACCACATTCAACACTTTTCATTGGCATTGCAAACACACTTCCCCAAACCAAAGATTTGTTTTACTGTCAGTCACAGTTTGCGTTGGCATTGGCAGGTAAGTGTCAGTAGACAAAAGGTCACAGGTGAACAATATTTATTCATCTTCAGTGGCAGCAAACACGTGGACCCACACATATTCAGGCCATCTGCTCAGTGCAGTCTTAGATAAAGGTAAAAAAAAAAACAATAATCTCAAACCACTCAGGGTAAGGAACACGGAAATTCCGTGCTCTCATGGGCAACAAGAATGTGATCAGAGGACCCAACCTGGAGGCAAACATCACATGACATTTACAACAAGTAGTTGAAGAACCTGACAGACAGGGAGCCTACCGAAAACTGACAAGGATGTTTTACCCGAAAATATTTATCACATCTTCCTGTAGTGTTATTCAAAATGTGGAGCCATTGTGTGGCCAGACTTTCTAAAAAGAAGGTGATACAAGCAGGCGTGGCCCCAGTTACACTTTTATTTGGTTAGGCACAGTTACAGGAAAAGGTGGTTCTGTGGGAGCAAGGAGATACGCTGAATACATAAGCACACAAACTGGCTGTAAGATATCAGTATTTGTATATCTCCTTTCTCGTCATTTCAATTACTCAAAGCACTTTTACATCACATCATCATTCACCCATTCACGCATCATTCATTCAGGAGGAGACTGTTCTTTCACACACTGAAGCTGCTCTTGCCCAAAGACACTGTGACATGCTGACCCACAGGAGCTTCTGATTGAGGGACGACCCACTCTACTTGTGTGCGTGATGTTGGTTTCACCTTAACAATGTGAAACGTCCTGCTGAAAAGCTCTTGTTTTGTTCCTCATACGTACGAGTCAGAGGCATTCATTGTGGGAAGGAAGACAGACAACCAGATCACAGATCAGATATCACTTTTCACCTTTCATTGCCATTGCCAACACAGTTCCCCACACCATATGTCCCATCTCATAATTGTTTTAGAGAGCTCTTTATCTGGATCTGGATTCACTCAGTCTGGCTTAAATACTGACCTAAACACTTTCATAGTCAGTAATATTAATTGTAACAATTATGACCACAGTGTACATTATTTACTTGGACTGGTGCCAAAGGAAAATGTTATGAACAAATTATCTGATATTTAGAAAGTAAACATTTTCCATTTCTGTTAACCCGTTAAAGCCTGAACCATGAAATAATTTCCAGAAAATTCAAATTTGTTTATTGAACCTTCTGACAAATTACAATATATATATATATATATATATAAATTTAGTTTTTTAAGTTTTAATTTGTATCAGTTTTGCTACATCCGGCATTTTTGTGCAATTTATTTCTCACATGAGCAGCATCAGATATTATATTGAGCAAGAGTGGCAAGAAAAAACCCCTTTAGCGGGAAGAAACCTTGAACAGACCCAGGCTCAATGTGGGCGGTTTCTGTAAGGGTCCGCGTTGGGTAGAGGGAGAGGGGGAGAAAGAGAGAGAAAGAGAGAGAGAGAGAGCTTTCATGTGCAGTGCATGTAACATGGTGGTGTGTATGTCTGTGAGACATGGGGACAAACTGTACAACTCTATTTTTACCAGCAGCGCCACCGGCATGTGCTGCCAGTGTCCGCCCATCACATAAATGTCTGTGCTGTAACTCAGGTCCGACTCAGGATATCTAATATATTTGAGGATATGGGTCATACATTTGTACATAGTGTTCATTCTCCTTTTCAGGTTTCTGATTCTCTTCCTTCATCCCCTCCTCTGAGGACTCAAGTTCCTCATGAACAGTCTGCTAATGAGGTGGCAGAACATGCTCATATTTGTTTTATGAAGTTTATGCTCTAAATGGGTGTCATACCAGAATTTCAAACTCTACAATAAAATGTATTTTGAGTCATATAAATCTTTTTGCAAAAGGAAAACTTCAGAAGTATGATAAAAAGTTTAGAAAAATTTTCATGTTCAAATCATTTGAACTGATTTGCTATCTTATAATTTGGATTGACTTAATGTTTTGTCATTTATTTAGACTTTATATCTCATAATTTTAAACAATATGAGTATTTTTGTTATTGTCATTCCTAATGATGACTGGAGTGAACAGAATAAGCTAGCTCGTAGCGAATACTAGCTAGCTATAATTGTATTGGAACACAACAGACCCTGGACACAAAGTGGTGCATTGCTTGCTTCCTATTGACACAATTGTCATTTTCACACCTAGCACCCACATAAAAAACGTACTTGCCCATCTGTGTGCCCACGGGTATGTTGGTCTTAAAATGAGGTGTAGTCAGGGACTTTAGAGCAAGCCTGCTCTAAAGTCATTGGTGCAGTTCTTGCTATATAAACAGCACGTTAGTCAGATAGTTGAAAGAACGTTCCATGTAGAGCCATTTTGAGCCAATTGTAAATTTAGGCTTAACTTACAATTTTGAATCATTGGTGGCACTACGAGAAAAGTATGCTTCACAAAATGTATTGGGATGCATCCTTAAGAAACTATAAATGGCTGAATCCAATATTGTTCAACACATTTGACTCTGGATGAA
Organism: Pempheris klunzingeri; assembly: GCF_042242105.1. Classification (NCBI taxonomy): domain Eukaryota; kingdom Metazoa; phylum Chordata; class Actinopteri; order Acropomatiformes; family Pempheridae; genus Pempheris; species Pempheris klunzingeri. The sequence continues at coordinate 8,482,394 of NC_092030.1, forward strand.
ATAGTTGGACCAGCAGACTAACCAGCAGACAGTCAGCCCGGGAGCCATGGCACTAGCATGGCTAAAATCATGTTTATTATGAGTGAGCTAAAAGTAGTCCTTGACTGAGGCTGTACACTGCATTTTTGTTTCCTATTTTAGGCGGCCTATTTCGTTTTGGGACAGTGAATTCCCAAAATACTGTTGTCATGACAGATCTGCATACTGAACGTGTGGAACAGAGGGTCTCACCTCAAAACCAAAGATACAATCCATGAGTTCACAGAACCCTGACAGAATCAAATGTTTTTCTGGACCAGGTGAAATGAGGCCATTCATATTTACATTCACAGCATTCCATCTCTGCACAGCTGAGTGTACATTTATGGCAGGAGATGTGAGCTTCAGGGTGTGAGCTGGATATATGCTCCATAAAACCGAACCTCAAATAACACATGACAGAGCTGATCAGATACAAGCCTGTGGACAAGCAGCAGAGAGCCGAAGCTCATTCAAACCTCCATTAAGCAATAGTTTAGGCCAGCAAGCAGTGAAGCCTCAGAATAAAGATGTCTGTCAATGCTTCTGTCAAACAGAGTGTGATATCTGAAATGGTGCTGATCATAGAACTTTCTGTGGGTGTTCATGATCACCAGTCTAATGAGCACCTCACTTTTTGTCAAGAGCCACCATCAGGAGGAGTTCTTACTTTCAAGGTCCTTTGTTACAATGAAAGCCCCATTGATTGAGCGATGAATCAAAGCAATGACTCAAATGACAGAAGTGTGAAAGTGTCTCTGAGCTTTGAACCCACAGAGAATTCACACCAACTCTGGTGAAGAAAGTTTCATGCTAACATGGCAGACTATGTGGAGGCAGACATGACCTTGCTCAGTGTTGGCATGACCCTGTCAAAGGTATTAGCAGGAATGACGCTGCGGTCAGACTGTCACTGTGACTGTGTTTTCTTGCGATATTCAACTTTGTGAGGTGTTCATATGTCAGCATTGGGTTTTTTGTACATTTTTCTGGCCCTTGTGCTAAAGAAAACCAGTTAATGCTGTGTTGTAAGTGAAAACACATTTGCTTACTTTGAAGATGCAAACGCTTACATGCAAGGGCTGGAAATGATGACAAAGGAGGAGAGGAGAGAATACACTTAAGAGCTGCTTATGTCCGAGTATAGCAAACTGCTCCCCACTGCTCTCACTGCGAACACAGGCACACATCCAAAGTCTGAAGTTTGTGGAGAAAGAACACAATTGGCTGACCAATTTTGTGAGGTATAATGAAATGTAACAAGCATTGCAACAAATTACTGCTTGCAGGGACTAAGATGTTAAGTAATAATATCACTATTGAATAGAGTAAGGTGTGATGAAAAATTTACAATTTTTCATCAAATGGACAATTTTTGAGTAACACACAATGTTTCATACAATGCCTTGAAAAAAGATTCCTTGTGTCCCATATAAAACAAATTGGTAGGGAACTGAGTGTTCAGCAGATCTTCAGAGTAAGAACGATCCTGATATACAAAGGTATGAAAAGCATATCTGATGTGTTCATAAGGCAGGGGCTCTTCCTCTTGGGTGTATGTTGGAGGGTGTTATATTTTTAGTTAGGACAGCCCCTCAAACATCCAAAAGCAGGTTAATGACTTTGGGAGTGACAGTATTTAGGAGAGGAACAGGCTGCAGCTTCTCCAGACGGATTATCACCACTATAAGGTAAATCACTTCCACCTCTGCAGGGTTCAGGATGTGACAAATATTTTAGCATTCAAAAAAGAGACCAAGTCTGGACATAAGAATTCTTCAGCAGTTTCTTCATCTCTTTCTGTGTGTGCAGGGAGTTTAAAGCAATTTGAAGATGTCTGGTGAGAGGAACACCGAGGTAGTCGGCTGCGACGCCTCCATCATGAGGAACGTCTGGGAGATCAGAGAGAGAGACTATGAACAAAAAATGCAGCAGGAGCAGGAACGGATAGAGAAGAGTGCCCTGCCCACGTAAGAACCTACTCTGTTTCTTTGTCGGTGTGTGCACAGGTTGTCTGCCCGTCCTCAAAAATACCTCTTCATATCTCTTGATGTGATCTTAACTTCCACATAAACTTATTAAATTATATTGTGATATGAACATATGTTGGCTCTTTTCAACAAGTCCCAGCCTCTCTGCACCAAGAGAGTAAATAATTCAATTATCCGTTGCATCAGTTTTTGCACATCTGATATTTTTATTTTTGTCTGTGTGAGCTTGACTGATACGCTGTACAGATTAAAGTGGTGAAACTGAACACCAGCACTCTCCTTGAATTACTGGGTCTAGTCCCCTATAATATACACTGAGACTAAAACTAATACAGTCTAATACAAGAGTCTTTTAGAAAACCTTCCTGAAGGTTACAATGTTCAGTTCTTGTTGAAACTGTTTTAGAGAGACGATTCAACTGTATGATCATTTTGGAGCATGTAGTTTGTGGTGCTGCTGAACTGTATACACTAGGAGGTGAAATTATACTATTTTATCCAACCAGTTTAAATAAATGAGTATAGATTAAATAACAACTCATTTTATAATGCAATACAGTTCAACAAACGGCCTCTAAAATGATCTCACAGTTGAAGCAGGGGGTGCACACTATGCTGAGGAGTGGATGAGGGTGGGACACTGTGGACTAATGCTGGACAGGAAGGGTATCACAGGTTCTGAAATTAGGTTACTGAGGTTTGCTTCTGACAGACTTACAAGTTTGTCAAGCTTCTGTCCAAGAATTGACCCAGTGTTCATATATGAATGGAGCTACATCTTCATGTCACTTTATTCTTCGAAGAGGTGGAAATGCAGTGCAAGAAATTTGATTCATCAGCACACTGAAAGGTTTGCAGTTAACCCTGACACCAGAGCTTGGACAGTAGCCACATGAACTAGAGCGGAGTGTAGGCTTACTGTATGTCACGACCCTTTTGGCATCTGAACAGATTTACTGGGGGAGAAATAAATATCTGAACAAGAACAAGAAGTGACAAGAATAGTATTTTTACAGCTGACACTGAGCAATGTGGGAGGGAAGCTAGATAGAGTTATTATACATCAGGTGAGGAGCTCCTCGCATAAATGATCTCATATCTGTGCAACACAACACATTTTAAACCCAATTCAAAAGCACAATCAGTCAATATTTTAACAGTATTAACCTTTAAAAAAAAAAAAAAAAAAAGTTTTACCCTGAAGACTTCTTTAAATAATTGCTAAACATTTCCTGAAGCCATAAATCAATTTGTACATTTATTTTTTATGTTTTGATTCACCGAAATACATGACTAGTTACTGTCTATGAACTAAGTCTGTTATGTTAAAGCTATATTTTTCTCATAGATTTCCCAATACAAAAAAATATGTGACTGGTGAAAACAGTTTCTCTGGATTTAATAAAACCCCAATTTCAAAATAACACATATATTTTATAGTAAATGTTGAATGAATCTGAGTAAAGTAACATTATATCTGCATAAGTAGGAGTAATGCATTATCTACAATTTGGTCTAGTGATCTAGCTGCAGAACAGCCCCAGTGTCTTGCATATAAATATAAACAGTGTAGCTTTATTGAAGAGCTGTCAGCAAGTATTTTTATTGGAGTATCAGTGCATCACTCTGTAAGATTATCTCACCTTGAGTGTTGCCACAGGCCTAAATATAAACATGTGCATCATGTATACTGCTCTCCTCCTAACTTTGGATTTCCTCTTTGGATATTGATACATCACACACACTGTAACAAATGGAAAACTCCACCTTCATGCTTTATGCTATGTTTTTTCTCCACAGTATTAACCAGGACTGGGCAAATCGTATGGCTGCCAGAACTGGAGGTTATACTAAAGTGCAGAAAAAAGCTAAACCTGTTGAGAATCAGACCGACAACACCAAGGTCTGGAAGAGCAAGCAACCCCAGGTTCCTCCTACTCCTCCTCCTCGTGTTGCAAGTTCAGCTCAACTTGGCAGACCAGGAGGCCAGGGCAGAGGCTTCGCCACTCCAGTAACCAAAAACAAAGACAAAAAAGGGCAGGACAATAACTTTAAAAGGCTGCAGTTACTCATGTTTGTCACCCAGACTCAACCCTCTGCTATGGTGTGGGGAAAGTCATGGAAGTACAACAAATCATTGCCATCACCAGCAGAGGGCACTGAAGCTATTACAAACTGGGGCCAGTGCTGGATGATCGCTAACCAGCAGCCTCACACTGAAGCTGACAAGCCGTGGTCAAGTGGGCCCAATATGATTGATCCTCACAGCCTTCATCTCTGGAAGAAACCTGACTGCAAGGTTGTTGAATCAGAAGAGCTAGACATAAGTCCTTCCACTGAGGAGTGGCAGATGTCCTGGAGAAAATCTGACAAAAACAAGCCTGATACTTCTGTAAATGGAGAAAATGTCCCCAAATCTGAATTCTTAACCTTTCTGGTGGAGACTCATCGGCACAATGAAACCCTCTGCTCATCAGAGTGGAGCGAGTCATGGAGATCCATCAAGCCAGCAAGTCAACAGGATCATCTTACTGTTCCAAATGATGAATTAATGAATCAGTCTATTGCTAACAAGCAATATAATGATAGAGAGCTGAGCTCCAGGTTAGAAGAATGTTGGAAGCTTGTCAACCACCATGGCTGCAACCAATTCAAATTGCCTCAAGTTGAAAAAATTAACAGTCCAGAGTGGGTCAATTCGTGGAGAGCTGCAATGGGGGCCTTCAACAAATGTTCTGATCCCTCTCTGAAGCAAGATCATAGTGATAACAATGATGATCACAGTCACGAGAGAGAGTCACATCTCCACAAAGTAATGCTTGCGTCTCATGAGCAGAAGCACAAACATCTGTATTTGCAGTTGTATGATGAAGTTAAGGCTCTTTCTGAGTGGAACAAATCTTGGCAGGTCACCAAAAACAACTCGAAACCATGTGAAGAAATAGAGAAAGTCCTGAGGGTTGCACCATCAAGGATTGATACTGCTTTGGAGGCTCAGAAGGTGGAGAAGAACCCAAAGGGGTCAGAAAATGCAGATCCATGCTTTAAGCAACTGAAACATGATGTGATATATTTCCCAAAGACACCACATACCCAAATTAAGCTGCTTCTTCTGAAACACCTGGAAAAGGTCTTTTGTGCCCCAGAATGGAGAGACTCCTGGAAGACTGTGAAACACAGAATGAGGATGGAGAGGAGAAGAATGAGGCTTGACCCTTCAAGGCCTTTCGGAGGATCTGAGAAGGGAGGAGAAATGAAGCCCACTGCCTCAGAGTGGAAAGACTCGTGGAAGTTCACCTGTCCATCCCTGCGGCAGGAGCCTGAACTTTGGCAGCGGGATTGGTCCATCACACCCCAAATCCAAGTACATCGTGCAAGGGACCAGAACCGCTTTGAACCTGTGGAGCTCTCCAACAATGGGCCAACCATGAATCAGAATTGGGGAGAATCATGGAGGTTCTTGAGGCGCCATCGCCAATCAGAACCTCAGCAGGGTAGGGCAAAAGCCAGCCAAGGAAGTGTAACTTCCCACCGTCCTGATGATTCACATGTACAGTGGAGGTATGTTAGGTCGGTTTCTGACTGGCAGGCAGCTTGGATGGTCTCAGAAACTGAGTTCCACCATGACAGACCCTCATTGACCCAGTGGAGGGAAAGCTGGAAGTGGTCTATCTTTCACACAGGGAGTTGGACTGGGCAGGATTCTACACAGAAGTGTATTAATGTGTTAATGGAGATACAACCCGAAAGAGAGAAGATTACCTTGCAAAGAGCTAAAGCAAAAATGTGCCAGTCTTTTGACAGCCAAATGTTCAGGGAGAGATATCCTGACAAACAGTGGAACGCTTCATGGAAAGCTGGACCACTTCTGAACCATCAACCGAGTCATTATGGATCTTCAGGGATATCTGGGGAAAGCATGAGCAGCACTACTCACGAGGGGCATGCCACTGCCAGTGAACAGGGATCTAAATGGGGAATGTCGTTCAGGTTCGCTAACCCCATGCCCCACATAGATCAACCCTGGGTGGAGTCCTTTTGCAACCCATGTCACTATACAGTCGTTTGGTCAAGAGATACAAACAAACGAAACAACAACACCAGCATCAACTCTGCATCCTTCAGACTCTGGGGAAACTCTCATCGGTTCCTGCAGGGGGCCAGCACACAGACCGTAGACAAAAATAAGTCTAAAGAACCTGTTGACCCTAGTGTGATTATAACAAAGACAATCAAAACAAGAAGGCATTTGTACTCCAGCATTCAGAAAGAGAAACAAACAGACAGGAAGTGGGCAGGATGCCACCTGTTGGGTAAAACCCAACCACGTCCCAAGAAAGGCTCTCCTTCAATGAAGAAGCTTAAGATGGAGGACAAAACCAAAGACAAGTTCTTTGAAGAGTGGGCAGAATCTTGGAGGTTCTTGGTCATGCCTGGTAATCTGAAAAAGCAGATGCCCGTCAGGTCACTCTCAGGTTGGGATGAGTCCTGGAAGTTCCTCATTCCACCGTACCAGCCAATAAATGACCAAAAAGCCAAATAGAGGGCATAGCTCAACTTTCAGCTCAGTCAAATCAGACAGAACATTTACTCACAATTACTCTAATCAATCACTGGAACAGAAGATGTTGTGTAACAATCAAACCAGTGCTAATGTTCATTTTAGCAATTGCAAGTAACTTCATCATTTGAACATAATGAGTAAATACAGTATTTTAGTATATCAATTGAAAGATTTATAGTTGCTTGAGAGCACTACAATACTGCTGTTTAACCTGCTGGTTACTGTAATACTGAAATACCCATAATATAAGGTAAACAACAAAAACACAAGACTGTTTGACATGACTGTGTGAAGAGGGCAACCGTAAGACGAGTTTTTTTTGTGATGCTCAAAGATTTGTAGTGTTTATAGAAGATGGAAGGACAAATGCACACGAGTACATTCTTGTGTGTCTGAATAAAGGATATAAAACATCAGCATTTGTAATGTGTATTTCTGCACACAAAGACATACAAAAATCCATCAGTATGATGTTTGGTACATCCCAGCAGTTAGTGATTCATTTCCCTTCTATAATGCTTTAGTCTAGTGAAACTCAGGCTAGGGGTCATTTCCATCACAATTTGAATTTTTCAATACTGAAAATTCTATCAAATATATAAATCATTGATGAGCTAGCAATAAATCAGTGATTAGCTAAGGTTGCCAGAAGTGTTCATGGAAATCAACCCATCGACAGGTTGTGACAGACATTATATCAAACAGAAATGTTAACAAGAAGATCCATCCATCCATTGTCTATAACTTTGTGCATCTCAAGGTGACAGAAGAACATCCTCTTAACACGTCCATTTTGAATGTCTGAAGGTATTTAAAAATCAGTGCTACCACTGCATCACCCACAATACTTGCAAGAGAAAACAATTCCCCACTCCACCTAATATGAATTCAGGTTAGAAAATAATATTGATTGAATTGGGATTAAGAAATGATATTGAATCACAATGACATCTTTATTGTAGGCTACTGGTTACAAATTGAGGAAACAAATGTAGCTTGTATAATATCATACTCATGACATATTCATTTAATGCTGTGTGTTCTTCGAAGTGCCCACTAGATGATGGTATTAGAGCACAAATGGCAACCCGTTGAATTCTGAGTAGATTGGGAGAATTATGACAGACTTCAGTATTCTGCAAGCCACTGACTTTAGTGTAAACTGGTTAGGATCCTTTGTGATTAATCCTTTTTTAAGGTGTTGTAGTGTGAGCTCCCACTGACACAAGGCTACAACATTTGGCTTCTAATTACACAGATCAAACAAATCAGGTAATAGCCACTGTGCTTGTGTCACACTTTAAAAGTCAGTGGCATTATATTGATTCTGTTCACCTATTTATTATGGTGTGATGAGCACTTCAGTACCATTCCTAAAGTTGTATTTTGATGGTGTGGCTGACCTGAGTTCAGATTTCCGGCTTATATGTCATGCAGTGAATGCGTTGATGGCACCTCATGCCAGCAAGACCCGTGGCTGGAAAGCTGAGCTGAGAAGGTGTTCGGCTGCAACCCTAATGTTCCAGGAGATGAGGCTATCTGAGACAAATCAGATTTTGGCCTGTCCTGAATAAAACTACTTTGACTGTTTGACATCTCCGTGTTTTTTTGGCTGAGTTGTAAGCAGCAGAGGAAACTCAATTAGTTAGTAAATAGTAAAAAGTTGATCTTTAGTATGTATTCCTAAGATCTTTGTATTTGCTTCTGACCTGTTTGTTTGCTGAAGACATGTGAGGCTGAGGTCGATCAGGACAAAGCATGCTCAGTCTTCAACTGTTCACATGTCACATTTCTACAGCCAGTCAGCCACTGTGAAGCTCTTGTATAATTTCCTGAATGTACAGTCAGTGCTCAAACATAGCGAAGTATATTTACTGCACTGTAAGCTCAACTTTGAGGTATACTGCATTATTATTTAGATTCAAAGTCTAGTTGGTTATGTTTTTAACTACATAACTAAAATTTAGTTAATTATAAGACAATGGCTAATAATAGAGACTGCTGGACCTTCCACCTCATTTAAAGTGATGCACTACTGTGTATATGATAACGTTGTGTTACTGCACTACCTAAAAAATAAAATACAAATCTTTTTTGATGGATATTAAATGGTACAATGGATAGGGACAAGTATTTTTTTCAAACAAGATGCTGATAAGCGTCATACGAAGGCTGAGGATTTTTTGGAAGTTCTGGTTTATGGTATAGATCATTCATGTTAAGCGGATTTAGTGGACATGATTGAATAAAACAAAACAACAGCATTTGGTACCTGGTAACATACATTTATGTGTTTTCCAAATATACTTAGGTCCACTGAGCAGGGAACTAAAGCTTTTGGTGATTTCTTAAGTTTTAATTCTGAATAATCAAGTGAGGATTGGTACAGAGGAGATAAAATACATCCCAGAGTGGAAATGTAGCATTGCTTGCTCCTGTTTATGCTGATCTGTTATTTCAATAATAAACTAAATAAATGATAATAATTAATCTGAGCAAAAGAGTAACATTTCCACTCTAAACACTTTCAACATGACACATGTCTGAATTGAATACCACCAGTTTTAAGTTGTTGAAAAATTTCTTTTGCTATCAGATCAGTTTATGAAAACTATTCTCCCCACAATTCAGCAGTCACTCTCTGATGATGAAACTGCCGTGAAAATGTTGCAGTGGATATGAGAAGACGGGGTCAGCATCATTGATGTTCAGTGCTAAACGCAACTTATGCTCTATCATAACTCATAGCTCTTTTTCTCTGTCTCTATGTCTGAATGAAGCGATAAGGAACATTGTCTGAATGACAAACAGCCATGTCTGAAAAGGGCTTTGGACTGTTGTGTGAGAGGAAGTGAATAATCACTTTATACTTTCTCTTTTCTCAGAATGAAAGCTTAGTTTGACAATCCTGTATCACACAGTGTCACATTTTCTTGGCAAAGCAATCATAAAGCACAATACTGACATTTGAAAAGTGGCTCTCTTAGACTTGCCAGTCTGGTATTAAAACAGGTGAGTGTGTGCACATGTGTGTGTTTGTACTTGTGTAATCACAGTGGGGCTTCACAGTGGGGAGCGAAGAATATCTTTTCTTTCCCTTCCTTGTTCTTACACCTTGCTCATTTAATTGCGTTGAAAACGTCACCCTGCTGCATCTTGTGATAGGAAAGCTGCATACAATGCAGATGACAAACACGAGTCATATTCTTCTCTTTTCTTATCAGGATCAGTTACATGCAGCTTTATAGCTGGTCAGTAACATACTGTGTGTTAGTGTGATGCTAAGTTTTAGCAACTGAACACAAACATATAAACATTAAGTCCCTTTGCGATATAAAACATTATAAGTAAGTAAAGGATTATGTTTGGTTTCTGTGTGTTAACCCAGCTGGTTCAGTGTTGATGGATTTACAGACTGCAGCAGGAGTTCAGGTTTCATCAGTGACTCACTTTGCCATCTGTTCATGCCTCGTTATCAGAATTAAACTTATTCTGATTCATAACTGGCTACACTGGAGGGCAGAGACCTGCTTGTAAGTGTGGATGTATATCAGAAAGACGAAGGGGCGAAGCAGAGAGAAAAAGTTAGAGAAAAAAAGGATTAAGGGATAGATGATGTGAGAGACTTGGGTAAAGAAGGGCGAGAGAAGGATGGTCAGGAAGTTAGGAAGTTACAGAGGAAAAGCAGGAAGAGAAAGGTGGGCGAGATAAATTAGACATCAGCATGCCAAAATGTTCTCCGTGATAATGCTAACATTAGGATTGATAATATTTACCATATTCACCATCTTAGTTTAGAATGCTAGCATGCAAACATTTGCTGATTAGCACTAAACACAGAGTGCAGCTGAGGCTGATGGGAATGTTTGAAGGTATTTGGTCATAAATCAAGGTATAGAACAAATTTTGACCTGGTGATAGCACCAGATGAAACGTCAGACAATTACCCAAATAATTAGAATTTATACTGAGGAAGGCATGAATTTGTGTAGGGAAACTAACCGTTCACACATGCTCTCACACTGAAGCACAGCACAGTCCTTGGCCCAAGGACAGTTCAACATGTGGACTGGAGGAGCTGGGCATCTTCTGAGTGGCGGCTATCCTGCTAAACAGCTGCCCGAAGGTGGAAATATATTCACAGATATCTTCACAGATCTTCAGATCAATAACTTTAAACGTTAAAATAATGTTAGAATGAAAAGAGATACAGTTCTTACAGTGGTTTGTCTCAGTCTGTTCTTGCAAAGTAGTTGTAATATGCTAGCTGTTGCATTTTTAGTGCATATGAGGAGACAGGCGTTTTGGAGCCCCATCCAACCCAGTAGTTCACAGTGGACAATAGCATTTGAATTCAAATGTACTTCCTTTTTGTTGATTCTACATTAATTCTGTGATGTTACATTTTAATATCCCTCACCTCAGCTTTCAGTCTAATGGGGGAAAATTGGTAAATGGCTGCATTTATATAACACCGTACAATTTGCACCAATGTATTTGTGTTGAGATGATAGATGATAAAATCCATGACTTTTTTTAGACACGAAGCACCTGAGAGTGTGTACTTGCAGATTGACTCAGAAAGGTTGTTGTAAAAATAGTCGTGAGACCTGGTTGAGAGTCGCCTGGTCTGCAGCTCGAATTGACCTGCTGCAGTTTTCTGTCATCAGCAGCAGGTTGATCTGAGGATCCTGTTACAGGCAAAGGGATCTCCTGCTCTTGAGTGACCTCACAGAAAACAGCCTGTGGACAGCAGCAGTAAGAGCTCTCCTGCCTAAGTATGCATCAAGAAAGTTCAGCTAGTCACACTAGCTTTTGTTCTCTCCAGAACAAAGACATAAATGATCTACTCTTGTCTTGTCTGTTCAGGTGTTAGCATCTTAACACATCATATCAGGTTGATGTGTGCCACTATCTCCCACATGCATCCATTTTGCTGAAACAGCAGCTTTATCACATTAGCTTCACAGACAGATGGATGTTTCTTATTGAAATGCAACTTTGAAGTCGCAGTTGAACACATTATTTTCTAACACAGTTCATCTTTTGTACTGATGCATTTAACCAGGTGAGTTTCATGTCCAAGCCTTAAAGTTGTCCAACTGTCAGTCACCAAGAACAGAATCCAAGAATGTCTGCAACTCTATACCAAGAAATGCTTCACAGTCTCATGCTGAGTGGCTGCTCAGTGACAGAGTGTTGTCTGGAGGTGGAGCTTCTATATGGATCCTTGCCAAAGTAATGTATGTCACTACAGGGTTTCAGACTGCGGAAGGACTCTGGTTAGGTCACAGCACTGGTTTCTGATTGGCTCAGACATGGTTACAGCTGACATGTTTGTTTATGTTGTTGCACCTGTTGAATAAAGATGGATTTCACAATAGTGTTTTCATTCAATTCCAGTCACTTCTATGCATTTCCCACATGCCGGCTGCTCTCCTCATGTTTGCTGTTGCCTCACCCCTAACACTAAATTTAGAGCTGCAGCTCTGGATCTGGTTAACGTATGATGTAAAAATAGCAAGGAGGGAAGACTGCTCACCACAGAGCAGATATACAGACTGAGTGTAAGCTCATAAATGTTAAAACAGACAGAGACAGACAGACAGGTAGAGAGACAGACAGGCAGTGGACAGATACTGATACTGTTATTGGGTACAGCTGGGGATGTAAACAGACAGACAGGCAGACTTTGAGAGAGTCAGAAAGGCATCAGGTAAGTCAGGATCTGTTATTTCTCTGTATTTATTTAAACCTCAAAATTAAATTTTTGGTTTTTGGGTTTAAATTAGTGCTGCCAAAATTAGTTATTAAATTAAATTTGAAATATTTAATGCATTGAAAAATTGACGTCATTAATGCAGCTGCATTTTTTTCATGTCCTGTGCTGCGGCAGTGATCAAGCACCACTTTGCTTAACCTTTCAAAAGCTTCATTTCATTTTCATTATGAGTGTGTCTCAGCCATGAAAATAACAGACTGCACTGCTGTTGCCTCACCATCACACCACAGCACATCCAGAGGTGTAGCAGCATCTATAAGAGCTATAGGTGAGGTATATTTGCAGATGATCAATAGCTTTTAAACAAAACGTTGGTAAAACACTAACAACTCCTCTGATGCAGCAGCTATTTTTCCTTCAAACTTCGCTTAATTTTTGTTTTTATCGGTTATTTTTTTCAACTTTATTGTTGAAACATGTAAAACCTGTATTCTCATATTCTCAGAGGAACATGGGGGCTGCAGACCCCCCCCCCCCAATATAAACAAGTCCAAGATAATTACAAATACAGCAAATTATGTGATTAGTTTAATCCACTGACAGCCCTATTTCAAATCTAACATATATGTTGATGTTATCGGGAATATGCTTTCACTTCTAAAGGAGCCAGGTTAGCAGTCTTTGTGCTAAGCTAGGGCTGTGGTGAACTCTCTAGACCAGGGGTGTCAAACTCAATCAAAGAAGGGGCCAAAATTTAAAACACAGTCTAAGTCACGGGCCAAACGGGCTTAACATTTAGTGAGTCTAAAAGTGACTATTTTATTATAGTATATAATATAATAATATATATTTTATTCAGAAATATGAATTCAAACAGCCAAACTTCAACAACTTTTCCTCAATAAAATAAATAAAAGTAATTGTTTTTTTCTTTTTTGTACTTATCCTCATGTTTTGTCTCATAGTGTCGTCTTATATTTATATTCTTTAATTACGGCTACATGAGCTCCACAAACAAGACACACAGGTTTACCTCCGACATCGACAAACAGCTAAAACTCTGCCTCCCACCTGCTGTGAAAGTCCCTGTTTTCAAAGTCCAGTTTTTGGGGGGGCTAGCTTAAGTGTCACTATAAAAATCTGCTGACGATGCATTGATCCGCTGACAGGTGTGTCATTATACCTGCGGGAGGGGGGGCTGCTGCACGGGTCTGGATTAGCGTGGCAGCTGTTCAGTGCATTGAGGGATTTGTAGTATGAGAGGTGGGGGTGCTATTTACCGACGGGCCATTGTTAATAGTCACATGAAATTATCTCGCGGGCCGTATATAATTGTATTGCGGGCCGGATGTGGCCCGCGGGCCTTGAGTTTGACATGTCTGCTCTAGACTGACTCTGGACTAAGCAGCCCAAGACAATGCTGAAGTGGAACACCACTGATTTTACACATCAAGGTGTGTTACCAGGTGTTAGGATGTTCTGCTGCATATGCGAAAGAAAAAAGGCTTTAGAGTCACCGCAGGGAGCTGTGCTCGATTTCACAAGTGGCCTCAAGTGATGTCACCTGAGTCAGCGTTGGATGGGTCAGAAGATTCCGAGTCTTAAAATTAAAAAGATCAGGAGGAGTTAGAATGGGTGAGCTTACCCCAGCAACGCTCTGCTCATCACTGCTATGGTCGTCAGCTGATGGAAATCAAATGACCTGACACGACACACACGACCTCCAACAACTCTAAAATTGTTTTATTTATACACTGAAGTTTAGGAACTTGGGTGTGTTTTAATCCATCTCAGAGCTGTATCCACTCCGGCAACAAACACTCAAGATGTTGAGGTCATTGTTATCTGACTCCCATCAGTTTTCATCTGGGACTTCTTTAATACCATCATGTGCAGGGGTGGTGTGGGAGAGGCCTGAGCTCATTTCCTAATTTTAAGTCATCGCTATTTGGATAAGTCGGCCCCATTTATCAACACAGACACTGGTAAGTCCATCTCCCAGAAAGACAAGGATTACAGTCTGTGACCAGAGTACAACTCCTTTAACCCTTTATTGGGCAAGGGACAATATTTGGTAACTTAAGTGGGAGTTCAAAATGCCGCCCCTTGCCTCACCATGAGGCAGTAGAACTACCAGATTTCTCCAAGCCGATCAGCGACAATCAGGCTACATGACAGACCGGCAAGAAACCTTATATGGTAACTTCACTGACCTTGATTTTCACCATAACATTAAATGTTTTTTTGAAAAACTCACAAAAGAAAAAAAGTCTTGTAATGACCACCAGTAATGGTCTAGGGTTGAAATTGAAAGTATTTCAATGAGTGCCCTATAAAGGGTTAATTCTATGCCTCATCTACACTATATTACAATAGTCATATAATCATTTAAAGGACCATACAGACATTTTTCATATTTATTTCAGCTGATTAATTAGAGATAACTAGCCAAAGTTAAGTAATAATGTAGTATTAAATAATGACAAACACACCAACAGAACAGACAGACCCTGTAGTGCAGTGTTTCCTTCTTGTTGTTGCTCCTTGAAGCACGTTGCTGAGCTATGTTTAATTATAGAGTGACGCCTGTTGCCTCGTGTCCCAGTTTGACGAGTCATTCTTCAACAAGTCACTGCACTGAGAGCTGGACCAAAACTGGACTAATACTTTAATTTATCTGTCTTGTATTGTCGGTATGTATGAATACCAGAGATCATGAATTCTTCATGTGTATATTTAATGTTTCATATATCTGCCCGACAGCTCTGTTTGTATACAGACTGTTATCCTCATGCACATTTTTTTCCAGATGAGGTCAGTGGTGTAGAAGAAGAAGACTGAATACAATTAATGTGTAGAATATATAAGCACGAAAGAGGAAGTAGGAAGGAAAGGGTGTATGTGACACATGTCCTGAGCTGGATTTGCAGCAGAAACAGTATGATAACATTTATTGTAATTTAGGGATCTGACTGCTTTCTTGGTTATCTTGCATTTTACCAGCAATATTCAGAGATCACACAGGTGTTTTGATATGCTTTGTCCAGATATATGATGTGTTTAGTTTGAAGTACATGCACACAAAAGTGTTCATGTCTGAGCCGAACTTAAGCGATTAATTCATTAGTTGATTGGTGAAAAAATAGTTGGTTAAGTATTTTGATATTTGATTAGTCATTTCACTTTTCGAACAAAAGTTTCTTTACTATCCTCCTGACAACTGTCTTTGCTGCGTGTTTGTTTTCCTAGCTTTGAAATTCCAATAGCAGAACACAGCACTGTAGACCATGAAGTTTGTTCAGTGTTTGGACACACCACAAACACAGGGCTATAAGCTGCACTGTAGAAATGCAACTTAATGCCATGAGTAACAAGACTTGTTGCCTGTTTGTGTGTGTGTGTCTCTCAGACGGCAGGATGTTTTCAAAAAAAGAGGAGCGGAGGTCCTTCGGCAACGGGCCACTGAGGGACCAATGGGAGAAGAGAGCTCAGAGCGTGGCAAACGAGTGCAAACAGGAGGCTGAATGGAAAGAGAAAAGTGCCAAAGTGTGAGTATATATGATGCTTTTAGTTGTTTTTGTATCACGTTCCTTAGATGATGAAATTCATCTTTCATGTTTCTCCTAAGAGAGCTACAGCCAGGAGCTCAGGTCAAATAAAACCAAACCCCAAGGTCAGCTAGACCGAGCTAGAGCTAGAGTTCCTTTAAAATTACTATTATTTTCATCTCAGGGATTGAGTTCTGAACAAACTCAAACTGGTCAACTCTCAGGAAAATTTGCCTGAACTCAGCTGGCTCATCATCTTTGGAGAAGACTAACACACCAGCCAATGACCAGCTCCAAGCTACTCCAATTCAGTTCCAGAAAAAATGTTGCTGTGCATCACAATTCAATGAAAATGCTCTGGGATATGAGCCATACTTGAAAAAAACAATACATTTAGGATTAAAAAAGGGCACATTCATTGGTGGCACAGGAGAAAAATCAAGATTTTAGCTGCATACTCTGCTACTACTCTTGTTCATTGCCCCTTCATTACTCCCAAAGAGAATTGAGATTTTGGGGTTAGATAGAGGTAGATGGAGGTTTGACCTCATGAAGCTGGTGTATATTATGCTAACCATAATTTGAACTGTTTTTAAGCAGACAAATCTTGGTTGTAGGCAGAAGTAGACATGCCTGTGGTCACACCTCACTTGTAAACCCACGGATAAGACTGAAATGTTGGTAAAGGTTTTCACTTATAAAGCACTTTTGCCAAGAAAACTGTCAAGGGGCATCCCGTGGAACAGATTATCAACTTTGGAAAAACAGCATAGCTTGTGAACACAAATAAAAGTTTTTTTTCAACAAAATCTTATTGGAAGGAACATGCAAATAGAACACAAATGGAAATGATTATCCCTCCATATTTTGGTACCTCCAGCTCCTTCCCATCCAACTCTTGCCCATTACAAATGCAAAATAAATGAATGAATGAATGAATGAAAAAACAAATTTCATTCTCTTTTAAATCCTCATGTTGAATGGCATAGCGCCAAAAGACAGACGAGCAGCTACTTAAGACAGAGGGATGTGCCTACCTGTGGTGAGCAGCCACCTTGCATATATTTTTTGATGATGCATTCTGAAATTATGGATGGTTCAATAAATTCAATTAAATAGCAAATTATTCCTGTTGTGTTTTATCAGCTTCTCAAGAACACAGCACTTTCACATCCACATTGTATAAGTTAGACAAAAGTGGTTTGTTGATGTTATTTTTTCCCAAAGCATGTTTTATAGCCAGTTTCAGACTGAATGACTCCCACATTCACATAGACCACCTTAATCTGTCAAACAACCCTAACATCTCTGCTTCCGCTGTCAGTATAAACATGTTTAGTTCAGCTTGACTACACTTCAGAGCCATATTTGTCGGTGTCCGCTCATTCTGGCAATATATGAGTTGATTTTTTATGTCTTTTTGAATCTCCAGATTTGAATCAAAGTGGAATTATCACTGGACACTTGCTTGCAATGGAGACTTTAAGAAGCTCACCAACAGCATGGATGAAGCAAAACAAAATCCGCCAAAAATCAAATTCAAAGTTGTACCCCCTCCTCCCAAAACCAAACCTGAGCCTCCTCCTCCCCCTCCTCCCAAGAAACCCCCTTCGCCCAAACCTCGCAGGCCAAAACGCAAAGTTGAGGTGGATGTTTTCAGGCTGTGCTGGAAAGAGTCTTGGATGAGCCTGAAGCCTCCAAAGTATCTTTA
This sequence comes from Pempheris klunzingeri, assembly GCF_042242105.1. Taxonomy (NCBI): domain Eukaryota; kingdom Metazoa; phylum Chordata; class Actinopteri; order Acropomatiformes; family Pempheridae; genus Pempheris; species Pempheris klunzingeri. Next base: position 8,499,948 of record NC_092030.1, read on the forward strand.
CCTGAAGGCCAAAGAGTTGAAAATCAGGATCCCAGGATTCACAACCATAGAGCTTACTAAGGACGGGAAGTACAAACCAAAGGCGCTTGAATCAGAGGCTGAATGTGCATCTCATTCTGAAGACTGGAGTCATTCCTGGAAACAGGTACTGAGAATGACACTAACTGTTTTATATGAAAAGACACCCAAAGCCAGACCAGAGGGCTAAAGCCATGTTTTGGGAAAAGTGTGTCAGTCAGTGAAGATGTGCTTTTGCTAAATGCCCCAGGTTCAGGTGCTGGGTTCAGACCTTGAAATATATTGTGAATTGCAAAAAGTTTTGTATATATGTTTTTGCACAACTTATAGGCCACGTGTGTAATGTTTTTAGAGTGCAACTGCTGTCTCAACAAACTCCAAACAAGGAGTAATATCCACACACTAGCGAGCCCTTTTACAGCAATGGGTTGTACAATGGAATGGAAGGTGTAGCTCCTTTATGCCGCATGATGACCATATATATACAGATGAAATTAAACAATATTTACAGGTATTTATATAGATACATACACAGGGATTTAAATGGTATTTGTTATGTGGGGGGGCTCGTGGCTCAGACGATTTGTAAATTCCCTTGGTTCCCAATGCTTTACACGCCTCCAGCTTGGCACGTCACATGATGGTCATGTGTTGTGTCTCTGCCATCACTTCACTTATCGTGTTGCTGACTCAATCCGCTCAGGTCTGGTCAATTCATTTTTCACTCCAAAACATGGTGCACTGAGCTTTACATTATTTTCAGTCTATTTAGATTGACAAATAGATGCAAACAGAAACTAAACCAAAATATTTCTCAGATTTGTGTGAGGTGTCAATACCTCTACTCCTTTCTACTCATGGACTGATGATGAGCCCTTTGGATGGCTTATGGCAGGTAACACCTGCCCTTGTGAGATTGATGCTGAACGAAAATGAGAAATGACAACCTGCGACCTTGACAATATGCTTCCAAATTTTATTTCTGCTGCTAGTCCTTCATGAAAGTTAACAATGTCCCTCAACAGCAAACTTAAAAAACTAAATTTAATCTTACACAGTATCTGTCTCAAGCAGCTTCATTCATGACCTCCTCAGCCTCAACAGACAACTATTGCATGTACATAGTAAATGGTAAATGGTCTGTATTTGTATGGCTCCTTTCTCGTCATTTCGACTACTCAAAGCGCTTTTACATTACATCCTCATTCACCCATTCAGGAGACTTTTCTTTGACACACATTCCCACACTGAAGCTAAGTTGGGGTTAAGTGTCTTGCCCAAAGACACTTTGACATGCTGACTCAGGGTCATAGGTATGCATAGGTACAATGCAACCGCTTTCTAAACGCTTTGTTTTTGTTTCCAGGTTAAGAGTCCTGCCCAGCTGGAGCACCATGAGGAGAAACAATTCCAGTGGGAGATTTTGTTTGAAAGAAAACTGATTTGCATCCCTGAGATAGAAATATTTCGTCTTCCTGTCTGGGCGGGTACGTGGAAGATCATGAACTTTGCCTTCAGACAGCAGAAAAAGTACTGGGATCGTATCTGGCCTGATTACCAAAAAGACCTCAGCAACAAGTTTGACGAAGTGCAACAACTAAAGGAGCAGGTAGGGGTCCACATCATTACCTTATTGTTGTCTTGTTTTCTTTGCCCTATTCAAATCTGTTGGCAATACAGAAGCATACTGAAGCAGGAATACTGACATGGTTACATGGTCAGGTCCACAGGACAGAGGCCAGAGCTTCACGACCACTGCGCAACCAGGCCACCCACTTTTGTTGTGTTATTATTATTGTTGTCTTCGTCAAACAGGACGAGCCATCAGACTGGGAGGATTCGTGGAAAATGTCCAGGGCAAAACTTGAATCAGAAGACATTGCTGACGATGAGGCATTTACTGTAGACCCCTCTATTGCTGAAACCACAGTGATGATAAATGATGTGTTTCTGCCCGGGTGGAATGACTCCTGGCTAAAGTATGCAGCTCCCCTGCAGGAAGAACAAGAACGTCGCAAGAACTGGAGCTCCTGCTGGGGATACAGGCAGCAGATCAGGTGGGCTGACGCTGTATGTCCCTGAAACCAGCAATGTTGAGTATTCCTTGTCTGAAAAGGCTTTAAACACAAAAGTATGCATGTTACAACTTTTTCCCAATATTCACCCTGGAGAGTTACATCCTGTCCTCTTGCCTCTCATGAGCCTGAAGCTTCCATGGGTCTCGTATTAAGCAGGTAATTGACATAATTAGCTAGAAGTCCAACCAACCAGTCCAAGTGACAAATGTGTGGACTAGTGTTTCTGCATCATTCATACACAGGATGGGCCTGATTTCAACAATATTACATACACTTGTAAAGAACATAATGTCATGGCTCTCTTGAGTTTCCAGTTATTTCTACAACTCTGATTTTTATTTGATAGAGTGATTGGAACAGATACTTCTTTGTCACAAAAAACATTCATGAAGTTTGGTTCTTTTATGACTTTATTATGGGTTAACAGAAAAAGTGACCAAATCTACTGGGTCAAAAATATACATACAGCAATGCTAATATTTGGTTACATGTCCCTTGGCCATTTTCACTTCAATTAGGCACTTTTGGTAGCCATCCACAAGCTTCTGGCAAGCTTCTAGCTGAATCTTTGACCACTCCTCTTGACAGAATTGGTGCAGTTCAGTTAAATTTGTTGGCTTTCTGACATGGACTTGTTTCTTCAGCATTGTCCACATGTTCTTAATGGGGTTTAAAGTCAGGACTTTGGGAAGGCCATTCTAAAACCTTAATTCTAGCCTGATTTAGCCATTCCATTACCACTTTTGATGTGTGTTTGGGGTCATTGTCAATTCAATTCAATTTATTTGTATAGCCCAATATCACAACAGAGTTGTCTCACAGTGCTTTACAAAGTTCACTGAAATAAACAAGTGTAAGCGAACAAACAATCTAATAAAGAGTCCAGCAGTTGATGAGGCCAATGGATCAGTCCGATGGATCGGTCTGAGGCATCACCTGCCCTTTATGACCCTCCTTCTTCGGGAAGGAAAAACTCAAAAAACCCAGTGGGAAAAGAGAAACCTCCGGGAGCACCACAGTGAAGGAGAGATCCAGCTCCCAAGGACGGACAGGCTGTAGCCTTGGACAAACGCACATCCATTGGCTGATGGAGAACCACATCAGCGGGACCAGGACCAGGATCCATAGGAACCAGGTCCTGTTGTCCTGTTGGAACACCCAACTGCGCCCAAGACCCAACCTTCGGGCTGATGATTTTAGGTTATCTTGAAGAATTTGAAGGTAATCCTCCTTCTTCATTATCCCATTTACTCTCTGTAAAGCACCAGTTCCATTGGCAGCAAGACAGCCCCACAGCATAATACTACCACCACCGTGCTTGATGGTAGGCATGGTCTTCTTGGGGTTAAAGGCCTCACCTTTTCTCCTCCAAACATATTGCTGGGCATTGTGGCCAAACAGCTCGATTTTTGTTTCGTCTGACCACAGAACTTTCCTCCAGAAGGTCTTATCTTTGTCCATGTGATCAGCAGCAAATTTCAGTCGAGCCTTAAGGTTCCGCTTTTGGAGCAAGGGCTTCCTTCTTGCACGGCAGCCTCTCAGTCCATGGTGATGCAAAACACACTTGACTGTGGACACTGACACCTGTGTTCCAGCAGCTTCTAATTCTTGGCAGATCTGCTTTTTGGTGGTTCTCGGTTGACTCTTCACCCTCCTGACCAATTTTCTCTCAGCAGCAGGTGATAGCTTGCATTTTCTTCCTGATCGTGGCAGTGACAAAACAGTGCCATGCACTTTATACTCACAAACAATTGTTTGCACTGTTGCTCTTGGGACCTGCAGCTGCTTTGAAATGGCTCCAAGTGACTTTCCTGACTTGTTCAAGTCAATGATTCGCTTTTTAAGATCCGTGCTGAGCTCCTTTGACTTTCCCATTGTAGCGTTTGTGGGCGTTTGTATCCAATGAGCCCTATTTAAATGGCCTCAGAGAAGTCACCAGCTGTAGTCACTCATAATCACTCACAACAAGTTAAGAGGCCATGCTATGGAGCTCATTTCATTGACACAACTTTCTAAGTCACCAAAATTGCTAATTCATGTTGCTGTATGTATATTTTTGACCCAGCAGATTTGGTCACTTTTTCAGTTGACCCACAATAAAGTCATAAAAGAACCAAACTTCATGAATGTTTTTTGTGACAAAGAAGTATCTGTTCCAATCACTCTATCAGAGAAAAATCAGAGTTGTAGAAATAACTGGAAACTCAAGAGAGCCATGACATTATGTTCTTTACAAGTGTATGTAAACTTTTGACCACAACTGTAGATGGAAAAAGGCCGTCCTGGAAATATGTTTTATGTGGGAGTTAAAGGACAAATCCTGATCAAAGATGACTCCCAGATTCCTCACAGTGGAGCTGGAGGCCAGAGTAATGCCGTCCGGAACAGTTATGTTGTTAGAAAAGGTGTCTCTAACGTGTTTAGGGCCATTCACAATAACTTCAGTTTGTCTGGGTTTAGCAGCAGAAAATTGCTGCTCATCCAGGACTTTATGTCCCTAACGCAGACTTGGAGTTTAGTCAACTGACTGGATTCATCTGGCTTTATTGATAAGTATTAGTAGGTAGTAAGTAGTAGTAGGTTATCATTTGGAGGAATGGGGTGTAGGAGACAAGGTGACGGTTTGGATGAGTAAATCATTGAAGCCAATTCAGGAAGATCAATTGGAGAAAAACAGTCCAAATGCACATTAAGCCCAACAGCTATTTCCATGATTCCTGAGTTTGAGGTTGAAGGGCAGGAGGTGATGAATTTAGTCTCCAATAGTTAGAATTTTATCATTAAAGAAGCTCATGAAGTTGTTCCTATTGAGCTCTAAAGGATCAGTGGAGTTCTGGCTCTTTGTCAGTCTGGCTAACGTGCTGAATATAGGGCTGTTTTTATTTTCTTCTATTAATGAGGAGTAAGACCTTCCTATTGGTTTTCAGACACTCTTGTCAGATTAAGCATGATTCTTCTAATTTGGTGGCACACCATATCCTTTCAAGTTTTCACGAATTTTGCTTAAATTTGCGTCAGACACCCTCTCTACATTTAAGATTACACTATGATAACCTGCCCAGATTAAGTTCTTCTTTGCCCCTCCAGTTGTAATGCTTGTTGTACCTTCCCCACTCCAATATCATCATTCTTGTTAATTGTGTGGATAGAAAAATAATTATCAAAAGATAACTGGATGAAATGACCCATGTGGAAATTGCTCTGAATGGAATTATGCTCTTACAACAGTTGGTGACTAAATCTGAAAAAGTTTATTTAGTGGTGGCTCCAGTCAAAGATGGTTTTGAAGCATAGATACTTATAAGAAATGTAATGACACTTTAAGTGCCTTTTGTGCAAATGATGCCATTTTTGGGCTGTAGCTCCTTCATGTTGTTGTATGAAGTGCGGGCCAGGTGGCAAGCATGGCAAACATGGTCTCATGATTCATTTCTTTCATTGGTCTTAGTCATAGAAGTGACTGAAAAAAAACTCTTTCTTCCACGATATTTGTTTTTATTTCAAGCACTTCCTGTAGAAATTCCCTTAAAGCAATTTTCAGAGTTGAATGAGATCTCCACATGGATTTGTCAGGGTTAAATCCCATCGTTAAACTCAAAGCTCTCAACTTCCAAGGGAGAAAGGAATAGTAGATCACCACTTTTATGCACTTTTATGTGTATTTCAACATTTCATGCCAGAATGAAAGACATTGAATTCTCAGTTACAAATGATCCCCCAATTTATTCATGATTGGCACTAAAAAAAATTGGTAAAATGTATCCATAATGTGCAGAATCCATGAATTAAAGCCTAATTAAAAATTTGGAATATAATAAAAGTAGAATATAAATTAGATCATAAATAGAAAATACAAAATATATGACAAAAAGGGTGCTTTACTGAGAACTTAACAACTGGAAACTTAAAATGAAAAAAAGAGAATAGAGAGAGAATAGAATTTAAGTAAAAATGTCGTCATGATGACATTTGTGTAAACGGAAAGCAGATATGTAAAATCAAAAAAATGTCATTTACAATAATGCAATTTGTGATAGTGAATGCTTGAAATGTAACTAATTATAATTAGTCCTAAAAATCCATAATTAGTTGGTGAATGAGTCAAACTGATTCTTGATGTTAGTAGTATTTTAGTGTTAATGTGTTTTAAGTGGAAGTAATGGGAATTCTATAATTGACAGGAATACACCTTTTAAATGTTGTTTTGACCCAGTCAAGATCTTTTTGAACCTCATATTCTTCAACAGTGAAATAAGTTGTGGTAGCTCTGATGATGAAGAAAAATGTGGTTGAAAACCTCAGTAATGTGCTATTCATAGGTCAAAAGCATGCTCATATTCTTAAAATGCGACTATATCCACAGGTGGTGCGAGGCTTCACCAATGTCCCATCATCGACACAGTGCCATGCTGACCAGGAGACGTAGAATCAGGAACCTCCATCTCACATCACTGCTGGACGATGACATCACAGATAGCACAGAGTGGACCAATGCCTGGAGGACTCCTAAAGGGTGGTCCCTACTAAAGGAGGACGAACTGGAAGAGACGCAGGAGGAGGAAGAAGTGGAGGAGGAGATGGGTGACACTGGGGAGGAGGACATAAAGGAGGAAGATGAAGGAGTGGACAATGAGGAGGACGAAGGAGTAGATGAAGAGGAGGAGAAGGAGGAGGACGACGAAAATGAGAAGGACGAGGAAGAAGAAAAGGAAGAGAGGGATGAGGTACACAAGAGGAATGAAGACAAAGAAATTAAGGATGAGGAGGATGAAGAAGACGAGGAGGAGGAGGATGAAGGAGTAGATGAGGAGGAGGAGGAGGAGGAGGAGGAGCTCAGCACTGAGGAGAAGGACAAAGTGCATGAGGGGGACGAAGCAGTAACCAAGAAAGATAACAAAGATGATGTGTGTAAGGAGGAGGAGATCAAAGATGTGAACTCAGAGGAGTGGGAAAGTGAGGAAGAGGATGAAGAGGAGGAGGACATAAAGATACACAAGGAGAGGAAGGATGATGATGAAGACAAAAAGGAGAAGAATGAAGACATTGCAGTGCATAAAGAGGAAGAAGTGGATGAGGAGGAGGAGGACGAGGACGAGGATGAGGACGAGGACGAGGACGAGGATGAAGAACATTGGGCAGAGAGGGTCAAACAAGTTCTCAAAGAGGAGGACAACAACATAAGTCAAAATTGTGAGGAGGATGGAGATGAAGATGAGGAGGATAAAGACAATGAATCAGACAATGAGGAGAAAGATGAAGAAGAGGATCACAAAGAAGAGGAAGAAGTAGAAGAGGAGGAGGAGGAGGACATAAAAGCCAAAGAAGAAGACAAGATGGCCGTAGATAAGAGGGGGGAGGAGGAAGAGGAAGAGGAGGAGGAGGAAGAAGAGGAGGACAAAATAGAAAATGAAAAGAACAAGGAGTATGAAATAGACAGGGAGAAGGAGGATGAAGAAAAAGACATGACCAAAGGAAAGAAGGAAGAGGAGGATGAAGAAGAAGAGAAAAATGAGGACAAGGAGGAAGAAGTTAATGTCAAGGAGGAGGAGGAAAAATGTGTAGACAAGGAGGATGAGAACAAAGTAGCAGATGAGGAGCAGGAGAATGAAGAGGTAGATGAGATGGAGGAGGAGGAAAAATGTGTAGACAAGGAGGATGGGAACAAAGTAGCAGATGAGGAGCAGGAGAATGAAGAGGTAGATGAGATGGAAGAGGAGGAGCAGGAGGAGGAGGACGAGGAGGATGACAAAGACGAGGAACAGGAGGAGAAAGAAGTAGACAAAGAGGTGGAAGAGATGAAAGAAGAAGTAGAGAAGAAAGAGGACAAAGTAGCTGAGGAGGTAGAAAATGAAGAAGAAGGTGGAGATGATAGTGTCAAAAGAGAGGAGGATGAGGAGGTAGAAGAAGAGGAGGAGGAAGAAGAAGAGGACAAAGAAGAAGAAGCAGACAAAGACCAGGAGAAGGAAGTAGACTATAAGGAGAGGGAAAACAAAGAAGTAGACATGACGGAGGACAAAAAGGATGAAGAAGTAGAGGAGGAGGATGAGGAGGAGGTAGAAGAAGAGGGGGAGGAAGAAGAAGAGGACAAAGAAGACGAAGCAGACATAGACCAGGAGAAGGAAGTAGACTATAAGGAGAGGGAAAACAAAGAAGTAGACATGACGGAGGACAAAAAGGATGAAGAAGTAGAGGAGGAGGATGAGGAGGAGGTAGAAAAAGAGGGGGAGGAAGAAGAAGAGGACAAAGAAGACGAAGCAGACATAGACCAGGAGAAGGAAGTAGACTATAAGGAGAGGGAAAACAAAGAAGTAGACATGACGGAGGACAAAAAGGATGAAGAGGATGAAGAAGTAGAGGAGGAGGAGGAGGAGGAGGATGAAGAAGTTGACAGGGAGGAGAATGACAGAGAAGAAGTTGTAATAGAGGAGGCAACAAACAAAGCGGAGGATGATGACCATGAGAAAGGAGACAGGGGAGAGGAGGACAGCAGAGTAGAAGGAGGAAAGCCGACAAAACAAGTCAAACACAAACCTGACGTCCCACTCCATCTGCAGTTCCATAAACTGCACACCTCCTACTCCTCCTGGAAGCAGTCGTGGATGGTGACTGCACCTCACAGAGTAGGAGATGAGGATGAAGAGGAGGAGGAGGAGGAGGAGGAGGAGGAGGAAGTGGAGTGGCGGGCTTGGAAAGAGTCATGGAGGATTTGTCGATGGAAGAAGTTGGACGAGGACGAGGTGGTGTGCTTCTCCACCGAGCACCGCAGTCACAGATTCATGGGACTGACACATGGGGAAAGTGTGCCAATGAATGAATGGACTCTTAGCTGGAAGATGACCATGACTGAAGAAGAAGAACAAGAACAAGAAGAGAAAGAACAAGAAGAACAAGAAGAAGAAGAGGAAGAAGAAGAAGAAGAAGAAGAGGAAGAAGAAGAAGAGGAAGAGGAAGAAGAAGAAAGTTGAACTTCTGTTATCACTCAGAGATTAAGAGTTGTGGAGTACTTTGACATTTTTAAAAATGGTCCAGTGAGTCCAGTGAAGTAAGAGGGTCTGTGTATTGAACCTTGATACTTACTGAATGTGTAAGAATGTGTCTGTATAAGCCAAAGCTGTCTCCAACAGTAATCGCTGTACTGGAACTGATAACTAACTGGTTTGTAATAAAGTAATTGTGGAATTTGTCCTACGGGTCAACAAATACCAGCAATCATTTGATTGTATGTTAACCTGTATGATCATTTGATCATACAGGTTGGAAACAAATCTCCTGGTTAGTCGAATTCATTCGGAGGAGAAAAGAAAGCAAGCGGTGAAAATATTGTCCAAACATTACAGTCTATGGTCGACTTTCGATGGACAGGTGAGATATGAGTGACCCCTGGGACTAGTGGAGCAAGCACGCTCCACTAGTGTGCTAATCTGCTAGCATGTTTGACCATTGTGCAAGCTGCTACACTGTCATCTCACAGAGAACACTGCTAAGGGTTTGGGTGTTTCACAATGGACTCGTTTCAGCAGGAATTGTTGATTGAAAATTGCGTTTGTTGTTCAATAACTACAGTGGCAGTCAGCTCTGTCCTGCAGTGATGTTTAGCTGAGAGGACTTTAGCTGAGAATATGAGAAACTGAGAATTTTCTTTACAACAATGAAAAACTTTAAATGTGGTTTTCAAGATTTAATGGAAGTTGTATTTGCATGATTAGGTTTAATGGATATAATACGACCTCCCTTGACCCACTGTACTTACTGTAGTTAGTGAACATAATTCATCTGTGCAATGAAGAATAACACAATATTTTGTCTTTCAAATAAAGTGGAGGCTCATCTGCCTAAAATGTTGGCTTGTTTACAACCTGTATGATTGTCTGACAGCTAATGTTTGTTGCATCTTTGGACATGTTTTAGTTATGTTGCTGCATTCTGAGATTTCTGCAATTACTTTGGTTATAACAATGTTTCAAAACTGATGAATCTTATAGCCAGAGCCAAAAAATAACACCCCAAGTTGTAAGAAACCACAGATTTCCTTAAACTGTTGAGAACATTGCTTGCTTTTGTAGATGTAAAGAAGGAACTATTTCTTCAATGAAAAAGTATTGTGTTTGTGTTCTCACAAGTCAAACAGCTTGGACACTGAACACTTGTGTAAATCATATTCCCACATTGGAAACACGACCTCATGACTTCCAGTTGAGGGCAGCAAAACTCTGTCAAACTGAATTAACTGAATTAAACTGAACTGTTTAAAGATGAGATGATGTGATATCAGGATAAGAGGTGGGATAATAATAATAGTAACGCACAAGAAGATGTCCAATATTAAAAAAATCTCATTACTGTCTCAATGTGGACTCCTCCATTCTGTCTTTTATGCTATTGTAGCTTTCCCATATCCTGTGTCACAAAATGCCAAACACTTTAGCCACATGGTCGGTTTGGGTGGACCAGATCAAAGGGAGGAAATAACAGTGGAAAACCACAGAAGAGATTAGACTGGTGTTTTAGTGAAGGGCTGATGACTCAAAACCACACAAAACTGTAAAGGCTTTATTTTTTTAGTTCTGCCACCGAAACATTATCCACACAGCAAGCATGTCGTGAGCTAACTACAGAAAATGGCAACATAGTGAACATGAATATGTGAGTATGAAGCACTTTAAGAGAGATGCTGGACGTTAAGGGAGAATTTGTCAAAATATGTAGAAAGTGTAGTGTGAGAAAGTGTTGTGTGATGATGCGGAGATCAGTCTTAGTTTATATCATGGTGTGTACTGCATTTTGGTAAAGAAGATAGTGTATAAATATCAAATATTTAACTGCATTTATTAAATGTATGAACCATACAGTACATTTACAGCTTGTGCTGTGATATGTTTAATTGCATAGCAGGGTGCCCAATATCCAAGTGTTTGATAAAGATTAAAGTCAATTTAAAGCAGTAGTAGAACATTTTCTCTTTCTTTCCGACAGAGAGACGATTGTTATCAGTCTCATGTCTGAGACATGTGGTTAGCATAGCTTAGCATAAAGAGTGAAAGCAGGGGGAAACAGCCAGCCTTGCTTCTCTCCAAATTTCAGAAATACACCTACCAACACCTACAGTCATCTCACTAATTGGCATGTTGTATCTCATTTATTGAAACCATGCATGATCAAAAACGTACATAAACAGTTTGTGGTTCTGTTGAGTTAGAATTTTAATATGACCATAAAATGTTTTAGGCCTTCTCAAATAAAGTTACTCTCTCATTATGAGAGTGAGCAGATAATGTCAATCTGACCTCCACAGACGTGACTTCTCCTGTATTGTTTTGAGAGGCAGATAGACAGAATGTACCAGACAGACCCTGATTGTAGTGCTTTTGTTGTGCAAAACATTTTCTAAAGTTTGATTATAGATACACGCCTTGCAAACAACACCCACAGCTTTTAGATTACCATAACATCAATACAGGAACGTGCTATCTGTGACGCACGAACCTAAACAGCAAATCAGATAGGTTACGTATTTCATGATGTCCAACAAGCATTTAAAAATGAGATGTTTGAATGGACAAGAGGGAGAGCTCCTCTGACCGCCCCCCCCCTGGGGTCCGTCATGAGCCCAGCGCTGCGAGTACTTTACCTGTGACCAGTGACCAGAATAAACTGCTTGTGAGACCTGACTGAAAACCTCCGTCGAATTCTTGGGCTGTCAATATAAGAGCCGGTGAAGTTTCTAACAGTTCAAGGGGGAGTTTCGTGCTGGAACCGAGCTTGATGATTGTGAACAGATTTCTTTACCTCTTCCCCAGTGCTGGACAAGTTACTTAAAAATAGAATGTATTACTCATGACATATTACTCATTGAGAAGTAATTCCAGGTTTGGTTCCATCCTGCCTGTATGGAGACCAAAACCAAATGCTGAGCTCAACACCATGTCTGGTAACCTGCACAGCACTGAAGCTGAAGACAGTACAGGGAGGAGAGATAAACCATTGTTTGGAAAGAAATATTTCCAGCATGCAACTCCCCCTAAAAACACAACATGTTGTTTCAACATTTCTGCTTTTGTTTGTTAAAAAAAGTTCCATCGTTTTAATTAGAGGTATAGATGGTGCTTATGAAGCACTGGTTCCACCTAATTTCTCAGAACTACAGCTATCAGTTAAGACCTCTGCTGAATTATATTTGATAGCAATGGTTAAAAAACTGCAGGTTAAAAACCAGTGAACTGACCCTTTATCTTTTCCACAATTTCATGTTGGCTGTGTTTCATAGATCCTGTCATGAGATCCTCCTCAGCCTGCAGCTTCGTGGAGCTCCACAGACTTTCTCTTCCACTAAACAACATAGGTTTCACTGGCTTTACAGCCAATATTAGTAGCAGGATCATTCCATTGCTGTTTCAGTGCCTTTGGTGGGATAGTTGATTAAAGAGAGAAATAGTGAAACTGCAGTAACTGTTTTATTTAGAACTGCAAAGTTCAGTCTAACAAGAACATATGAATTAGATTTAACATCAAGACCAAAAATACCTAAAGAGCAGTAAAATCATTGTTCTTTTTTTTTAATCTTGTAAATATCCGACTGCATTTTCCTGATAAATGTGTAGCTTTAAAATAAGATAGAGAGTGATTTATATAATAATAATAATATAATAATATCAGATTCAGTTATTCAAATCTAAGTTAAATCAGAGTAGTATTTTTGAAAGAAATATGTCACATGTAGGACTTTGATATGTATTTCCCATGTATTCAGGTATTACAGGATTGATAATAAATTTGTTCCTGATCTCTAAAGTTAAGTTCCTTTGATAAGTTCCATCTTGTTGGGCCTCATCAAACAAATTTAAATCTTTAGTGAATAAGATTAATTTCTCCAATGTTCGTTTAGTGTAATCAGACACATAACTGACATTATTAATTGTGAATATACTGTGTGTGTAGGTATACTTGCATGTGGTTAGGAGGTTTATAGAGTCATTAAGTCACAATATGTATGTAGAATGGAAACACTCTTTTTAGTCATGCTAACAGCACACACAGCTGACACACCACAGTGCCCTAGACTGAAATATCTCAACAAACATGGGAAGAATTGCGATGAAATTTGATAAATTCATGGTCTGCAGGGGATTATCCCCGAATTTGCTGACTTTTCCACTAATGCCCCCAGCAGGACAAAGTTTGGTCCTGTGTGTGCTTTAGTGGCCATGATCACCACCGGTGATGAGAAAGACTTTCACTGTGTCTCTTTATATCAGCATATGAGGATAAAGTTGTGCTTTCTTTCATATACTCTTGTCCTCCTCTTCCCCTCTGTGTCTGACAGCTTTCACATGCAGATTTCCTCTTGTGTTCAGATCAGGTTTTCCCTCCTGCTGCTGACTCTCCTGCTGTGTATTAGCATGAGATCAGACTGCATTGTGATGCTGCACAGATTACAAAATACCCATTTCCACCTCTGATTGTCCCTCTGTGGTCAAAGCAGAGACAGATTAACCAGAGCTGGGTGGAGGGGGGAGGGGTTTAGTCCTGTTTTTTCTGCAAAAACCAAAGTTGGAACACAGATAAAGCAAAGACAGGAATTTAGATTAAAAAAATAGCAGAGAAATGTACATTTTTGCTCACTCGTCCTCATGAGCCTACAGCCTGCTTAGCTCAATACGAACCCCCGTGCTCTCCAGCTTCCCGCACACTTACTGACATTTTGTGACTAAAGGTTTATTATATTTCAGAAAAAAATGAAACAAAGGACAGAGGAGTGCATACAAGTCAGCAATTTAAAACCCCACCTTAACCCTGCCACTAATGAAACAAAAATGAGAGAAGTAATTCATCATCAGCGAGAAGAAAGAAATAATTTACCTCATACTCTTGTATGCAAAGAAAGGGACAGGCATGCTGTGGTTTCTGTATGATTTATTGAAATAAATCTCATGTATAATGTTCTGTATGGTGCTTTTTTAAAACGGACATTTAAATAACACAGTCTCCTATCTTTGGTTATTACTAATTGCCAGGAATTCAAAAAAACATGCAAAACCCCCTGAAAGGCCTACTGTTGGTGTCTGGAGGTGAGATGATGCACGCTATATAAGACAGGAGAAAATAACCAACACTGTGAGTGTGTACGAAGGGCCACGGAGCACTGGGTCACATTTAACTCAATTCATGTGGTAAACCTGGAGGTAATGTCATTTGACTTCCTTCTATTCATAGTTTTAAACACCTCTAAACCTCTTTTTTTATGATTTGAATTTTTTGTGTGAGATTTTATCAATTGAGTTAGATGTTAAAATATGTTTTCTGCTTTATTTGAATGTGGTTTATCTGTCATGGAAAAAGGCAACATCTCATAGAAAAGAAAATCTGTCTTTATTTGCTTTGTAATTCAATTTCAGGAAACTTTTACTTACATTGACATTTTAAGCCATAAAACAAAACATGATCATTTTATTTTCTTATGCTGTTTCAAATCAATTTCCATGCCACCAGGAATAAACCTTCATTGATTTATTCATGCAGTTATCCATTTGACCTCAATTAAAATATACTGAGTCTAAAATAGTGAAATTCTCACCATTTAAGCTTTTAGCTATATTATTTGGAGAGAGGGTCACATATGCGATAAGATATGTGATGGAGATGACATGTATGCAAGGTATGATGGGAAAACGAATAACAAAAGAAAAGTTTCTTGTTCTGTTGTGGAGAAGGAGGGGATGCTTCCTTCCTTTCAGCAGCAGGCTCATTAACATGTGAAGGCAGGGATGGATGAGCAAGTGAGGCTGCCATACATGTGTATGAAGGGGGGGGGGGTCACAGTGAGAGAGGGAGGAGTGGGTGGAAGGTGATAAAGGTTTTTTCCAAGTACAACCAAAAGCAACATTTCCTCTATAGTTACTCTTACATCACATGAAATGTTACTAAGACAATAACTTTCTGGTCAACTTTACTGGTCAACAACACACACACACACACACACACACACACACACACACACACACCTGTTATTGTGCTTTTCCCGTTTTTATAAATATTTCTTCACATCAGTCTTTGTACTGAAACATTTAGAGGAACTTCTCTGCCAATGAACTTCACTAAACTTGAAGTCAATGTGCCCAGAAAACTTCAGCTTTTGTCATTATGATTTTGAAATGAACTAAAAGCCCCTTTTCTGGAGGAGAAGACTCTGTAACACACACCTGGCTCAGACAGGACCTGTCTCTGTTTGTGCGTCTTTTCTGTCCCAGACAGTTTCCATCATTGTTGATTCCCCCTGAACGCCTCAGACACACGGAAGAGGGGAGCGGCCGCAGTGGGCGGGGCTTCCCGCCCCGCCCCGCCCCCCACCCGCTTGACAGTCACCTGGAGAGCGGACAGACACGCGCTCAGAGAGCACGAGCTGCTGTCCCGGTGTGTGACGCCCGGGGGTGTCTGGCTGTCGGCTTTTTCTCCTCTCATCGGTGAGCTCAGTCAGGACACCCTCCCTCTGTGGTCCCTTCAGTCTGGGGGAGTTTATCTTCGGGGGCCCTCGTGTTTGTCAGCTCTTTCGAGTTGATTGTGATTTTATTCATTTCCACTGTGAGCTGAGAGCCTCGGAGCACAAACTGTCCGGGACAATGAGCTGGACTCGGCTGCTCAGGTGAGTGATGACCGGCCCACCTGGTTGGTCAGTCTCTGCTCTGAATATCAGCGTTGGTTTTTTTAAAACTTCCTTCTTCCTGCTCATCAGTTTTGTTTGCCTGCATGTTTTCAGGATGGTGGTGTGTGCAGTGATGTGTCTCCCCTCTGGTGCTGCTCCGCCTGCCTCAGGTCTGTCCTCTGTGCTTAGATATGCTGGCTTTTATGTATGCAGACATTCAGGTCTTTATGCTATCTGGGTTATTCTAAAGTATTTCCCTGATGCTGCAGAAGCAAAGTGTCTGTAGCCGGGCCTCTTAACA
This sequence comes from Pempheris klunzingeri, assembly GCF_042242105.1. NCBI lineage: Eukaryota > Metazoa > Chordata > Actinopteri > Acropomatiformes > Pempheridae > Pempheris > Pempheris klunzingeri. The sequence continues at coordinate 8,515,981 of NC_092030.1, forward strand.
GAATAGAGTGAAATAACCTGATTCTAGCCATGTGGGTCAAAAAAGTCTTTGTGTTGAACTGCTGTGATGCTGGGTATTTTGTGTATAATTGGGTGCATATGTTGTCTCTGGCACATCAGTATAAAAACAGCTTTTAAAGTAGAGTGCTTTATTAGCTGCACAGTTTTAGGTTTTCGGAGATGGAAACCAAAACTTTAGTATAAGTTGTGTGAGCTGGTCTAATGGCCAACAGCTCACAACATACGTGTTCTTAATTTTGTATTGAAATATTTCAGTATCAATATTCAGTATTGATTTGCACTACTTCACCTCACAACAATAATCTCACTGTGACAGAAACTGATACAGACTTGATGTTCACTCTGACAGTGGAAATGTATGAAAAAATTTGAAACCACAACAGCATGCTTTGCAACCGTTCGCTGTGATGTAATGTGTGTGTGATTTAATGGGTTGTGTGTCACAGTTGTGGATTTCCTGACGTTTCCTTCTTGTTTTTCAGGCTGTGTGGGAGATGAGTGCAGCAGAGGACAGACCTCCTCCTCTATATCACCCCGTGTCACTTCTTCAGCGGAGAAATCCCAGCAGCCCTCCCAGGACTTCCTGGGTCAGTTTACCCAGGTGAGCTCACCAAACGGCGGGGACCGTAAACATCGCGACGCAAGCGCCGTCCTTCCCTTCATCGGCCTCACAGGCAGTAAGTTCACACCCAGCCACTGTATGCACAGATGGAGGCGACAGGCCCCCAAAACCAACAAAGAAAAGAATGTACCACTTTGTCCAAAACAGACAGACAGTTTGGACATTTTTCTTGTGTGAGTAGTCTGTTAAAACGTGTAAAAAGTTCTGCAAAGAGTATTTCCAACAATAATCAACTGCTCTGAGAAATGTGGAGAATTAAAGGTCAGGTGGGTTTTTCAAAAATGTGGAAACCCAGTCAGTCAGTAACCCAGAAATAAATATGATGAAGCTAGAATTTAGAATAATAATATTATATTAAGTTGGTTTGCTTTGAGTAAAAGTTGAAGTATTTCCACTGCAAAAAAGTTTTCCACTTATTTTAAGAAAATAGGATTTGACACACACACAGGAGCATGCAAGTTACAGTTCCAATAGCTTTCAAAGAAAATAAAGAAACTTGTGAAAAGATGGATTGTATCAAAAGCATTTAAGACATCTTATTTGATATTTTGCAAAAAAGCTCAATCAATTGTATTATGATAATTAAACAGAGAAGTGAAGCAGATGCGTCCAAAACACTGGAAAAGGAGGCTGCTCACGTCACGTTCATCATAACCAAAACTGTAAAAAATGCATATGAAGAGTTCATTTGCACTAACAGACAAAAGTCATTCTTATCTAACACCAGTTGGATTGATATTCCTGTGAGTGCACAAAACATGGTTTAGAAAAAAAAACAGATGAGATATTTGTTTTTAAATGTTTGAAATAAATTCAAAAAGAGATTTGAAGAATTAAAATGTCATTTGTTTTTATGGAAGTGATTTGGAAATTGTTTTCCTTTTTAGCTTTGGAATTTCTGGATTAAACTCTTTTCCAGTTTTCTGTCTCTAAAACAAAAACCTAGCGTGAACTGTTGTGACATGACGAAGAGTCTTTTAGTCGTTTAGTTAGTGTTGTTCTGTTATTTTCACATGTTTGCTCTGACTCTCAGTGTTTGTCTGCTGATGTGAAGCAGAGGATGACCGGAATGCGCTGCCAGATGGAGACTCTGGTTTATCTCACAGATACAGGCCGAGAGAGGCTCAACCTGAGGTTTGGGGCCTTGCAGAGGCCATAAGATGGTCTTACAGGGTCCCAGACTGAAAAGTCTCTGATTAACAAATATATGCCTGTGGATTATAGTAATTATCAAGGTTAAAAGAAACTCTAAGGCCAAACCAAAAAATACAAAAACAGCAAATCATAGAAATCCAAAACTGAGAAATGAGAAGATACACGGAGGAAACAAGTCAACTAAATGATTCAAGAAAATAGAGCTTATCAAAACAAACAAGTAAAGGCTAAGTTTGTGTTTGTCTGAGTACACTTGAGCGATGTGTTTGAGGGAAAACAGATTTGGACAGATTGTCTGACGTCTGTCTGTCTGTTCTTCGTGGAGGTGCGGAGCAGAGTCGCAGCTGCTGTAAGAACGGAGGAACCTGCATCTTGGGCAGCTTCTGTGCCTGTCGCCCGTTCTTCACAGGGAGGAGCTGCGAGTACGACCAGCGCATCAGGTAGACCACCAGAGGATGACCGCACTTCACTGCTCACTGCTCTGCGTTCGCACTTCGTGCCATTAACGCTGCACATTTGAGTAATTCCTGTTGTTTCCATCTGCCTGCAGGAGCTGTGGTTCCATTCCTCATGGTGAGTGGGTTCAGAAGGGATGTTCTTACTGTCGCTGTGGTTATGGCGTCCTGCACTGCTTCCCTCACGTCTTCCATAAAGACTGTGGTAAGATACCATTTCTACACCGTCACTTTTGAGGTCGATCTGTTTTCATTCCAAGCAGCTTTTAGTTTTAGCGTCTATGAAAACCATTGGGTAATGTTGAGGTTAAGTTTCTGCTCTTTGAAACATGAGTGAGTCTGTGTCATTCATTCCAGCCTCTGTGAGTTAGTAGTTTTCCATGCTGTCCTTTCACCACGTTTTGTTTTGAATAAACAGCAAAGGCTTGGATCAGCCGTCAACGCCCGGCAGTCAGACAGCCTGTTCACAAACAGTCCTTCACACTTTTCATCCTTAAAAGCAAAAGAAGCAGCCAGGTGTTCACAGTAAACTCCCACTGTGTGTGAACGCACCTCTGAACGACCAAAAGCCATGCCCATTCATTTACAGTTCAATGCTTTTATTCTAAAATGCAAAACAGTCTCACAACCATCAGCTCCCGCACAAACCTGTCCCAGTAACGACAGGGTGCTTCCACGATGAGCTGTCTACTATGAAGACAGCCTTTCCTCTTCCTTTCAGGCCCATCAGCAACTGGCATTTTTCTTACCCAATAACAAAGCTTTTGCAAAATAATCTCCAGGGTTTGTCAGGGTCGAGGGATTCTAGAAAAGAATCAAAAGTGAAAATCAAAAGTGTTTACCTGATCTAACAGGCCACGCCCAAAGGCAGGGTGGTGCTAGAGAGGGGAGGGGAGAAGCCCCATTGTTTGAAAATGGGGAGAGTGGTGTTGCACTTGTTTGTTTGAAGCCAAATCCAGTGAAAACCATGTATCCCAGGAAATAAAGAAGTGCAATATAAGATGAGTTAACATAAACCCCTTTGAGGCAAAGCAAAGTAGAGCAAGGAAACGAACAGATGCACTGTAGAGTAGAGATCAGTAACCTTAAAAACTTGACTAGTAAACACATTAGATGTACCTACTTTATACAGAGTGAAGCAGTGAAGAACCAACATAATGGATACTAGATATAGTAAACACCATAAAAACACAAAGTGTATTAAGACTGATAATCAAGGGTTCTGCAGTGAATAATGACTCCAGTTCTTCATTAGTTTTCTGTCTTTCTTTGCTTCCCAGATGACTCAGAAGAGGTGCGTTGGTATCGCTCCTCAGCTGTCAGGACGGCTGGGACGGGCTGCCTCCCGTATCTGATGCTGCCTTTTCTTCTGCTTCTCCTCCTCTGATGATTTTGGAAAAAAAAACGAATGAATGTTGGACATTAACACCAGAATTTGTGAAACACTGAGATGTGGATTCCCCAAGCTGCTTCTTTTGGACTAAAGATCAGTTTTCAAAGAGCTTCATAGCTTATTGAACTTTTAACACCGGTGTTGTTCATGAGCTGCTGATTTGAAGTGCCGTTAAAATCAGATTTGAGTTACACTGTGTTGTGGTTTATGGGGACATACAGGAGGCCCTCTGCACTAAACTGAGCTGTGTGTGGCTGAATCTCATTTCAGGCTTTGACATCTTTGAAGGATGACCCTATGATATCGTGATCTTTTTGAGGACTGAAGGTTGAAAAGGCTTTAACCATATAACTAGACCAACTTCCACATTTCCAAGTAGTACTCTGCATTGACCAGGTCTTCCCAATGCAGCTCTTATTTCAAGATTTTAATATCTATGTGTTAATATCTTTGAACTAGTTCACTCTGACAGCTTTGAATAATCTGATATTCAGCACTGAATGACTTTTGAAAACCGAGAATATTAGTGTGACCCAAAATACAACATTGCTTATAGGATTATATACAACAGGGTATTGATCCAGATCTCCCAGTTCTTAACTTGGCAGCTTTTCACCTCTAAACAACAGCAACGATCATTTTGCCCAAACTGTTTCTGCTTCTTAAAGTTTATCCTTCCAGTGGAAGGTCATCTGTGTGTCAATGATGTCTACAGAACAAAATGTATGTGAAGGAAGCTGTACATAAGATTTTATGAAAAATATGTTTTTTGTCATTTTAAGCTCAATATGATTTTTTTATTTGTAAAAGAAGTTGCAGAGTTTCTTGTTTTTAACTTTGTCTCTTCTGTCTGTTTGCACAAACTATGAGCTGATGTGATACTTTGAATATAAACATGTAGTAAATATGTTTATGAAATTGTTCTGTTGCCTGAGTGTTTTTGTGAAGCGGTAATGACTGAGAACCACATTTACATCAGTAAAACAAACATGAAAGTGAAATATTGGATATGAAAAACAGTAAAAGAATTTTTCATTTTTAATCCTCAATTTTTCTTCCCTTAAAACTCTCCCTTTCTTCTCCCCCCTGTTATCTGTAGGTATTTTCAGTGGGAGCTCTCCCTGTCTCTTATTCATTGATGAGGTTTGCATTGATTATCAGCTCCTCTCTTATCTTAAACAAACACATCAGCTGTTGTTCTGCAGTCTGTTGGCCTGCCAGCTGCTGCAGCTCACAGCTCTAAAATAGCAGAGTAAAAGTAGGGATGTACAGCTGCACTTAAAGTGATTCAACCCCCATTGCAAATAAGGTGTATTTATTGACACAGTTTTAAAAATAAAAAAGTTCAGCTGTATTCAATGAACTACTCAAAGAACAATTGAAATAGCTCAACACACTAATATTACAGGTGGTTTCTCCAAAATCAACACAAGATGCCATCAGTCTCAAAATTATTCAAACGCTGCAGGTTTCCAGTGTCTTGTGCTTTTGGGTCAGTAGTGGTGAATGTCTTGGAGTTCAGGCATGGAGGCCTTCAGTGTTTAGTGTGCTCCTTACTGTAGAAACTGAAGAAATCTGGTGGCAGCCGCTGATAACTTCCTCTTTCTGCCACGTCCAGGTAGTGCAGCCAGTGTTCCTTTAGCTTTGAACTTGTGAACTATGCTTCCAAAAGCATCTCTAGGAACATTCAGAGCTTTTGCTGTCTTTTTCCTTGTTGACCTCCTTTCTTAACTTTTGAACAATTCTCTTGACTCACCCATATTTCTAACATTCAACCAAACGTCAGTGTGAATAAACCTCTAGCCAGTCTGAGTATGTGATGTGTTCTATCTCAAGCAGACCTAATGCACCTAATGAGGCCTTGGTCAGTTGCATCAGGTGTGCTGGAGACAACAGCTGATTCAAAATTTGGAGAAACCATCTGTAAAAGAGTTGTGTTGAGATATTTCAGTTGTTCAGTGAACACTGCTGAAAGTGTACATTTTGCCAATATACAGGGCTTCTAACACACATGGGGTCAAAGCTGAATGAAAGGATATGGTATATTAGATAGACATATTTTTAATGGTTTCAGACTATGTCACGTCTGAAAATAAAACATTCATCCTTGTTAGTTTAGTTTCTTTACTCTTTTAGACCCTGCAAGTAAAAGTCCTGCATTCAAAATCCCACAGAAAGCATCAGCTTTATCAGCAAAATGTATTAACACAGTATCAAAAGTAAAGACTCATTCTCCTGTGACTGATATATTCTTATGTATAACAGTATTAGTTTTTTAATGCTGCTGCAACAAAAGCAGAATTTTACTAGGTTACAGATTTTGGGCCCCTCCTCTACATTTCCTGTAATAATGTGTTCTGAGAAGAAGGAAGAGGAGACATGTCTCTTTGGTGGAACTTAAATAACATCTGTAAGAGGTGACAAGCCAAAAATGTGTTGTGATCTATGTGCTTATCATATGTTCTTCTCTTTCGTTTTAATGCAAAACCTTACTTGGTAAAGTAACTAGTAGAGTAGAAGTATAAAGTAAGAGCGAGTACCTCAAAGATGAACTTAACATCACCACTGGGAGCCTGTATACCAAGCTGCATTTAGTTAGCCTCATGTTAATATAGGGTGAAGCAAAGCACTGGTTATGTTACTGAAGAGGATTAGCAGGAAAAGAAGAAGAGGAAAAATGGCAGGATGTCAGGGCTTTTGTCACTTTAATCCCGCACTAATCAGACAGTAATCTCTCCTTTGTTATCCAGCCATTCCCATATGACAACTTGTTTAAAACAAGTGTTCTGATTGGACAGATAACTTCCATAAAGACTCACTGGAACATGTGATTAAACATCTTAGGCCATGTCAGAGCTAAGTTTTCACACTCTATAACCTGAGAAAATGTATCTTCTGCAGAAGCGTCCTTGATGGAACAAGCAGTTCTTGCTTTAATTTCCATATCAGCATCTGAAAAATGATTTAAACCTGCAGAACGTCGGTCGGTTCCTGAAAGTTGTGTTTATGCACATCCTAAAGAGGACGTTCGAGGGTCTGGAGGAGATTTAAGGAGTTGCTGCTGCTGGAGACGGATGGAGGAGCTTGTAGACAGAGAAGAGAAGCAGCAGGAGACCGGGACAGATTTAAAGGGATTAAAGGCCATGTGAACAAGAGGAGAAATGTTATATGACTTTATCCCACGTTTCCACGTCCTTTAGCAACATCTTTACATGCTTCAGTGCTCAAGTATGAGGAGGAAACTCTGTGTTTCTTATCTCTTGAGGTTCCCCAAACAACAACTTCATTTGCTGATAGCAGCAATCAGAGAGAACACACTGCACACCAGCACACCTCAGCCTTTACCCTAACCCCAATCTACACCTGATTCTAACCCTAATCTTAGCCATCAAATATCCTCACTGTAAACACACTAACAGGTCCTGTTGGACAATGAAGCACAAGAACACAAACATGTGCGTGTGTGCACACACACACACACACACACACACACACACACACACAGCTCTGGAATGACATCTACAGGCTGCACACTGAAACAACAAACTGAGCTTGAATATATTAATGCAGGGGGGTCAAACCCATTTTAGTTCACAGCCCAATTTGATCTGGTGGGCCGGACCAGTAGAATCATAGCATAATAATCTATAAATAACGGCAACTCCAATTTTTTCCCTTTGTTTTAGTGCAAAAAAGTACAAGTATATTCTGAAAATGTTCACATTTAATGAATTATCTTTTTACAAAACATTATGAATGACCTGAAATTTCTCAAGAAAAATAAGTGCAATTTCAGCAATATTATGCCTCAGTTCATTTACTCTTCTGCATTACAACTTACAGATCACAGTGTGTCTACAAAGGCACAAAGCATTTAGTCACAGCTATCTGGCACTGAACAGCAGACAAATTTGAAATTGCAGTTAATGTCTTCTCTGTAATATTTACACTTTGCAAAGTAATCCCACAGGCCGGATTGGACCCTCTGGCAGGCCGGTTTTGGACCGCAGGCCTTATGTTTGACACCTCTGTATTAAAGCATAACATTGGATACAATGGATGATGGGTAACTTATAGATTTTGGGCAGCGGATCGCTTAAATCTGCAAATCCAGTGGAATAGTCCTTTAATAGCATCCTGTTTTAATAACTCCCACAGCCTACTATTGTCAGCTGTTTAAATTCCAGCAGGGAAGTTTGCTCTGTTGAGCCGATCAGCTGTTTGGATGGATTTGAATAAAAGTCAGTGGTGTGTGTGTGTCTGTATGTGTGTGACATGATATCAAAGTTTTGTAATGCCTTCCATCTGACTCGACTGTCGAGGGATTTTGACAGCAGCCACAAGAGGACGCACATCAAAACACACACTCACACGCACACACACACACACACACACACACACACACACACACACACACACACACACACACAAGGACTAGTCTGTGGTGTTTTGAACACAAACATGAGAAATACATGTAAATATATTTTCTGTGCTATGGATTTACAAAATCAGCAATTTGTAAATTTTTTGAGGTTCTAGTGGAAAATCACAGAATGTGACTCGCTGCCACCTACAATGACAAAATAAAACCACCTGAAACAGAAAAGTGCTCCATCAGCTACTTGTCTTACCAAGGTTCATTTCATCACCCGTCGTCTCTTGGTGGTGAGGAATGCAGTTATATAGTCTTGTAGTAAAATATGTAAAATATGATTTTTGTTAGAGTTAAGACTTTTTTAACTCCTGTCCACAAGCTCTGAGTGTATTGTGAGTGTAACAGAAACATTCTGGGTTTTAAACCATTAAACCTGGACCTGTCAGAATTACTGACTTCTAATTCATAACTTTGACTTATGTTTATTTTTGTCCTTTTTCTGGTGGGATGAGGCTTCCATAGAAGGGTGACAAAGGACACACTGACGTGTGGATCATGTGTGCATCATGTCATTGCTATGACATTAGATGATATTGCTATTAGAGTATATTAGTAGCTCAGGGAGCATACACACCCGCTACTGTGACATTAACGTCCAGCTTAACTCCAGCAGCTGTGGTGAAAAAGAGAGGAAGAAAAAGAGAGGGATAGAGAGAGAGAGAGAGAACTGAGTGATGTGTGAATATAAAAAAACATAAATCAAGTACCTAGAAATGATGTCCATACAGTGTAACAGTGTTGTCTTGCTACTTGGACTATGTTCAGTGGCAACCTTTATTCCAATGAAGGGGGTTCTACATTTTTTCTGTTGCAGGGAGGGGGTGAATGGTGGCTGAGAGATCAAAGAGAATCAAACTTTGATGTGTGTTTGGGTGTGGGCAACAGAAGCACTTTGGATATGGTTAGGGGAAAATTGTGGTTTCAGACAAATGCTAGTTTCTTTAATTATCCTTTTTAAAATTGACTGTCCAGGAGTTGTTACGTAATTTTGTCCTCAATGAATTACACAATGTACAGTAAAGATTTTGAACTTGAATATTTAGTTCATCCAGGTGTGAGTTAAATGTTCCCTTAATTTATTTGAGCAGTGCAGATTTTCATACAGTTGCACTCAAAATCATTCAACCCCCAAATCAGGTGTATCTGCAAAATGTACAAACTTTCAGCTGTGTTCAATGAACAACTCGTGAAAATCTCAACACAACTAATATTACACATTGTTTCTCCAAATTCAACACAAAATGTCACTTTTAATGACTACTGCAGTCTCAAAACTATTCAACCTCCTGAATAGAATCCCTCATAAGAGACTCATTTGTAAATCAGCTGTTGTCCCAAGCCCACCTGATGCAACTGATCAAGAGCCTCATTAGGTGCTTGAGGTAGAGCACATCACATACTCAGACTGGCTAGAGGTTTGTTCACAGTGACATTTGGTTGCATGTTAGAAATATGGGTGAGTCAAGAGAATTATCCAGAAGAGGAGATCATTGCTTTGCACAAACAAGGAAAAAGACACGAAACGACAGCAAAGGCTCTGAATGTTCCTACAGATGCAGAAGTTCAGAGCTAAAGGAACACTAGCTGCACTACCTGGACGTGGCAGAAAGAGGAAGTTATCTACATCACTGCTGACCCAGAAGCACAAGACAAGTGGGCTCCAGTCTGCTTGAGACCATATAAATAAGCCACAGAAGTTTGGGGATTCTGTTCTGTGGAGCAGAGAAACAAAACTGGAACTTTTCAGGTCTGTGGATCAGCAGTATGTCTGGAGGAGGAAGAATGAGGCAGACGCTGAAAAGAACATCCTGCTACAGTGAAGCCTGCAGCGTTTGGAGGGCAACACGGATTCAAAGATGATGTAAAGATGTCTGTCAAGAAGAGGTTGAATCATTTTGAGACTATAGTAAAAGTAGCATATTGTGTTGAATTTGGAGAAACCAAATAATAATGGTTGAATAATTGCAACCGTATATACACGCTGTCATTGACTGTTTGTACTTAGACGAAAAGTAATACATATGAATTCATATATAATCCATATAGTCGTGACAATGTTTTCATGTTTATTAATATTTTGGCATTATAATGATAACATTTCCACCGAGAAATGTTATTTTCCAAAACTTCATTCAGGGAATGAATGACAGTATCTTATAAAATCTGTCAACAGAAAAACACAGCATCATGACCCAACGATACGTTAGGTTAATGTCAAGACTTTTCATTCTTATGTATAACATCAGGTTATGGAAGTGCATTGTTGTGGGCATGTTCTGTTTTGGGCTTTGTGCCATCAGTGAGCCTTTTTCCATTTCAAACTGCTGCCAGCCATCGCAATTCAAATCCAAATGCCACTATCCCTGTTAGTTAAAGGAAATTTGATTGTGAAATTTGAAGTTGCTAATTTAATTTTATACTTACACAATATGCAGCTAAGGATATATACTTCAGATGTACTGTAGGAAACTGAAATAGTGTTTTTACAGTTTCCAACTCACGATCTGTGACCTGCTATTATTCACTATTATCACAAACTCATGTATATACAGTATATGAGTTATTGTTTTTTAAATGTTAATCATTTGTTGCTCTCTGAAACCCACCATCCACACACACACACACACACACACACACACACACACACACACACACACACACATTGATACACTGGGAGTGCAAAGACGACTAAGCTGTGGTTAAAATCCTGGTGCCATTTGGTTAAGCCATGTGACATCTGTGTCTTTGTATAGTACTCTGTGTGTGTGTGTGTGTGTGTGTAGTAATACTGTTGTGGACATAAAAATCTAAATATCTACCCTCTGTGACCTGAAGTTCATTTCTACAGAAGCATCCTCCTGGTGTATATTAAAAATAGATTCACTCAACGCATTTTGTTTTTTAAAAACAGGACTGGGTAACAGGGCCAGTTTATATTATACTGTATATATAATATATATACATATATATATATATGCTATATTTGGGTTATTTTGGGCTGGCAGAAACAACCTGATTACAAAATTCATAGTTCTTTAACATAACATGCTGTGATGATAGGGGGTTTGGATGCATGGCTCACATGATGCACTCTGTTAACACACTCATTACCACGGCTGTTACATCGTTTATGCAACTGAGGAAACACTTCTCCTTACTCCTGCAGGTGTACACACACAACGGACAGGTCTGTTTCATTTAGACACTGGTTTAGAAACAAGAATTACATTTTTTGGACCCACAAGAGCCCAACAGAGGAAGTCTAGAAATGTACTAGAGTTGTGTGCAAAACTGCACTTGGCTGTCATTAGGTCTACATTCTTGGTGGAAAACCTGTTTACCAGCTCTGTAATGGCCCTGTCAGGGATGTTGGGGTTAAGAGACTGACAGGGTCTGATGCGGTATCATCAGAATCTGTATGGCCCACAGCTGACAGCATAACATTTAACAGGGCCGATGCCTCAGTGCACTCCTAAACTGCAGCATCAGCATGCTCTGATATCTCTGACAGGATAGTGAGAAAGTGGTCTTCATTCCCCACAATCTTGTCACATCATAATGGCTTGTCCAGTAAAACCGAAACAAGGAACATCATACTTTTCTGAGAAGGAAGTAATACAGGGAAGTAGAGAGGTTGAGAAACTGTTTTCTCTTTGTCTCTCTGTTGGTTATAACAATGAATATTTGGAGTATATCTTGCAAGCTTCTTTTGAAGCAATGCCTGCAGACCACTTATCTTGCTTTGAATATCCTTAGAGGGGTACATTTTTTAGGTATAGCCTTAGCTTACCCTTATCAGCTAGCTCTAAAGCATCAACTGAACAAAGAGACCTGCTGATTGGTGGTCACACTTTTTAATGGTAGGTGGTCTGTATTTGCATAAAGCCTTTCTAGTCTTTTCAACCACTCAAAGCACTTTAACACTACATTCACATTCACCCATTCACACACCTTTCATACACTGATGGTTTCCAATTCCAGTCTACCATCAGGAGACTTATCATTCACACACACACACACACGCACAGAAAGCACAGCTTTGGGGGCAATTTGGCATCCCCAGCCACCCCAATACGCCCCCTTTCAGTGGTCCAGGGAGCCCTAACTCGTTCACACACACAAACTAAACTAGATCACCAATGCTCTTGACATAATATTGAGTTACCAGTTATTTATTTACCTACTAGCATGAGGTTGACCATTTCCCCTGTTGTCTGTCTGCATTTGTGCTCGGACCAGGTCAGACCACCCTGTGCATGACTGCGGCTGGATGCGTGCTTCCGTAACCCCCCACTGCTCTCCAAATGTTAAAACCATGCAAGGTAAAAACAGCATCCCTCTCATTGGCAGTGAAAGAAACAGCCTGAGTGCAAGGAGGTTGCAGAAGCAGAAGCACAGGCTATTTGAATGTGAGGGCAGGATTTAGAGGCAAAGTCAATGAGCCATGCCCTAAAATTGAAAGACTATGCTCTTGAATAAAGAAAGGAAAAAACCTCCATAGTTGTAATTGAATGACAAATAAATGTACCTTGAAACTGGAGTCACCCATTTTAAAGTAAGTTTGAACTTAATATAAGAGAAGAAACATATTGCTTTGGGATAGCTGCACCATAATAGTGTTGTAGGCGGTCTCTCCAGCTACATTTAAAGGTGTACTCCGGTGTATTAGCTTGTCACTTCATACATTTGGGAAAACATACAGATACAGATTCAAAATAACCACAGTAAAAATCTGTATAGCCTGACTTTTAATTCTTTGTATGGGTCAAGCTCCAAAATCACAGGTTGTATGTTTCTAGCCTGTCTTGATACGGAACAAGATAACACTGGCCAAGATGAACAATAAATAGAAGAACAGAAGAAAGGAGGAAAAAAGAAGAACAGAGAAGAAACACAGAGGAAAAGGAGGAGAGAAGAATAACTAGGGACACGGTTAAACAGAAAGGTGGAGAAGAGGGAGGAGTTAATAGAGAAGATAAAGGAGAAAGGAGAGGAGGATCGAAGGAGACAAGAGACACAAAGAGATGTAAAAAAGGAAGAGAAGAGAAGAGAATTAGTGATAAGTGAAAAACAAGACTGAGAGAGGGGAGAGAGAACAAGAGAAAAGACACAAGGAGGAAGAAGAGAAACTTCAACACAAGCTGGAAAATAGCAGTAAGTAACCAAAGCAGATCCAGGTCATCATTGTTTATGGGACAATTCCCACAACTCAGATTTTTGCGGATTATTCCTTTTTTGTTCTTCAACTGGAGAAAGTAATACATAACTGTTTGCGTCTGCAGAGTGGGTCTCAGTCTGTTCTTGAACTCAATTTGTTTCCTGTTGTCAGGTGATGAACGCAGCTCGAATTCATGACAAACAGAAGCTGAAGTCATTCTGGGAGCAGAAGATTCTTCAGCACGGCGAGCAGATGACCGAGGAGGAGGACCGCATGAGGAGAAGCTCTCTGACACGGTCAGCAGCAATGACATCAAAAGGATGTCACACTCCACCTCCAATATGTCATTTTGAATAAGATCTGACCATCCACTGTGTCATTACAAATTCTGGGGGGAGACAATTTCCATTTGTCATATATTGAGAGGGGATCTGGCATCTTCAGTGGCAATTATTTACTCCTGACCAATGCAATGTGGGCTTATTGAAAATCAATTTTTTAATCAGCTTTCATTGGCTATAGTGTTATTTGCTCTAATCAGTAGACACTTACACAATTATGTCCATAAACTGCTTTATCCCCTTTTGAAAAAATATGCAGAATAGCTATAACATCCTTCAAATGTATGATTTCTTACACAAAAAGAGTGAAAAATTATTGTCCTCCAATCTCACAGCTTCACCCCCCGTCACATAATGAGACAGAGATCAAGTGTGGTGATCGACTGATTTCTAAAACGTCTATTTAAAGTCGCAGAGTTTCGAAGCAGCTGTGACGTTAGAGGAACCACGTTTCTGAACAACACCTGACAGTATCATGCATATTCTGTATCATGTTGTTCCAGCTCCTCATTCAAGCTGTATGATGTTTGCACACAGTGAAATATTCAAACCCAAAGCAATTGATCAATGGATAGATTTCATGTCATCATATCCGCAAAATTTCATTTGACATAGAAACTTTGGGATCTCTAACATTCCAAGCAAAGTTCTGTGCTTTGAACAAAGACTGGACAAAACACCAGAGTTTATTGAACTGCAGGGTCCAGCAGGGTCAGAGAGCATCAAAAATAAACTTTATTGCTGTCTTTAGCCTTTGTTCCAGCCTGCGCTTCATAACTTGATTAGCTTGGAGAATGCCTTGGTTATGTTTACAGCTCGTCTGTCTGTCATCACATAGTAGCCTGAGAATGTTGATTAGAGGCCGCTCGACTATACCTTTGAATCCTGGAGATCAGTGTGAATATCTGAGGACGGATGAGATGAATGCTGCAGATAAACCAACAAGTGCTGACAGACGAACACTGGCTAACACAGACACAACAATATTAATCCTGTCACTGCTAACACAGCCTCACTCACACACACACCATCCCTCTTTTTCCTTAACACGATTAGCCCTGACAGCGATGACTGAAGATCACGTTTCACTGCATGTCTGCACGATTAATTTAAGCCCAGGAGTTATGGTGTCAGGGTAAATACTGGCCTCTGATGTTCTGACAAAACCTCCATTCATTTCTGCCTCCCAGTCACTGAATCCAGCTGACACAAAGCAACATGTAAGTGAATTTAGTCTTCTTTAAACTCATTTTAAAAACCTGCAATAAATACCACTTACCAGTGCAGTTGTTTTGCTGAGGTACTTTGTGAGTCTCAGTAAACTCTGATTTGGTGATTTGTGGGTTAAAGGAATTAAAGACATTGTGGTTAAAATGAAAATCTTTCAGGTTACATATAGACATTGCTTTGATAGCATCTAAATGTCAGGATTTCAGTGGAAAGAAGGTCCTGTCATTTAAGGGTTTAGTCCATGTGCATCCAACAGCTAACTGTTTTTCTAACTGATGCCAAGGTTTCAGGAAACAAGTAACAATGAACAGACAGAATACAGATGCAAGAGCACAAAGGCCAGGAGGCAATATTGATGTTTTTTTTGGCAAGGGAGCTACAGAAGTGGTATTGGAGTGAAAAGCCTGATGAGGGAATGAGATGAAGGCAGACAACTGTAGAGGGAGGGAAGATGGGTGGGGCAGTCAGGTGATGAGAAGGGAGGGCCTGGGGGAATGTGGCTGGAAAAGGGTCATATTGAGCATAAAAAAGGATTCCTAGGTTACTCTTTAAAAGCACAATTCCACTGTTTTCCTGGTGATTGTGAAGTTAGTCAAACAGGAGGTCATAATCCATCATCTCACTGGTACCTGAAGGAATACACAAACACCAATGGTAACCCGTCTTTTTGCTTGTTTATTTGATGAATTTATTTGAAGTGGGGTTGACACCTGCTAATGCCTTTTCTTCACCTTTGTCCCCTCTCTCCTCTGCCTCTGTCTCTCCAGGCTGAGGGAACAGTGGCTAGTCAGGCTGGATCAGAGGAATCAGCACCAACAGAGTTTCTTTGAGGAGAGAATCAGACGGGCTCAGAAAGCTCAGCAGAGCCTCAGGAAGCTTGATACCCCCTGAAACCGGCAGATCAATCAGGATAAGGTTATAAAATTCTAATTTATGTTATTAGAAAATGTAAAATGGGTGCTGTCTTTAGAAATGTTTTACCCATTATGTTGCACTTCTTTTTTACCTGGTGCCATTGTTTTGTCAAAGTGTATTAGAATTTTTTTCAGTCCGCATAAGCTGCGCAGCGCCAAGCCATATCAGTCCAGCTCATGTGCATTGGTCCAGCTCGCCTGCTCATGGCTCTTAACAGCATGGCATGACAAACCCCACCAAATGGACAAACCCTATGTGATGTTGTTACTCCTTATCATGTAATCACTGGTCTTATGTAAATAAAATCTCACTCTACATTCATAACATCTGTATCCTCTGTTTTTGATAACGCGGTGATTTCAATCCTTGCAAATGTGAAACCCAATTACAAATTTTGGAAGTTGACATTTTGGTCGCTAACAAGCCAAGTACAGTGCAACACACACCAGGCACATCATGTAGTGTCACATAATTTGATGCTGTGGCAGACACCAGATCAGTCACAACAGTAGAGCAGCTGAGATGTGTCACTCCAGGGAGGGAATAGGATAAATACATTTCTGGAGAGCTGACGTGTGCTGACACATCTCCATTACTGTTTCAAGTTCGCAGTATATTAAAAATACATTAGCAGCTTATTCAAGATTGACGTTGTTAGGATTTGCACCAGTTCTGGGGCAATTTGGCTGATAGAAATAATTAATACTAAGACTTAATGTAAAGTCCAGCTCAAAAGGGTGCATCACTGCGGAAAATGGAGAAAAAGATTGAACTGATTCAGTTTGATTATAGAAACTAAATCATTACTTAGGTTGGCAGCATTCACATTAATACAACATTTAAAGGTTTCATATTATGAAAATTCCCGTTCTAATGTTCTTTAAACATAAATATGTGCCCTCCCCTAAATAAATCATAAGTATTTACCTGAGGCAAACGACACAGAAAAAGCTCCAGAACAGCTACAAATGGAAATTGGCATTATATTTAGGCAAAATACAGTGTAATGAATCTGCTACAGGTAGTGTTCACAGTGCTTGATATGTACCATAGACTGTATATAAGAAGTGGATGTAGCCACTGTAACATCACCCACTGGTTTGTGGACTGCCATTTTGAAGCCTCAAAATTATCATGTTATCTTGAACAAAACTGTAAACTAGCGACTGAGACCATAAACTCATTAGGAAAGTGTTTACTGAGCTAATAAATCAAGTGAGAAGTCAGCTCATTTTCTCATGTGACCCCATGGACATTGCAGCAAAAGATGCACGTATGCACTTGCACATGCAGGTCTTCAAACTCAATAGAATGTAGTGTTCTCCATCTCCAAAGATTAGCCTAGCTTGGAGTTTCTTGGATTCTGCACGTATATACAAGTGTACTTTTGTATCATTCAGGTCTATGTCATTGCGTGACCATGAAAACTGATGGTTTTGATGGCATTTTTTCTCCAGTAGCCCTGATTCATACAGTACATCTATATGTACAGAGAGAAAGAGTGAGCTCAATTTTCATTTAGTTAAAGGGCCTCATAATTTCTCCTCATACACACCCACACATTCAATCAGTCAATGACAACAAACAATAAATAAACAACGAGTGTCTGCAGCTATTGGTGTAACCAAACACTCCGTCTCTGCCCCTTTGGTATGTCACATGAGAGACAGGGATCTGCAGCATCAGACCAATCAGTGTCTTTGGAATCCCTACGCACAACACAGTTGGCTAATCAGTGATGTCAGTCAGCCATGCAGCACTCTGTCCTCTCCTCCATAGCTTTCTCTGCAGCTTAACACTTTCTTTTGTGACACCCGGTGTACAAAACATTGCAGCTGTGAAAGCTCATTGAAAGTGGAAAATGATATTAGTATATGATAGTCTTATAGCAGTTTTTTTTGGCATGGACACTTTTGTTCATGAAGGTGCTTAAGGAGTGTAACAATTTTGATTACACAGTGCTTTATAGACTCATTATATGGACTGAGGTTGAAATTCAAAAATTGGGAAGAAAATACACGTTTGTCAACATTTGCGTAGTTTTCATTAGCAGAGCCAAAATGATTTCAAAATGAAAACTGAAATGGACAAAAATATGCATACTAAGGCATGAAGGTTTAGGCACTTCATTACGTCATTGTTCGAGCTACGTCCACCTCCTTAAACAAATTATTACCAATGGCTAGTACTTGACAGGGTACATACACAATGTTTAGAGCAGTGGGAAGATCCATAAAGATCAATATGGATCTCCATATGTATGTCAACTTAAGCACTATGAATGAACCAACACCTCCACATTCGCGATGTCCAGGCACAACTTAAAAGCTGTGAATGTTTGGAGGCAGCATACGACACAATATAGGCAGAAGAAATGGCTGCAAAACAAAGATGTCGCTCTCTCGAAAAAGAAGTTATGGAGCTCAGCAACAAGGTCCAACATTACAGCGCTATGGAAGTGGTGTACAAAGATGTGAGAGCATCAAATGAGGAGTTGCCCCGTCAGTGTGACATTCTGCAACAAAAGCTTCAAGACTTGAAGAAAGGAGAAGATCACACGCTGAAAAAGTGTTGCAGATCATGAATGATGAAATGAAAGCGACGGAGGAGACCATAAGATGTCAAAATGATGCACTGCAGAAGGAACTCCAGGGTCTCTGCAAAGAGAGTGAAGATGCGCAGAAATGGGGCGACCTGTGCAGGGAAAGGATGGACCGTATAGAGGCTTTGAAACAAATCCAGGTCTGCATCAAACAGCTCCAGATTCAAAGAGCTTTAAAGGACAAATATGAAGGCCTGGAAGCTGAGGAGGATGCTATGCTGGCAAAAAGCAGAGCCCTGATTGAGGCCCTAAAACAAGAAATCAGCTTCACAGACGATCTTCAGAAAGAGGAAATGTAATACCACAGTATCATGTTTCAGCTGTTCAGAGAGCCTGCTGGTAAAAAGCCTCATCCTGCTACTAGAGCCACACAGGATGAAAATCTGACCTCCAACAAGAAAACAAGTGTTTGCTTCCCGGGCCAGAACCTTCTGTGTGGGGTTTCCTACTGGGATGGCATGGGTTTACTCCAAGTGAAATCAATCATTAATGAAAAGTTCATTAATAAACTGATGAAACTAAAATGAAATATACTGTATATCCGCTTCTTCTTATTATTTACTATCAGAAGGTCTTGTTAATTTTCAGAAGAATAGTTTATAAACTGAATATTCTGAATTGATGACATGTTTGAGAATCCCATTATTAAAAACCACTACTGTAAAACATGATTGAATTCAGTGGATCTATGTATGACAGGTGTTGATGCTCCTTTCCTGCAGCACCATGCCAAATCCCAAATAGATCTGTTTGGATTTCTTTCACTGGAACATTGGTAACAGGGGCTACATGTTAACAATGTTAATACTGTATTTTTTATGCAAAGGCAGAAGTGCTGAAAATGAGCCTTTTTCACCACCATCTGCTTCCTGAGGTCCTACACAGATCCACAAATCAGAAAATGAAAACTAAGGATCACCACTCTCTGCCAGATTGTCCGTTGCACTTGGTACACTTCAGGCTCCTTTCTCCAAGACTACTTGTGATTTTGCTCGTGTTTGCTCTCTGTCCTGGTCCCAGTTTTTGTCTCCCTCTCCCGTCTGCTCTCCCAAGTCTCCGTCCAGATCCTGCTCCCTGTTCCCCCAGCCTGTCTTCCCCGGTCTCCGTCCAGGTCCTGCTCCCTGTTCCCCCAGCCTGTCTTCCCCGGTCTCCGTCCCGCTCCTGCTCCCTGCTCCACCTGGTTGTCTTCCCTGGTCCCCACCCCGGTCCTGCTTCCCACTAGCCCCTTTTCCCCGACCTTGCTCCTATCCGTTTGTGTAAATAAACCCATCTGTCTCCCAACTACCCAGTTGTTCTGTGTCTGCATTGTGGGTTCAGCCGGTTTAGTTCCGCACAACAGGTTTCTAAAATGTATTGTAAGAGATATAGAATAATTACATAAAAAAAAAAAAAACATATGCACATTCTAGTTGAACTTCTAACACATATGCTGCTCATTGTTCTACAGAAATTGTGTGTTTTTCTTGGTGTTTTAATGCTCATATGAATACCATTGGCCAGGTGATCTTTTTAGCTGATATATTGTCAGAAGACCTTGATGTTAGTAGCTCGATTTAAGTGCTGTAAACATTTTACTGAGTCAGAGTGTCAGAGTACTCAGGCACCAAACAAGAATGGACATCTGATCAAACTCATTCTAACAGGCTTTCACAAGTCAAGCCAGGACTGAAGACAAATATGTCAGCATCTTCTGATTCAGAGGAAGAGAGAGGAGGTTTTAACACTGCAAGAAAAAATAAGTTATTGCAAGTCTTGTTCTGTGAATATAAAAAACCACTAAGACGTGTTGTTTCTATAAGTTTAACGGTTAATAGGCACTGGGTCCAAACATCTAGAGTCACAAGTCAAGCCAGGACTGAAGACAGATGTCAGTGTCTTCTGAATGAGAGAGGAGGTTTAAACATTGGAAGAGACTGCCTGGTGGTCTGAGGGTTATTGGGTCAGGGTAACTCTAAAACTGTAGACAGATGTACAGTGGGGCAAAAAAGTATTTAGTCAACCACCAATTGTGCAAGTTCTCCCACTTAAAAAGATGAGAGAGGCCTGTAATTTTCATCATAGGTATACCTCAACTAAGAGAGACAAAATGAGAAAAAGAATATCCAGAAAATCACATTGTCTGATTTTTAAAGAATTTATTTGCAAATTATAGTGGAAAATAAGTATTTGGTCAATGACAAAAGTTCATCTCTATACTTTGTGACATACCCTTTGTTGGCAATGACAGAGGTCAAACGTTTTCTGTAAGTCTTCACAAGGTTTTCACACACTGTTGCTGGTATTTTGGCCCATTCCTCCATGCAGATCTCCTCTAGAGCAGTGATGTTTGGGGCTGTCGCTGGGCAACACGGACTTTCAACTCCCTCCAAAGATTTTCTATGGGGTTGAGATCTGGAGACTGGCTAGGCCACTCCAGGACCTTGAAATGCTTCTTACGAAGCCACTCCTTCGTTGCCTGGGCGGTGTGTTTGGGATCATTGTCATGCTGAAAGACCCAGCCACGTTTCATCTTCAATGCCCTTGCTGATGGAAGGAGGTTTTCACTCAAAATCTCACAATACATGGCCCCATTCATTCTTTCCTTTACACGTATCAGTCGTCCTGGTCCCTTTGCAGAAAAACAGCCCCAAAGCATGATGTTTCCACCCCCATGCTTCACAGTAGGTATGGTGTTCTTTGGATGCAACTCAGCATTCTTTCTCCTCCAAATACGACAAGTTGAGTTTTTACCAAAAAGTTCTATTTTGGTTTCATCTGACCATATGACATTCTCCCAATCCTCTTTTGGATCATCCAAATGCTCTCTAGCAAACTTCAGACGGGCCTGGACATGTACTGGCTTAAGCAGGGGGACACGTCTGGCACTGCAGGATTTGAGTCCCTGGCGGCGTAGTGTGTTACTGATGGTAGCCTTTGTTACTTTGGTCCCAGCTCTCTGCGGGTCATTCACTAGGTCCCCCCGTGTGGTTCTGGGACTTTTGCTCACCGTTCTTGTGATCATTTTGACCCCACGGGGTGAGATCTTGCGTGGAGCCCCAGATCGAGGGAGATTATCAGTGGTCTTGTATGTCTTCCATTTTCTAATAATTGCTCCCACAGTTGATTTCTTCACACCAAGCTACTTACCTATTGCAGATTCAGTTTTCCCAGCCTGGTGCAGGTCTACAATTTTGTTTCTGGTGTCCTTTGACAGCTCTTTGGTCTTGGCCATAGTGGAGTTTGGAGTGTGACTGTTTGAGGTTGTGGACAGGTGTCTTTTATACTGATAATGAGTTCAAACAGGTGCCATTAATACAGTTAACGAGTGGAGGACAGAGGAGCCTCTTAAAGAAGAAGTTACAGGTCTGTGAGAGCCAGAAATCTTGCTTGTTTGTAGGTGACCAAATACTTATTTTACCAAGGAATTTACCAATTAATTCATTAAAAATCCTACAATGTGATTTCCTGGATTCTTTCCCCCCATTCTGTCTCTCATAGTTGAAGTGTACCTATGACGAAAATTACAGGCCTCTCTCATCTTTTGGGAGAACTTGCACAATTGGTGGCTGACTAAATACTTTTTTGCCCCACTCTATGTTGCAGAGTGGTTCAGTCTTTTCTTTGCTTCACTGTGTTTTTATTATTGTCAATTTTCCCTATATCATGATAAAAACATGATGAATGCCCAATCCTCAACTCAGAGGTCAAATGTTAAATTCCACATGAAAACAAACCCGATACAGACGTCTCATTAACTAGTCCTATTCAAAGTCCTATATTGCCCATTTTAAGATGAAAAGCCCAACAGTAAGAAGCTGTCTGACGTTTTCACCCACTGAAAACCTGAATCCACTTCACGGTTATTTTTGCTTGCTAAAGGCTGGCTCCAGCCAACGGTGGCACGGCACACAATATGTCCTCCCACTCTCTGAGGAAGTAAAGACCAGAGGATTTACTTTCTTTTGGATGGAAAAGGGACAGAAATACTGTAACTGGAACAGAGTCAGTTGTTTTCTAAGACAGCTTTGCTGTGATAAGACCATTCTGCTGTGATCCTGTGATCATGCTGTGTTAGCATGTGTGCAGCAGAATACATTTTTACGCTGAATGAGGACTGAAATGTCGTCTGACTCATGGTCAGTCTGATGTCTCTGCCTTCTGTTGTGTCCCATCAGCTCATCAGTAACCTGCTGGGAATTCAGGAAATCACTAAATATGTTTCTACATTCTAGGACTTTCAAGTCCTTTTCAAGCAATCAGTTTTATTTTCCAGGATAAAATAGGATAATGTGTTGCAAGAGAATTGTGCAAATTCATAAATGGAGCCATAGATCATTTTTAATCTCTGACAACAACACATTCAACGCTGCGTGAAAAAACAACCTCTTGGGTTACACACATAAATGTTTCATGCAGGTTTAACCATAAAATGTAAATGTCCTGTCCACGTCGGAGAGATTAGACACTGTGATCTGACACTGTACAGACTTGGATGCTGTGAAAATCTGTAATTTGTACAGCTTCTTCATTTAGACTACTCAAACCAATTTTCCATCACATCCTCATTCCCCCATTCAAACATCATTCTTACAGGAGGAATCTAAGTCGGAGCAGACTATTCCTTCATACGCATTCACACACTGAATCAATGTGTCTAGAGCAAGTTGGGCTTCGCTGTCATGCAGACTAGAGGGAACCGTTAATCTTTCAATTGACCTCTATCTCTGAGCCACAGCCGCCCTGTCAACATACATTATATTTGCTTCACGAACACACTTTAGAAACACTGTAAAATAGCTATACACGATCTCTCTGTTTTTAAAAAAAACAAAACACATTGAATAGCTTTTTGAATTTTGAGCAGGAATGCTGATCCCTCCAAAATGTACTTGTGGAACAGTGTTCCCACCAAGTTAAAGGAAGTGGATGTTGCTTCTGAAAATGCATAAAAAGGTTCAACTAGAGGTGTGAATTTCATTATATGTTTAAAGGATTGCTCTTAGCCAACAAGAGTGGTCTGTTCGTAATGGGATACTGTTCACTCATGTGTAACCCACAGTCACTAACATGACATTTTGACCTGAACAGAGTTGAGAACAAGGCAAGTCAGCTGTAGCTGTGATTCACACAGAAGAGAACTCAAATCAAACCTTAAAAATCAGCGCTGTCTCTAATGGATCTCATTAAGATGAATGATATATAATGATAATATTTAATCTCTTCCTAAATGCGGTGCTGATACATGGATGTTTTTGGCTTCTTAGTTTGCCTCTGATGCAGTGAGATGTTTTTCGGTACGAGCCACTGATACTGAGATGAGCTATGTATTTATTGAGGATTCAAACTGCCAACCTCTCCTAGCTATCTAATCCCTCTGAGCAACATCAGCTGGTACAATAGAGCTGGTTATCGCATGAATACATTGAAATGTCAGAATACATAAACTAATTTATCTTATCTACAGTATTTTACTTGCTTTTTATTCATTTTCATCGTCCATAGTCCGCTGGCACATGTACTGCATCATCATTTCCTGTTAGTGCATTTACTTATTAGCCCCAAGTCAACATCCATTCATAGTGTGTGCTGAGGACACATGGATGATGTTCAGACAGCAGTCAGTTCCTCTTTTGACCACCAGAGAGCAGCATCACACAAGAAAACACTCCGGGATCAACCGGGATGACAAGATGTATCTTGTCTTTATTAGTAGTATTACATGGCTAAACATATGTTGACAGCCTTTTCACATGCTTTAGTTTACTTTGTCTGTTCTTCATGGTTCAGACTAACCTCCTTAGTTTCAATAAAAAAAGTATGTTGTTTCAATCTGAATGCTACAGCATACAACTGTATGCACCTGTTTGATCAAGACACCATCAGGGTTTAACATGATGATGCCCATGTGCACAAAGCCAGGCCCTTAAAGAAATTATTTCCTCAGTCTGAGAAAACTTGGCTGGCCTGCAGTGAGCCCTGACCTCTAGCCAATCCAGCACCGTTGGGACAAACCGGAATACTGTCTGTGAGCCAGACCTTATGACCAACATCAGCGTGGAACGTCATCGACGCTCTTGTGGTTAAATGGGGGCAAATCAGTGCAGCCAGGTTTCAAAACCTGATGCTCTGAAAACACAAGAGTGCAGGCTGTTAGCAGCAGAGTAAAGCCTGTGCTTCTTAAATGACATGTTTAGCTAGCTAGCTCATATATGGTGGGTCATTTTAGTAAATGTGATTTTTCAGGTTTACTTTAAACCTTAAAAATAGCATTTAAATTGATACTTACATATTGAACTATTCATCAGTACAGTGTTTTTTTGATTGTATGAATTACCGTAAACGCCTGCAGAGAGTGGTGAAGACTGCGTCCAAGATCACCAGGACTCCCCTGCCCTCTCTGCAGAGCATCTACAGACACAGAGTCCACCGGAGGGCTGCCTCCATCATCAAAGACCCCACCCACCCCCAACACAAACTGTTCACTCTCCTCCCCTCAGGCCGGAGGTACAGGAGTCTGAAATGCAGGATGTCCAGACTCAGGAACTCCTTCTTTCCCTCCGCCATCAGGCTCCTTAACAGCCGACAGGAGTCACTACTACCTCCAATGACTGTACTTTACTTTAAGTTGCACATTTTTGCACACATGTAAATATATTTATATCTAGCAATAGTAGTTTATATTTATATGTTTTTATATTTTATTCTATTCTCTTCTTTTTCACTCTTTGGCATTCAGTGCGGATGGCAAAGTAAGATTTTCATTGTACAGGGAAACCCGTTTCTGCACTGTACACATGACAATAAACACTTTGAATCTTGAATCTTTGAATCTTAAATATAGATTCCATATGCATAACTGAAAAGATTACTGAATTATAGACTGGAAATCAACATAGATTTAAAGAATCATCAGTGAACAGATGAGGTCAGCAGGCATGTCCTCCGTGCTGCTGAGGAAACAACACTTTGTGTAATGCCACTGATAGGGAGTGGTGTCGTTCTGTGCGAAACCTGCTGGTTTTAAAGGACCTGGTGAATAGATGGGACTGGACATCACTGGCTAAATATAAACACTGACCTCGGCAGAGAGACCTGTTGCAGAGAACAACCTGAGTCACAACTGCTGCTGCTGCTGCTGCTGAAAACACAGGGGGTGGAAAAACAGAGAGAAATCTTCTGTGGGTAGAAATAATGCTGATGACAGTGGTGATGATGTTTTTGTCCAGCTGGCAGTGAAGCCTGGAGCCTGCTCCAGAAAGCAAATTTAACAACCCTGAACTCTGTGTTGACTAAGTCCGTTTTCAGTTTAAGAACAGCTGACCAGAGTTGGTTCAATCAACCCCGAGCAGGTTACCTCTCAGTTATTTGTCTGCTGAACAGTGGTGGAAGAAGTACTCAGATCCTTTTCTAAAGTAAAAGTAGACACACTTAGCCTACTCCATTTCAAGTAAAAGCCCTGTATTCAAAATATTATCTAAGTAAAAGCATATAAATATTATCAGCAAAAACTACTTTAAGTATCAAAACGACACCCTCTTAAAATAATGGCCCATGTCATTTCTTCAGGCAACACAAAAACTGAACCAAATATTGAATATATGATATTCATTAATAATTTCACTCAAAAAGGTTATGACAATAGATGACTATTGACACACTAATAGATAGACAGATAGATAACCTTTATTGTCTGTCACAAGTGACAGAAATTCATCTTTGGCAGGCTTCGAAATAAATAGATAAAAACACACAAGACACAGTACAAAGACAAACATAATGCGATATATATGACAGTGCAGTGTAGTGTATCTGGGTGAGACTTTAATTTGTTATTTCAAACTGTTCAGGGTTGTGATGACAGTGGGAATAAAAGATTTTTTGTATATGTTTTTCTGGGAAAGTGGGACTTTATAGCGGCGACCTGATGGTAACAGTTGGAAGGATTGGTGCAGAGGGTGGGTGGGGTCCTGTGTGATGGTGGTGGCTTTCCTGGCAACTGCCTGGGTGTGAAGTTCTGTGAGGGCGTCTGGGGGGATCCAATTATTTTCCCAGCCTGTTTTATGATGCGGGACAGTTTTGTTTTATTACTATTTATTAATAACAATGTTTGTCAATTATGTAACATAATAGGAATAAATAACACATTTGTGACTTAAGCAATTTTAAACCTTCAACTATGAACAATAAAGCTAACAAGCTTTCTAAAAGCTTTATAGCAAAAATAACCAACAAACTAACTAAACATAATGCTGAGGAGGCACGAGCATCTCCTCACCTTCACTGCTAAACTGAAGAGCCTGCAAGTCATGCACAGTCGGATCTCCATCTTTTTTGCCTGGTCTGATGCTACTGAAGTAAGATCCATTCAGTTTCAGGAACTTTAATTTTCATTAAATAAAAACACAGAAGTAAAGAGGATTCTTCGTATTTTTTTTAGTTATACACATAATTTCTAGCTGTTAGATTACAATATGGTATTCAAATCTTTCTTACTTAGATCATGTAATGTGGAAAAAATGATATTGTTTGAAAAGACAGAAAAGAGTAAACAGAAAGCCTGTCACTTGTAACAGCCACAGATTCTGGAGCCTTTCCACTCTTTGCTAAATGCTAGCTTCATGGACTTAGCCGGTTTGCTGACCAAAAAGACTAACTATACAATATTTATAGCCTAGCCCAGGGGTGTCCAAACTTTTTTCCCTGAGGGCCACATACAGAAAAACATACAAAGGGCTGGGCCACTCACTAGAAGTGAGCTATATTGCTAACTTTAATCCACTAGAGGTGATGTATATCGCCTCACCTCTAGTGGATTCAAGTTGGAAAATCAATCAAATGTAGGTAAATTCTGCTTGATAGCTGAATATGATTCAAGAAAAAAAACAGTCTTTCCATTAGTGGGCTTTCATTTATTAGTTGTGGTACAAGCTGGTCTTTGCCTTGTAGGCTCTTGTTCAGTGTGTTAAGGTGATCAGTGAGATCCACTAAAAATGCTAACCATCAGCCTCAGCATCAGAGAGGGAAGCTTGAAATAATCTGTGCTAGAGCCCTGGTGCTCGAATCAACAGCCTTACCTCCACTTTCTTGCCCCTCGGCGGACACCGTAGAGGCCATTCCTTTGCGCTCACCTGTCCCAGCTGGAGCCCCATCCGTCGTACCTCCACACAGTTCGTTCCATTTAAGTCCCATCATGCCAACTGCATCTGGCACAGCTTCAAAAACGTCCTCACCCGTCGTGGTGCTCTTTACACCGCTAAGATCAAGCAGCTCCTCAGTAATGCAAAAGTGATTGTCATTAGTTATTAGCTGTGCTCTCATCGCACACCGCGTCTGAAACTTTCTACACTCACTTGCTCTCTTACATTTCCTTAATTCTGCCATTTTGGGTCACCTGTAGCAAATTTCTTCTTCGATTACTCATTTTATAGAGAAGCTGCCTCGTTCAAGACAGTTACTCCACCTAGCGGTGAGACTAAGAAATACAATACAGTCCAGTGCAAGTTCCATGTGTGGGCCGTATTCCAATACATTTTTAGAATTTCCTGCGGGCCAATGGGCCGTAGTTTGGACACCCCTGGCCTAGCCTATAGTAAAGTAAACCTCATCACTTACCAATAGGGGACGAGCCTTGAATCATGGAAATAATTTCAGCGGCTAGGTAGATTTTCGTTCTTCTTGAAGCAGCCGCCGTCTTGACCAGCTTGTAAAATTGCCTACGTCACATTGTCTTTTGACTTAGTCAAGATAAAACGGCCTAAGTCATACTCTTGACATAGGCCTACAGGGGTAGAATCACATGATCTGTTCAACTGAGGATGTAGGCGATTTTACCAGAGGTGGCCAGCATCATGAGGAGATGATTTAGGCAAAAAATTATCGCTAACAAACACACATTCTAATGTAGTTCATCAATGTTGAGCCAATTTCACATACTTTGTATACTATGAGTAGATTAGCAGTCATATCATTATGTAAAATGTAACTAGCATCTATAACTGTCAAATAAATGCAGTGGAGTGAAAAGTACAACTTTTCCCTCTGAAAAGCGGTAGAGTTGTGTAAAGTCGGCATACGTGAACATAAAACGGCAAGTGTGTCAAATTTGTACTTCAAAATAATACTGTCATAAAAGTACTTATAGTTACATTCCACCTCTGATGGTGAATGAAAAAAAGTAAAAAATGGAGCTTTGATGGACCATCAGCCTGAATAAAGGCTAGAGCCTCAAGTGGATGCATCACGTGGATCTATAGAAATATTAATATGTGCATATACAGACCATGTTCACTTACCTTCAAAGAAGACCGCCACCAGTTACTGCTAGAGGTGGGACAACTAGACACTTCATTTTTCCTGAATCGTACTGCTCATCGTGCCCTCTGAGTGTTTACAAGCACTAGAGATGTCTCAACAGTTTTTCAGATGTTTCAATCACAACCACAAATATCAATGTGTCGACACAAGGGGAAACATCACTTTATGATCACTAAAACCATAGGATACATCATTTGGGAATCATAAATGTCTGCATGTCAATCCATTCACTAGATGTGATATTTCACAGGATAAATGAAAACTATGACCTGCCAGTGGTGCAAGAGGAAAAGTTTACAGTCTCAGAACACTGCCTGTCCTTGGCCTGTAATTATACACCTATAAAGAACCAATACCAGGATCTTTTGTCTTCCTTTAGCGTGTCTGTGTTGGCTTGTGTAAAATAATAGGGTTCTCTCTCAAAAAGGAGATTTAGATGTAGAGATATTCATGTTGTCAACAGAATGAGTCTTTGGTTTCTGTGATCCTGCAGCCTTCGATCACTGCATCCACAGGCAGACTGACATTTGGTGACATTTGCCCTGCAACATTTCTGATTCTCTCTTTGTTCATTTGCTGTTTTAGCTAAACTTTAAAAAGCATCTTCTAATGAATGACCAAACGCTTCAGCCCATGAATATGAATATGTATGAAAGGTTTGCCTTTGGACAACTTTTCCTGTAATTTACTATGATCATATTGGCCAGCAAGGTTGAAGGATTTGTGGGTGTTGCTTGGGGTTATGCATAAACCATCTTTGCAAATTATCTATGAATTTAGACATTTAACAGAATAACGAGAAAATATTTACATAAAAATAGCAAAATAAAGAAAATGTGAGAAGTGTAGTGAGTGTTTAAACATGTGACTGACCTTTGTTACATGATAAAACTCTATGAGTGGGAGGTGGCTGACTTTACTGGTGATGTGAATGAGAAAGTGTTGGTCAGCAGGGGGCAGCGGTGAGCCGTCTCTCCTGCTGAGCCATCTGTATTCAACTGGTTCTTCAGCTGGTTCTCGCACATTATCTGCCGTTATCTGTGTCAGTGGTGAGTTTAACAGGCAGACTCCCCTCCACGATGTCTCTGTTTGCTGTGTGATTTTCAGGATTGAAGCTCCAACCAGCTCATTATGGTGCCTGTTCACACTTAAGCTTTCGCACAGTAAAGCTGATTTGGTTAAAGTGCTCAGCATTGACCTTAAGTCCCCCAAATCCCCCTCTAGTGCACTGTTGGTACTTAGAAACTCAGCACAGTTCACAATCGAGCTAAAAAGCATTGACAGTCAGGGGCTTTTTGTGGTATTTTACCCCATACAGCATCACAGCGGCAACAACGACTGGGACGATTCAGAGGGAGAAAGATCCTAATCAAGTAAAGGCTCAGTGACCACAAAGTGGCAATTGAAAAAGGAAGACAAAAAACAATGGCAGCCAAAAGGAAATATGTGGTCACTGTTTGACAGGTGAGGCTGAGACAGAAATGCACTCCTAGCACTTCCACTCAGAACCAGCAGAAACCAGAGGGACCAGGTAGACCATCTACTGTATGAAGGAGTCTGTGAGAAGTGGTCTTCATGGAAGAATTGCAAACCAAAAAGCCAAACCTCCAACGTGGAAACATGGCCAAGTGACTCAACTATGCACAAAAACAGGATCTGGGGTACAGAAAAGTGGCAGCAGGTGCTCTGGACTGATGAGTCAAAATCTGAAATATTTGGCTGCAGCAGAAGGCAGTTTGCTCTCCGAAGGGCTGGAGAATGGAACTGTAATGAGTTGTCTGCAGGCAACAGTGAAGCTGGTGGAGGTTCCTTGGAAGTTTGGGGCTGCATTTCTGCAAATGGAGTTTTGGAGTTAATGGTGTCCTCAATGCTGAGAAACACAGGCGGATGCTTGTCCATCATCAATACTATCAGGGAGGCATCTGATTGGCTCTGAAGTTATTCTGCAGCAGGACAACGAGCCCAAAAACACAGCTAATGTCATTAGGAACTATCTTCAGCGTAAAGAAGAACAAGGAGTCCAGGAAGTGATGGTGTGGCCCCTCACACCAAATACAGGATTTAGATTTTTCTTCTGTTCGCTCACTTTGCATTACTGTTAACTGGGAATTAATTGATTGATTGATTGATTCATTCATTCATTCATGCATACATAGGGTATACAATGTATATAATATATTCCTTTAATTGAATTGAAAAATTCAACAACAAAACAACATAGATGAAAAAGAAAGCAAATAAATGGCCATAGTTTGACAGTAATGGGCCGTCCTTAATTACAATAAGATTACAGTAAAATACTATAAACATTAATTGGTGTGAAAAACAACACAGCAGGCTACTATAAGATTTGATGGTATTATGCAGTAATTCTGTTACCAGAACTAACAGAAGGACATGAACCATATGAAGTTGAGCAAATAAAATTGCATTTGGACATCGGATTACCCAATTCTCATCAATTATAAGCATATGACAGGCACAAGAGGCCATTTTCAGAAGCTTTTCCAGCAGTTTGAGAAGCCAGAATATATTTGATACGTAAGCTATGGCTGACGTTATAGTTATCTAACTAACAACAGCAAATATGAACTAGCCGTATTTTGCCCTCCTAGTGCTGTTTTGCTTTCTTCCACGAGGCTTCGTACCCCACCTGCAGCATTTCAGAAGAGTGTCAGAAGCAGAACATTTTGTCTCGCTGATTAAGTGACTTGTTCACATTTTGTTAATTTAGTCATTTGTCACTGATTTTCGTGCTTTTAACATGAGCAAAAAGGCTACCTTTCTCTTTTTGTCTGTTTTAAATGGGTTTCTGGTAGGTATTTGCGTAAAAATCTACATTGGCGAATAAAATGAATGAGGTCAGCTGTCACTGGCAGGTTGCTGAAACTGCCTTATCACAAACCCTCATCAATACAACACATAGTGCTTCCACTGGTAACATTTTCCATGACAGCAAAAAAAACCCCACCATAACCATTATGCTGCAACTAGTAGAAACAATTACAGAGATTTCACATTTTGTTCTCTTTGGCAGCATCTACGGCAATAAGCAGTAATTACAGGTGTGTTTTTGGATCTCACTTTAACACTTTAACAACCTCGCTAACTGATTTGATGTTGAATTAGTTTCTTTTTCTTTGGAATTGCACTTGTTTATGAAGTTTCATTGTCTGTAGTCATCAATCTGTTCTAGCAGAGACAAGAATAAACAGCACACTGCTTCTGCCCACCCTGTCTGGCGGACCAGCCTGGCGGATAGATGCCTCTTGTGCTTGTTTTCCCTGGAATGTCGACTCAACACCCAGTTGGTAATGACAAACAACACTGCAAATGCAGGGGCTTTCATCACTGGGCCATAGGCTTAGTCACCATTGTGTTAACTCATTTGGCAATAGCAGCCCAAGTGGCACTTATTTGATTGGAAATCTTCAAGAATAAAACTTAACCTACAATAATAGCATAATGAACTTTTCTGTGGCTGTGGCAGACAGAGAGAGAGAGACTACTAAAATGTCATTTCAGTTTGTGGAGAATGTAATTTTGTATTTTCAAATTACAAATTACTTGTATTTTAATTAAATACATTTTTCACACCAGTACTTTGTATTTTAGTTAAATACATTTGATAAGCAAGTATTTGTAATATGCAACATTTGATGACTATTTGATGTATTTGTGCCCATCTCTGTATAGAGCTAGCTATCTAGGTATGTACTTATGAGTGCAACAACAATAGGAGCCCAAACTTACTGTATTTGATAAAATGGTGGATCCATCAAAAAGCGGTTGATTACGGGAAGTGTAGCCAGGTACAGTTTTGCTTATCACTACGTTGCTGTAGAGGAATGACTTTTATCTTTTACTAATTTTCATCTCATCTCAGGTAAATGTGCTGTTCCATGCCAATTACATTTCATTTTACATTGCACATTGCCTTTATTTATCCTTGTTATTTATTTAGTCTTGGAACTAGAATGTCATTCAAATTAATGTCATGTTACATTTCATATAATTCATATAATCTATACATTTCTCTGTGTGTCCCCTGATCTTGGGCTTGTCTGATCTCAGGCACTTCATTGGGATTCACCATCAGAGGAAAATGAAGGCCAGCCAGGGAAAAGGAACATTTAAGAGGACAAAGGAAGGGGCTCACAGTGAACCCTCATCTCGTCACTTTGTTGAAGAACTCGAGGTTGGTTAAGGTTCCCTTCTTGTTTTAGATGTTTCTCTTTGTCCCCCAATGCCATTTCTGTCATTTTCTATCTCTCTCCTACAGTGAGCAGTGAGCCTGGACACGTGGATGCTGACCGTTGGCCATTTACAATAGAGGACATCTGAAGGCATCATAAACCATGTTATTCAGCACATACTAGTTTGTTACTAAATGCTCAGATTCATGACAAACGTTGGAGAAAGTTTAAGCGCACTTTTTTAAATACATAATTTATATATTGAATAAACAATTTGGCATACAATGCTGCCTTCTAATGAATGTTTAGTTGCATAAATCCATCCTCTTGTGTGCTAGGTGTTTCATTTAATGTAAAACTGAGTGGATGAGTTTTAGATCTCATTACTGGACCACAAATACTAAAGAAATATTGATATTTACAGTTTATGTGTACAGTTTACACTAGTTTTTATTATTGTGAATTAGGGGTGCTGTGATATACTGGTACTGCCAATTTTATTTTAAAAATGAAATGTTGATCATGTTAGAAATACACATATTATGATATAAATAAATGATATTGATTGATGAAATAAATAATCCAGCGCCTTGTGAATCATTTCAGTTTCTTTCCATTTTTGCTTTGTCTTCCTCCTTAAACGCCACACGTCTGATGTAGCAACCTGACACAGGAACTAGCCAGATATTCAATACTACAGTGTGTGGCCTAGAAAATGTCATTGTCTCGAAAAATCATGTCGGAGGAGATGACAGACAGAAAAGTTAGGGTGCCAGTGTGAGAGATTTAGATTCTGTAAAAAGGATGGTGCTGGTAAACATCACTGTCTGCTGGAAATGCCAATCGATACCACTCACCTGCTCACCCACCTTTGCCTCCATCGTCCTTAAGACTTCACCATGGTCGATAGAATATGTTGCAGTCAGTTTACTAGCCCTGAAACAGGAAATGTTGGTCTCAGTTGTGTTGTTAAAGCTAAGTTGGATCAATATTATTCACCTTATATATGCTTCCTCTATCATCCAAAAAACACAAACACATTTCACTGTTATGCAGATGATACCCAATTATACTTATCAATACAGCTAGATGAATCCATTCAGTTGACTAAACTCCAAGTCTGCCTTAAGAAGATAAAGTCCTGTGTGACCAGGAATTTTCTGCTGCCAAAGTCAGACAAAACTGTGTAACGTTACTGTTGGCCACAGCCTTAAGCAGCAAGTTAAATGTGGAATGTGAAATGATCACTAATGCTGACTTGACTTTCCACTGCTTTTGAAAATTGCAGACAAAAGTCTCAGATCACAGGCTCACTAATGAGTGATGGTCACTCTGTGTGAAATGTTCAAAGACACAACCAGAGAAAGATGATGTGATCTAAAGTCTCAGTTAGTTCAGAGGGGCAGTGTACTTCCTGAAGCTCCTGTGTTAGGGTTCAGAAGGACACACCAAAGGATTAAACTCAGAGTTGGAAATATGTTATCTTGTTAATGTGTTCAGTAATTCATAAACAGAGGCTTTGACTGTGTCCCGGTTGCTATGGTTACTTCATATGGTTCAATATAGCCAGCATTAATTTAGAAGGTTTCCCTGGAGCTACATAGTAGGTGTCCTATATCCATAGACTGTATATCTATCTATCTATCTATCTATCTATCTATCTATGTATATGATATAAATCATAATTGAGTACTCACCCACACCATGGTGTAAATCATAGTATATCAGAGTAGTTCAGCCTGTGGTCTCCCACACAAACTCTCTGTCTGCTGCTCCCACAAGTGGTTTTGTTTCAGTTGACGTTTGACCTTGTGGATCTTCAGGTCATCAGTTCATCTGGTTGCCTTTTCACGATCCACTGCTCTTTTACTACGCTTTCGTACAGTTATGGTAACAGACTCTCTCTCCACTTCCTTACATTCCTTCCTCCTTCCTTACAAACTGCAAAATAAGCAAAGTAAAGATGAATTTGACTGATAGCAGTGTTATTGTTATTATTTCAAATTTTCTACAGATATCAAATATCGAATTCTTTTGACCACGATAATCATGTGATGAAGATGTGATGTTGAGACAGCTAATGTAAATATGACAAAAAGTGTTTCAGCAGTGTACTATAATACATGTAGTTAGAAACTGCTGATTTAGATTACAGGAGCAAGATCGTGCAAATACTGTATATCACTGGCAGCATTACACAAAACTCACATTCTACAGTAGAACATTGTAATGCATTTTCTGATAATATACTGTTGAAGAACATTTCGGCAGTGACAACACAAAACAAGAGAAGGATGCTGGCGTCTACAGCTGTCAGTAGTTTACCATAATTATGAGGGACAAAGATGACAACAGCACCACACACCGAAACAAAGAGAGAAGCAGCTGCAAACACAGCAACACTATAAACACTGACAGAGAATGACAGAGTAAGGAACATTTGGCTATGCTATCAGTCTCCTGATGATGAGTGTTTTTTGTCATCATTATTGTCAAAAAAATCTAATGAAAAGACCAAAACCACCAACATATGTCCATCTCTCAATACTTTTGGACTTCTCTACCCTGTCTGTGCTTCTCTACTCCAAGCGCACCGGTTCCTGCTGATTATGCAGCTCTTTAAAATAGCTTCAAAAATAAAAGATAATATCTTTTTTAAAAAAAGGCTAAATAATTCCCCAAAGAGGCTGGTCACTGTAATTATCAGCAAATCTTACTCAAACAGCAGGAAATGATGCATCTGATGGGAACTATTTTCAACTGCGATTTATCCACATTTTAATGCTCTAGTGAGTATTTGGGGCAGCAGGATGGTGTACATGGGACTGGATCAAAATAAACTACAGCATGTGTGTTCATGGTAATTAGGGAACATGTCACCCAGTGCAACACTGATGTGTTTTTTTATAGTTTTTATACAACAATGGGGTTCTGGCACAGAATAAGAGGATATATCAGGCTTTGATACACACACAATACTTGCTAGTGGATACATTCATTGTTGGTTTTTTCCATGGGATTTGTGAATAATTTCTGTGCTTTAATTCTTTAAATTTGACTCAGAGGGCATAACGTGAGCAGCACATTGGCCTGCAGCATGGTATATGGTATACGCTACATTAACAGAAAGACACATCTGGATGACAGTGACAAAGCAAAAAAACAGCAACAAGCTGTGTGTCTGGCTGAACAGATAATGGCAGCAGAACCTGATAGATGTACAGTTGGCCTGTTTTTGGCATGAATGGAAGCTCTTACATTCAACTACTGACAGAAGAGTTATTGATGAGTGTCTGCTGGACCTGTTTCCAGCTCAGTCAGTCAGAGGATCCTGCCTTGATCACCTGCTGTCTGACTGAGAGCTGAAACCACATTGTGTCAGCTGCCTGACCTGCTGGGTGAAACAATGGACATTATCTACAGTAATGGACTGTCTCCAGCGTATTTGCTGCAGTCACAGGTCCACCTTTGGACGATAAATGCCTAAAATATGAAAACAGCAGCTCAAGACACAACTTGTTTAATATTCTGCAGCTGTGTCCCTGATAAACAGAGATGACTCTGCTGTCTGTCAGGCACCTAATTAGCATTTTTCTTTTGTCACGCAGGAAATTAATCTGACGTTCAGTCCAGATATCACATCATCACTGACATACTTCATTGGTGGATTCCATTCAGTCCCCATTTAATGAACTCTAAGCACTGAAACAGAACAGAGCAGCTGTTCACTTTCGGTTCATACACCCAATAAACTTATGAATACACCTTTGAATTAACTTTAATAATCCAAGTTTACTTCCTGTTTGCTAACATGCTGTATGTACATTGACAAATGTATAGGCTACACTGTGTACCGTTTCAATATGATGACTTTAGAACTGTCTCAAAAAAAGCTCTGTAGAAAATGAAGGTCTCTAGCAGAAGTGGAAAAAAGATACTTCTGTTTTTGAAATTACACAAAAATATTTCCCTGCTCAACCACAACATGACACGGATGTTAACTTTCACTGACATGTCCAAGGTTCTCTGCATGCCTTTTGCACTGGCTGATGCACTTTTGTAGCTACATAGTTAAATAGGTTCTTTCGTTTGTTTTTCAGCTTCAGTTTAACCTGAGTTACATTGCTTCAGTTTGTTACATAATCACATTTGTACAAAGAGATCAATTTTAAATACTTACCAGGGTGATGGGATTTTTCTTGAGGAACAGATGTATTGTATTGAATTCCTACCAACTCAAGAATAATCTATTGCAATATCAACATGGCTGATTGGAATTTGTCTTAGCTCACTTAAACTACAGAAAAAGACAAAAATAGTCAATCATAAGGCACATAATACATTAAACAGAATGTAAAACAGATAATATCTGTAATATCCAGCCCATGAAATAATCGTAAAAGCATGAAACAAATAAATAGTAAAATCCAACATATAAGAGCGCCATAAATATAAAAGTGGCAACTTTTAGGAAATCAGCAGCAACACCAAAATCCCAATAGTTAAAAGTGTTTCAACTGCTTTATAAACGTCTGGCCCATTGCACAACTATCTAACCTGCCAACAGCCTGCAGTGCTGTGTTTGGAGTACTGAGGACAGCTTCAGGATCTGTTCTATTCTGGAACCTGGTTGTTCTGGGGTCATATGCATAAAATTCGTATAAGACTAGTCTTGGCCTTAAATTGTCAGGTTAGACTGGTGTGATTAAGACTGCCTGTTACATAAATATAGGGCTGACTTTTCTTTTGGTAAGAGAGTTAGCCACCTCCTCCCTTGGCTAAACCTGAGGTGCGAGCTTTGTTGCTATGGCAGCAATCTGCTATAACGTCAAACGACAAAGCGATATTGATTGTTTTTGTAACATAAAGGACAAGAGAGAAGAAAATGTTACATAGGTGGGAGTGTAACTCCACAGTGCTTGCTCCGTGCTCAAGATGGAAAATGTTTGCAGCCCTAAGAAGACGGATAGAAACAACCCGTTAGAGAGATATAACAATTAGTAACTAGTGGAGAGATTTCAGTTTTGCAGAGAATATCCTTCTGCTGGCTGGAAAACGTGAGGATGCCATAAGCCCCGTAACAGCCAGAAACCATAGCGTTCCTGCAGTTTTGCAAGTGTGTGTAGCATTACGGTTCATGGTACATTGAGTTTCCTAAACTCTGTGGGTGATGCTGTTGGACTTAACAAATCCACTGTATCATGGATTGTCCACAGGGCCTCCAGTGAACTCCACAATATGCTTCCTTCATTCCAAACAAACACTGCAGCTCTGAATAAGCTTTAAGAGCAATTTCATGCCATGGCAGGATTCCCAAATGTGGTAGAAGCAACAGATGGTACACAGGTAATGCTACAGGCCTGATCTGTAGATTAGCATTTATATGTCAACAGTATAAATGTTCCAGCAATACCAGCATGAAGACAACAAACTGTGTGGCTCACTGGGCAGGACCAACACATGCCTCCAGGATCCTGCAGCTATCAAATACTAGAGAGGCACTTGAGCAGGGACTTATTGATGGTATTCTCCTGAGTGACTCTGGCTATCCCCACACCCCCTGGCTCCTCACTCAACATACATAAATCCAACAGATTGTGGTGAGGAAAGGTATAACCATGCTCACTGCAAAACCAGAAATTCAGCTTTGGAGTACTGAACAGTTCCATTATGTCCATGGAGAGCTTTGGATGTCACCAGTGACAGTCAACATATTAGCCACGAAGTCAGAACCATGATGTGTTTGGTAGCTGTATCATGATTGAGGCATTTTTATCAGTGCTGTCAAGGTAATCTATTGCTGAGCCCTGCTGCTCTAGCCCTACCTCAGTCCGATAAGCTTGAGCATGACAAAAATCTGCTGTAGGTGGAGCATGGAGCTGGTCGCTATGTCTGTCAGGCACCATTGGAGACCATCTCCTCTGCATGATGACACAGGCAAAAGCCTCAATACATAATCTTATGAATGAACATCGTGAAGTTGATGTCCATAGTTAACATTGAGTGTTAAGTGTCAATAGCAAGTCTGATTAAAGTTATATTTAAGTCAAAAACTAAGTCTGTTTTTATGCTGGTGGGTGTTCTTAATGCTTTTTAGTCTTTTGAGAGAAGAAATGAAAAAGGTTGTCAGGTAGTCTTATTGATTTCACATCCAGTAATTCTGGATGCAGTATGCACCACTTTGTCAAACTGTCTCTGACACGTTGCCAGTTGAGCTTAACACGTTATACTCACTCTGACCCCCGTCAGACACATTTTTAACATATCACTGTCACAGGAGAGTTTTACCACCTGCTTTAAGACAGCCACCACCCTCCCTGTACTTAAAAAGTCTGCAGTATCTACTCTAATTGACTACCGCTCTGTTTCTGATGAAGTGCTTTGAGAAACTGGATCTTTAGCACATCAAACACAACATCCCAGCCAACAAGGAGCCTCACTAGTTTGCATTCAGAACCAACAGATGTACAGAGGATGGCATCTCCTCTGTCCTCCACTCAGTCTTCATACACACTGAAAATAACAACACCTGCATCAGAATCCTGTTTATTGATTCCAGCTCAGCATTCCACACAGTCTCCCCCATGACACTGAATGGCAAATTTAACACCCTGGAAACACACCCCAGACTGCAATCCCCAACATGGAGAGAACTCTGATGAGACTTCATATTGTAGCAAAATCAACAATCTTGGAGAACAAACTACTGCTCAACATCAGCAAAACCAAGGACTGATTTCAGGGAAAAGGAGGTGAAGACATACACTCATCAGTGGAGCTCAGATGGAGCAGGTGAACAGTTTTAGGTTCCTGGGAATCAGCATCACAGAGGACCTGTCATGGACATCATACATCCTCTGTCCACACTAAGGTTAGACATGGAGTTCCACAAGGTTCAGTGCTTGGACCAATACTCTTTATCTTATATATGCTTCCTCTGGGTAATACTATCAGGAAGCACTCCATTAATTTCCACTGTTATGCAGATGATACACAATTATATTTATCAATAAAGCCAGATGAACACAATCAGTTGGCTAAACTTCAAATCTGCCTTAAGGACATAAAGTCCTGGATGAGCAGCAACTTTCTGCTGCTAAATTCAGATAAAACTGAAGTTATTTTGCTTGGCCCCAAACACCTCAGAGACAGCTTTTCTTCTACCATAACTGCTCCGGACAGCATTAATCTGGCCTCCAGCTCCACTGTGAGGAACCTGGGAGTCTTATTTGATCAGGATTTGTCCTTTAACTCCCATATTAAACAGATTTCTAGAACTGCCTTTTTCCATCTACGTAATATTGCCAAAATCAGGCCCATCATATCCACTGATGATGCAGAAAAATTAGTACATGCATTTGTCACTTTTAGGTTGGACTATTGTAACTCATTATTATCAGGCTGCCCCAATAAGTCGTTAAAGACTCTCCAGCTGCTCCAGAATGCTGCTACTCGTGTTCTGACGAGAACTAAAAGAAGAGACCACATTTCTCCTGTACTGGCTTCTCTTCATTGGCTTCCAGTAAAATCTAGAATAGAGTTTAAAATCCTTCTCCTCACCTACAAGGCTCTTAAGGGTCAGGCTCCATCATATCTTAAAGAGCTTATAGTACCGTACTACCCCACTAGAGCACTGCGCTCCCAGAATGCAGGCCTACTGGTGGTTCCCAAAGTCTCCAAAAGTAGTGCAGGTGGCAGAGCCTTCAGCTATCAGGCTCCTCTCCTGTGGAACCTCCTTCCAGTTTGGGTTCGGGGGGCAGACACCCTCTCTACATTTAAGAGTAGACTAAAAACCTTCCTTTTTGACAAAGCATATATTTAAGGGCTGGCTCAGGCCTTAGACCAGCCCCTAGTTATACTGCTATAGGCTTAGACTGCTGGGGGACTCCAATGGTGCACTGAGCTCCTCTATTCTCTATCCTCCTCTTCCTCTCCATCATTATGTCTCATGTCAGCCAAATGTCTGCCTCTAACTTGCTATCTTCCCCGGAGCCTTTCTGTGCTTTCTCATCTCTCAGGTTCCTGTTGATCCTGTGGATCCTGGTCCTGGCCCTGCTGATGTGGTTCTCTGGTTCCTGTGGTTACTTGTCCCGGTCCCGCTGATGTGGTTCTCTGGTTCCTGTGGATCCTGGTCCTGGTTCTGCTGATGTGGTTCCCTGGTTCCTATGGATCCTGGTCCTGGTCCCGCTGATGTGGTTCTCCATCAGCCAATGGATGTGCGTCTGTCCAAGGCTACAGCCTGTCCGTCCTTGGGAGCTGGATCTCTCCTTCACTGTGGTGCTCCCGGAGGTTTCTCTTTTCCCACTGGGTTTTTTGAGTTTTTCCTTCCCGAAGAAGGAGGGCCATAAAGGGCAGGTGATGCCTCGGACTGATCCACCGGACTGATCCATTGGCCTCATCGACTGCTGGACTCTTTATTAGATTGTTTGTTCGCTTACACTTGTTTATTTCAGTGAACTTTGTAAAGCACTGTGAGACAACTCTGTTGTGATATTGGGCTATACAAATAAATTGAATTGAATTGAATTGAATGCTAAGTTCTTGTTAACTTTCATAGAGGAGCATTACAAAGCATACTGACTGAAAACACCACCAAACCTTGTCGGCTAACAAATAGCCTCATAGCTACTGCAGAACATGCCGATGTAAAATTGAATTTTACACTTTTCTTCAGCAGTCCTCAGTAGCTTTTGTGTATTAGATAATGTAAACAGTTCCTGAAAATGCTGGGACCGGTAGTTTCACTTGTTCAGCCACATTCAGTCACTCATAGCTCTGCTGTCTGCTAGAGAACACGCAGAGATTGCCTCTTTGAAGAGTTCTCTCTCCTGATTGGATAAAGTGGGAACAGGATACCAGAAGTCTCTGGTGCGCATGCTCTATGGACCCTAGAATGACCAACAAAACCAGTTCACCCCCACTGAACTGTCTCTTTCTGGACACCTCTCCTCAAGAGGAGAGACCCCTCTCTCCTGATCTCCCACCTGAAGAGAAAGATCCTCTCTCTTCCAGCTCTCAACTCATCTAAACTCTGCCTCAGTGTGGCCTGTACAAGAGCAGGCCACCTCCTTCATGGCAGTGACACAAAGTCCTGCCTGAACCAAGCAGATCAGCGCCAGCGGGTACGACCCAGAGTCTTCCAGCTGATAACCAACAACAGGAACACACCAGCAAGTTAGCATCAAGCTGCTAACTAGCCAGAACCAAGGAGCGACCGGATTCCTCCAGCCTGTGACCACAGCAAGGACACAGAACCAAACCCCTTTTCTCCAGCAACAAGCAACTCATCTCAAGGACTTTTCTTCTCCCCCTTTAAGGACTGGTAACAAACTCTAACTGGGCATAATTAGCATAGCATTACTGCATACATGGTTTACCCTTGTTAATGTATTGATTTGCTTTAATGTTCATTGAGTTTGATTATTGTGATGTGTTGCAGTTACTGTGCAGCCATTAAGTTTAGTTCATGTTAATTGTTCACACAGACACAAGGTCTACTAACCATCCTTTCTTAACCTGGCACCTTTATCTACACACACACACACACAGTTTACGACAGGCCTAAACTGAGAGACAAAGCTAAGCTAACAGCTTAGCTTTCCTTTGTCTCCTCTGCCCCACACCCCAGGGGGTCTGGCCATCACCATTTGGGATCTCCCCCACCTTTGTGGGCCCATTTCACATTCCTCAGCCTTATCACACACACACACACACACACACACACACACACACACTCTTTCTATTGTTGTTAGTAGTCATAGACACTTAGTTAGATTGTTTGATTGATTTTGTTCT
The DNA here is from genome assembly GCF_042242105.1 of Pempheris klunzingeri. Classification (NCBI taxonomy): domain Eukaryota; kingdom Metazoa; phylum Chordata; class Actinopteri; order Acropomatiformes; family Pempheridae; genus Pempheris; species Pempheris klunzingeri. The sequence goes on from NC_092030.1 coordinate 8,558,591, forward strand.
GTTTTAATATCTGCTGTCTTCTTTAATGTTGTACAAGGGTGAACACTACCAACCTCTACACTGTCAAGAACTCCAAAATCCTTCAGCTAGCTATCAATGTGGTAATTTTGGTAGTAATTATTAAATTAATTATAAACATAATTCCAAATTGATAGTTTAGTATTTTTATGAGACTAAATCAATTAATACGGCTATCTTTTCCTCGTTTTTCGAGGTGGTGCCCCAATCGAGGACTTTATTCAAAGTTCATTTATTTTAATAATTATTAATTATCTTTGATAATTATTAATTATTTTTGATAACCAAATTGAACTTTACCACTTGTTAAACCCCAACATATATATACACAAACGTACACACACACACTCACACCACACACACAGCGTGGGCGGCTGTCTGTGTGACTGTCTGTGGTTGACGACAGACTCTCTGTACATACACTGATCTTGTGCACACAAAATTTCAACCAATAGCCACAAATTAATCAAAATGGGGAACGAATTGTGTTTTGTGCACACAAATGAATCAGAAGATGGCCACTAATTGTATCTTGTTCACACGCAATAGCATCTCGAATGTTCATTGTAGTAAAACATCGCCTTGATACGAATTTTGTTTCTTTCAATGGCCACTCTGGGGCTCTGTAGAATTGTTACCCGATTAAGTAGCTTTTATTATACATGAATGTATAAAGAGAAGTGGATACAGCGTTGGAGGCAGGGCTCCACACATTCCTATGAAAGTTGCTTGGTGCATGAAATCAAAAAAGTTTGACTTCCTGAGTATAAGAGTACCTGGATCTTCCCCATTGTTGGGCATACGTAAAGCATTTTGTCTGCGATCCTGAATAACTGTGTGGAAAATCAGGACAACAATCCTGAAGGGTGAAGTCGGTACAAGTGATCATCCCACATCTGACATTCAGCTCACAGCTTCAGACTGCAGCCCACAGTAACGTCTGTGAAAATCTTCATACTGATTGGGGGACAGCTAGCTATTTTTGTTGTGAAATTATATTTAATTTTTAAATTATATTTGTTTGTTAACCATATGCAGCGTAATTTACGTTACACTAACTTGTGCATTTAGGTGGACTAGAAATATATCCTGTTGCCAAGTCATATCAATGAACCATCCTATTTACTGGAGTAATGAACAATGTTTCCATTGCATACGAATCGAATGGGACGGCAATGACGTATTAGTCAACAGAATTATGTGTCGTGCAAAACTTTAGATTTTGGCTGCAAAATGCATGAAAATATAAATGGCACAGTCTTTGGGATGGGATCTGCCTTAAGTGGCATAACTAATGTTGTCTTGGAAAATGTGTTTTGTGTGTTAGTATTACTATCATGACGGAATGTCTTTCATATGCTGTCTGTTGTGAGCTGTGTAACTTTTGTCTTTTTTTATTTGTCACTGTGCATGAGTGAGCAAACTAGTTTCTCCTTTGGGTATTAATAAAGTTGTCTGGCTCTCAGCCAGCTTTGGTGTCCTGTCAGTACTGAGAAAGTCTTCAGGCTGCCTCAAGTTGCCTCTGGGTTTATCTGCTGTGGTTTGGGACATGATCTAATCAATAGTGGGTAGAGGGAGGACACACAAGAGGACACAACCTTGTCTCACTCCAGAAAGAACACTGAACGACTCAGAGAGGGTTTGTAGATTATGATAGTTACAAACTTTATTTGTCTGTTGGGATAACATGATATCCACTTAAAGTGTTATTTGCTGGATGTATATGCAGTAAGTGTATATAACTGCAGAAAATAACATTCACATAGTTCTTCGTTATCTAAATGTTCATTGTGTGATTCTGAAAACAAACCTCTGGTTTTGTAATTTGTATTAATATTATTATCCTACGGTTAAACCCTCCGGTACGGTCCTTCAAAGTGAGACCTGTAACTGACAGGAACAAACTTCAGTCTCGCCAATTATTTTAAGTTCCTGTAAAAATCTTAAAATCTCAGCACATCCCTGAATCGTTGCAGATCACTCTAGATAAGAGCATCAGCTGAGTGTGTTTCCTCCTGTTAGCATGCTGTTTGCTAATCTCTCTAAAATGAGCAGAGAGTGGATCTGACAGCTCTCTGTTGCTAATTGACAGCCAATTAGCCCAGTTTCCACACAGAAATTAAACAGACGCTATTCTTGGATTGTGAATCAATGTGACATGTTTCACTGTCACACTGCTTAGAAAAGCTTTCTGTTTTATTTTAATTGCACTGAAACAAGAAGCAAATTTCTGATTAGAGTCTAAGTGGAGAGAGAAAGAATTTCTGCTGTAACGTTTCTCAACATGAACAAAATGTAGTTTTTAAGAAAGCAGCATGGAGGGTGATGTTTTGGACCTGTGTGTTCTCAAGCAACACCAACAGATAGAAAAACAAAAGACAGTTTTGGTGGGTGTTCAGATAGAAAACAGCCCTGTATTTCAGCACCACACAGAGCTGTGTTGGCAGGGGTGTGCTGCTTCAGGAACTGCACTGTTAAGACAATTAGATCAGATCAGATCCAGGAGGTCCAGTTGGAGTAATTAATTAAAGCATTTAATGGCTTATCAGATCCCAAAACACTGCAGAGCAGTTTATGAAAATCTAAAACAGGATTTTCCAACTCTGGAAAGTTATCTGTGTGGCAGCTGCTGTATCTCTCTTTCATTGCAACAGTCACAAGTGAAACAGTAGAACTACGTTATTTATCCACCAGAAATGTGCGCTTGCACACATCAGACTGACCAATGTAGTGCCTTGCCGGATGTTATTGCATTGCAGCAAAGATTCAGCTCGACACATCAACCAAGGGTGGAGGTGTAGTAAGGTGGAGAAATGTGTTTATTCATCTTTATGTCTGATTATTTTCAGTTCAGACACTGGCGTGACAAATAAACGAATGTCCCTTAATAAAAAGTCATTTCACAGCTCAATACACTGATCTAACAAAGGCAAAGCAGTGTGTGTTTGTGTGTGTCATCACTTCACACACCCAATAACAAACAGCTTCAGACTGTAAACTTGGACTGAATTAAGTGAAGGGATTTGTAGTGAGGTCAATATACCTTCCATGTCATGTGTTATTACATGTTACATTTTGACAACGTTTTACAGATACAGTGGAGAATATTTCAATTTCAGTGAAAAGCAAGTAACAGAAGATAAACTCCTTTCTCCAAGTGTTTCTGGACTATAAACCTTCATTCAGTCATAATGAAGATAGAGGGAGAAAAAGATGTGGGAAGAAATGAAAGGAACAGAAAAGAGGAAAAGGCAGAGAGGAGATGCAGCAAAGAATTGATGATGAGGAGGAAGCTGATATAATTTGCCTGTCAGAATTCATTAGGGCTATACACACACACACACACACGCACACACAAACACACACACACACACACACACACACACACACACACACACACACTCGATGGTTTTAATTCCAGAATCTCATTTCAGATCTGATTAATTACTCTCTCACGCTTGACGAAGGAAATCAGCAGCAAAACTGAAGGGATTAACACACACACACACACACACACACAGATGGCAAATGAATTATTCATCCAGTTTACATGTTTTTGTTTTTGTTTTAAATTGAAAATGCTACACAACAGCAACACAATTATATCAGCAGAACAATGGGGCCCAAACTGAGCTTGTGTGTGTGTATGTGTGTGAGTTAGCGTGTTACGCTGAGATAAGCAGATAGATGTCCAGAGTCAAATGAAAACAAAGCAGCACATTTTGGTGACACTGCTAAAAACAACTACTATTTCTGGGGCTGTCCTTACCATCGCTCAAGCTGCAGTTTAAGATTCAACAGTTTCAGCTTGTGTCTTTGGGAGCAAAATCCAACCTGAAATAGAAGTGCTGCATCTTCATCAACACTTTAAACTTCACTTGTGGTTATACCCAGCTGACATGCACTGTAGAAATCCTCTAAATGATACCACAGGTCATCATATCTCAGATTGTTTGCAATTTGTTGCAACACCTTACCAAGCTAGCTTATTGAAGTGTAATCTTTTGGAGGTCTGGGAGTGAATGGGAGTGGTGCAGCAAACCCAGATAACCAGTTGGCAGCAGAATTTGAAGTAGCTGTAGAGATCTGGTAGTAGACACAGCTAGTTATTGCAGGGAGGGGATGACCACTGCTTTTTCTGGCTGTCCAGCCCAGTTTCTTTCAAGTCCACTGGTAATGTTCACAGGAAGTGGCACTGAACACGCATGGTAGTGCTGATGAGCGGAAGAATTTTAAAATCACTAGATGCATAAACCTGTTGTATGAAATCATACGACTCCAGGTTTTGCAGAAGCCTCCCCAGACAGGAAAAGAGGACAACTGCTGCCATGTTCATGGACCTCGTTGTCTAGTTTGGTATTACAGTAGTGCTGTCAACGGTGATGGACCGGTCTTGGTGTAGGCGTCCTCTAAACAATTTGTCCTCCATGAGTCTATGACTGACCTGTTGAACTGAAGGACGTTTAGCTCTTTGGAGGAAACCATGCGAACCATGGAGGCCTCTCTCTCTGTTAGTCTCTAAAAAACTGCAGTCTTGACTTTCACATGCCAGTGTGAGAGCATCTGTAGGACCAATCTCAATCCATTACAACGGTGGCCGTAACTAATGCCCCATGAAAATGAATTCTAACTGGTTTCATGCCTCATTATGACCTGTAACTTTCCGCTTGGTCCTAGAAAAATGACGCACATTTTAATATTATTTAATTTGCATTATTTGCTCCAATAAGAAACTTGATTGTGAAGAAAGCTAAGGTAGCCTCAAGACTCATCATAATCACAGTAAAAGTAACTCTGTCAGATGTTTCTAGCTGAACGCTGGAGGAAAAAGAGGACCATTTAGTGCTTCATATTCACTTTATTTACACAAAAAGAAGAAGACATAACAAAAGAAACTGAAAGTTAGAGTGAAGAAACACAAAACATATGAAGAGCGTGGGTGGCACATGAAACCCTGGAGGCTTTAATAAGAAGAAAAGCTGTTTTTCTGAGGAAAAAAAAAAAAAAAATATATATATATATATATATATATATATATATATATATATATATAACAGACAGGCAGGAGGCAGACTATACAGAAAAATAAAATGACAAATTTGGTGGGGACTGTGCCAGCAAGCAGAGCCAAGGCTCAGTGGCTTCTCGGGGAACAGCTGAATGACTGTATTCACACTGACGATGAAGCTAATTCTCACTTTGTTCATGCAGATAGGAGCAGAATGGATTCAGTCCTTCTCATTCTGAATTTTGAAATTGCAGATTTATTCATCACATATACATCTGAATACAGTACAGTGAGACCCTCTCAAAAATAGCAACTTTATAAAAGAACAGATTTAGTTTAAAATCTCTGTCCAAGGTCACTAAGTGTATTCACCTGTGTTTGTTTCAGAAGAAAAGTGCTGCAGCCACACAGAATCAATAGATTGACTGCTGTTTTATGCCTAAATGGCGTTCTCCCTACAAAATCAGACACACTGAGGAGGCAGAAGGAAACAGTGCTGCTCTCTTGTTGTTCCCCAGTGAGAGAATCTCTCCTGACGAATACAAATGGATTTATCTTGAATAATGAACTGGATGACTCCTCTGACAGCTTCATGTATAACATGTGCTGCTAATGTTCTTACTGTTGTAATGTCTATGTTCCAGGATATGAGGGTAATTCCAAGATTCAGAGAGAGGAAAGAAAGTGAGATAAAGCTGAAAGTAATGATCACTGCAGCCCAAGTCTGAGTGAAAAAAAGGACAATGACACTGAAAGCTTAATTTCTCAGTTTGGACAAGTTGAAATGTTCCAGTGATGATGAGGTTGGTCTTTCTGTCTGCTGGTATGTTAGCGTTCTGGACTAAAACAAAATATGTCAGTATGATCCCATTCCTTTTCCCCAGAGCATTAAATCTTTCAATAAGATTTTCAACTAAAATCTAAATCTAAATTCAAAACAAACAACTCTCTTAATCAGCTGCAGTATGATCAAAAATGAGTGATAGTATTCCATTCTTGTTTTACTGGTGCTAACTCTTAGCCACTACTGATCTTCCACTGATCATGTCACTGAAAGATAATACGCCAGCACATGCAGATTCTTTCTGGTACTCATACATCTAAAACCACCTAAAGACCGTGCAATAACATCAGTTCATCGCATGCCACATAATTGGTCAGGTCTAATAATGTCTTGGTTGCAATCTGCGTCAGACGGTAAGATATACATTTTGTTGAACATCAGGCCTGGTTAAAGGTAGAACCATGATGCATGATGAAGGAAAACAAAACAGTCAGCCACACGACTCAGTCATTTGAACCAGGCAATGTCGTTCTTACATCATTCATCATCGTTTTCCTCAGTATGTTTTCAGTGGTTGTCATGGTCACATTCCATAAAGCTAATCTCCATCAATAACTCGAGCAGGAGAGGGACACATGGTGTATGTAAGGCTGCCATTGGTTTATACTGGAAGCAATGAAGGCTGCAGAGGTAAACCAAGGTGTGCCAAGAGTGACATACCATTAGTGAGTTTTTGATCCTGGCATCATCGGGGCGACCCTGAGCATGCCGCCAAGAAAAAGAAATTTAAAAATCCACTTATGAAATGATGAACTGTCTAAAGAAAAAAAGTTTTTGGCTTTGCCAAGTCTGTTTTGTGGTGTGGCACATGGCCGTGGTGCCGCCGATCCACTGAGTGATGGCACAACACTTTGAACCATCGTCTGCACTAGCAGCATCTAAATACAGAGGTATGTATAATGATGTAAAAACCCTGAACAGACTTCACCTAGGGCTCCTAAAATGCTACAGCTGACCCTGACTTTCATACTGTGGCTGTAATGAACACTGCACCATCTAGAGGACTGCACTTTAGACGCTTCCCCCACTATCATCTCTCCTGGATGGGTTTTCGAGGTTGGACTAAGGATCAAAAAGCAAAGATATATCACACTCTGGAGGAAAAACCTGAGAAACAAGCTTACATGGCCTTTAATATTTGATCATTGTTTTCCCCTAACTTTTTAAAAAGTTTTTTGTAACCTTACCTTGTCTGACCTGAAACAACTTTGACCTGACTCTTTCATCAGGAATGTGTGAAATAAGATCACACCAAACACACAGTCGTGTATACATCACTTCAAAGGATATTTCATTGACTTATTCTAATTTCCTAAGAATTTACCCTAATCCAAGCCTCTGCCTAACCTGAAAGACCCCCTTCAGTGAAAATTAAGTTTTTTAACATGAGCAAAATGAGCAGCTAATGCAATGGTTGTACATGTCTGCTTTAAAGACGCAGTGTACCAAGGATTCAGTCAGGCAGGGTTTCATGCATCACAATCCTGAGGAACCAGGCCGTTCATGAAATGGGTGACGCTTTACACGTTATTACGTGCACCTGCTGCAAAGTTGCTAGCCAGAGGAGATGCCTGGTGAAGTTAAGTATCATAGTTTAGCAATCTCACTACTTTAAAAACAATGGCATAGTTTTCTTTTTGGCTGCAAATTGACACAAGGAGTGAGTTTTCATTTATTACAAAAGGATCTAAATATCAGAGAGAAAAATGTTGAAAAACTGCAATATCCCAAAGTGTTCAGAGAATATGTGGCTTTGCAGTAGCCATTTTCAAGAGCACTGTTTTATAAATCTAGCACAAGAACAGATGGGTCTTGCTACAGAACTTACATTGAAGCCTGACGCTGTGCCATCCATTTGTCTTGGGGGCGCAGCAAGTATGAGCCAACATGTTGGTCAACCAATAACTTTCTTATCTCCGCCAGCAGTAAGCTTCTAAGTGTTTGGTTTTGTGTGTGTGTGTGTCTGAAAGATCCTGGACCAATCAGCCATATATGTTTTGTGCACATTTATGCCTGTATATTGAATGAAATCTTATAGTCACGATAATTTACAAATTCTAAAATTGTTTAAAACAATTTTATTAGCACAGTTATAGTGAACACTGTGTACAGTTACAAACACAGCAGGATTTGTTGGTGTCTCTCCAGTGTTTGTTTGTCTCTGGTGTTTATATGCATATTTTGGACAGACGTCCATATAAACATTTAATTAAATATGATGTGCATAAGAGATTGTTTGATTCAAAATATTTTTTTAAATTGGGAACTCAACAGCGTATTTTCAGTTTTATCAACAGCACTGGATTGTCTGAATGAGCAGGCGCAGGAAGAAGTGGGGGTGTCATACAATTTTAATAGTGAGAAGGAACATATCTTTAAAAAGTGGAATGTAAATGAAATGACTCCATTATTGACCAGAGAACTGCAGTCTGACAGTGTGATACTGTGATGAATGTAAGGACACACAGTGGAGAATTGCACAAAAACCTACACAGAAAACAAGCCTACACACAAAAGTAGTGATAAAACAATTTGTGGGGACGATGCACATTTATTAACATCATGTAAACATCATGTAAATATGCCATTTTGAACTTTCATTTTATCAATGAATTTGTCAAGTAATAGCACTCCAGTGATTTAGTATAACACTTCCATAAAGTTGGGGTAGCAAAACATTAAATAAAAAATGGGTAACACTGAAGCAGGAGAAGCAGAGATAGACTGAATTTTGATCCCTTGTTCGGGTCAAGCTCCCACATTGCTATATTTCCCATAATACAACTTGGCAGAAGTCTCTGGCTGACTTTAAATGTTCCTGGCTGACACAAATTAAAATGAAAAACATGTAAAAGTGTCCTTAAAATGAATTAGGCAGCTACATACATGATATCATACTAACGCAGCACCGGGCAATGATGCGGAAAAGATTAAAGCTAGAAGTTAGAACAGACTTCTTCACTCTGAAAGTTTCCAAATTCCATACTATCACTTTACAAATTTTGTATGGTGATATGATGCGAGCAAACGGGTACTTATTCACTCATCCAGCAGATACATTGCAACATTATCATTTATTTGCAGCTGTGTTTATGTCCACCTGATGTGAGTCCAGCTGCTTGTAGCTGGTAACTGAGTTAATGTGAGTGCTGACTGAGGCTCACAGTACAGCAGTAATATCGAAACTATCAATCAATCAATCAATCAATCTTTATTTATAAAGCGCCAATTCATAACAGCGTTATCTCAAGATGCTTAAAAAGAAAAAAGTAAAAAAAATAAAGAGCAGGTCTAGACCAAACTCTTTAATTAGAGAGACGCAACGATTCAGGAATTCAAAATTAAGGATTCAAGAATTCCCACATGAGCAAGCATCAGATGTTATATTGAGCAACAGTGGCAGGAAGAACTCCCCTTTAACGGGAAGAAACCTCGAACAGACCCAGGCTCAATGTGGGCGGCTTCTGTCAGGGTCCGTGTTGGGTGGGTGGAGAGAGAGAGAGAGAGAGACACAGAGAGGGACAACACAAACAGCAACCAACATACTAACAGTGACTATAGCACTAACAATAGGAGTGTGACTAATTAGCATTAGCAATATGGTAATGTTGAAAAACATGACAAACTATGAGCTTAAAAAGGTGAAAAAGCTGTGTAGAGCTGCAGGGCCAGTGATAATTCTCTGTGGGTTTGTCACAAAGAGTGACACCTTTCACAGTATACATGGCCATTTGACCCATTGGTAATATGAATAATAACGATAAATCCAATATAAAGTGGTAAGACAGTTGCCTTTCGCTGTGGCTGTTAGGACTAATTCAATTATGCTGGTAAAAATGAATACGACTGCAATACCAGACGTTCATTTTTGTCTGAATATTAACACTGAGTTCCACTGATGCATAAATATTGCCAGAGTCTTATCGTGCTGATCAATATCATTAATTGTTAGGTCATGTTTCCCAAATCAGGACAAATGTGCCAGCTGGATGTTTCCTGTGTAGTTTCCTCAGTCGAGCTGTGAGCTGCTCATTCATAAAACACACAGAGCAGTAATCAGAATTTTACATTAGGCCTGGTTCATGGCATCAAAGAACCACAGTCACACATGAAACATGCATGACGCTCACAGATCCATCCAGTTTAACTGTGGAAATGAAAAAATGAAAGCACGCTGTGAGTGAGCCTCTCACCTCTCATCAGCTCATAGACTCACAGCTAACGCTTTACACACATTTAACAGCAATAACATGCGTGTGAAAAGCTTTTCAACTTCAACCTCAGATTTTTATTCATGGTCAAAGACTGTTTGTGTGTGAGTGTTGTATTGATTTGATGCTTTTATGTTTTTCTGTCAAGGTTCAGAATGAATTTCAACATGAAAGAAAAACCCTACTGCAATTTCATCAGGTGAGGAGGTTTTTATGGTTCTCTTAAGGCAACTCAAATCATTTGGTTAATGTTTAATACAGATGGCGTTGGTGCTATGACAGTGTGTTGAGGCCATTTTAGATCAAAGTCACATCTGTGAGAAAAAATTGGAAAAATAGTGTTTTTGTCAAGCAAGGTTGGATCAATATCACCACAGACGCGGCCACTTACAGTGTTACTGAGGCTTAACTAAAATGATTTATTAACCTAACCAGAGGTTGGTGCAGAACATCAACACCAGTCCTCAGTGTTCCAAATACGTACCATGCCACAAAAAAATCAATCAATCAATCAATCTTTATTTCTATAGCGCCAATTCAAAACAGTGTTATCTCAAGATGCTTTCCATAAAGAGCAGGTCTAGAAAAACTCTTGAGAGATTCAAGAATTCAAAATTATGGATTCAAGAACCCCAGCATGAGCAAGCATAAAAAAAGCATTAAGCAAGCATTAAAAACAACAAAAATGGCCACTTGGTTACCATTGGTGACCATCAGCCAAGTATAGGAATTACTCAATTCTTCTGCATCTCACGCTTGTTGGCATGCTGTCCAGTGCTAACAGTCGGCGCCAATGCAGGAAGTAGTGTGCCCTTTATGAACTGAGGCAGAAACTAAAGCCGTGATCGTCAGGGTACGTACCATGTTGTATGCCTGACTTTCATGTGGGAGACTGGAGTTTGTGTTAAAGTTGCATGTCATAGTTGTTAAGTCTCGTCACGTTTGTTAAAGTTAGCTCATGTGTTTTGTATTTCCTGTTTTATTGTGTTTTATTTATGAACTTTTTCCTCTTGGTTCAGGCCCCTTGACTTCCAGCCCTGTGTGTTTCCCGCTCCTGTGATTGTCTGCCCCGCCCTGATTGTCTCCACCTGTGCCCCCTCCCCTGGTGTATATATTGTCTGTGTTTCCTCCTGTCCTGTGCCAGATCGTCCTGTGTCCTTGTGTCGAGTGTTCCAGCATCTTAGTCAGTTAGTATGTTGTTGAGAGTGTTTGTCTGTCTGTGTCTGTCAGTCAGGTTAGTATTGGTTAGTAAGTATTTTTTAGATTGTCTGTTTTTGGTGCCTTGTCTTTGTTGATCTTGTTTAACAATAAACTGCACCTTTTTTCCATCTGTTTGCCTCATGTGAGTCCATCTTCTTGTGTGTGCTTTTGGTCGTAACAATAGTCAATTTTTTTTATACATAACATACAAACATACAAAAACCAGAGTAGGCTTCAAGCAAGGGTTAAACTGGGACATTGATGGCGACTGTATCGACTCTCCACACAGAGCACTTCCTGTCTGCTCCCCGCTGCTCTGACTGCCTGTTCATTTTCTGTCCAGAGATGGCACCCTACAGGGCATCATGGGAAAGGTGTGTGTGTGTGTGTGTGTGTGTGTGTGTGTGTGTGTGTGTGTGTGTGTGTGTGTGTGTGTCCAATAACTCAGACTAACTTCAGAGTTGAACTGAGGCAATTTGCATCACAGCATGAGATCCAGACACTCTCTCTCTCACACTCGCACTTTGACACACTTTTTAACACTCTTTTATCTTCAGACAGAAAGAAATGAGCTGACGGCAGACCTCATTCAGTTGAAGAAGTCAAAGGACGTCATGTTGCACATCTGCACTTCGGCCTCCTCTTAAGCACAGAGGAATTGGTAGTGCACTAAGTATTAAGTCCATCCATCCATTGTCTATATCTTATCCTTAAGGGTTGCATGGGGGTGGACTGGTTGCCAGTCGATTGCAGGGCCAACACATAAGACAGACAACCATTCATGCTCACACCTACAGGCAATTCACCACTTGACCTAACCTGCATGTCTTCTTGAACCTTCTTGCTGTGAAGCAACAGTGCTAACTACTGCACCACTGTACTGCCCCTCAGCATTAAGTCTATCTATAAAAAGTTTGAATAATGTTTAACAAGTCAAATATGTTTTAGGGTTTTTACACAAAGTAATTGATCAGAGGATCTAAGAGGCCAGGAGTATTGATATACTGATGAATATAAGCATCTTAAAATCAATGAACCGCTTGCTAAGCCCCTAAGCCCCATAGTGATTGTCTAATGATAGCTTAGTAACCTTAACTAGGCACAGCAGCTCTATCAAGCTTTGGAGTTCTCCACATGTTGGGTGATGCATAAGGAACTGATGTAACAGGCATACTCCCTCCACCCTTCAAACTTCAGAAGAGAGAATTTGAAGGATGTTGATTTCTATCATGCATTGCAAAAACAAAACAAAAAAAAACATGATGAAAAGAGTTTTTGTCTGCGTAGACAAGGGGGGGTGCAGTGGGGCCGACTGGGTCTGGGCAGATGACTGATCAAACCTCTTGAAGAATAAGTTCATTCACCCACTGTTGCCAGCCTGAAAGTTTGACCACTTGATGAGATCTAAACAAAATGTATGATTAAACAGAGACAGCTTTCAGAGTGTCTTTGGTTGAAATGCAGAGGAGGAGAACATTATTTTGCCATGTTATTACAGACAGATATGAATTAGAGGACTGCATTGGATTGGGATCCTGTGGGTCCTGTGAGACCTTACACAAATATCGCAGCTGGTCAGGAACATACACATTGCAGGAGCGAGTGGGGTGGAACACACATGCGAGTGTGGGATTTAAAAAAAAAAGTCCTGCTCAGAGCTCTAATGTGTCGTCCATGTGTTGTAATATGTATATAATGTAATGTACTGTGTATATAAAGTCATTGGTTTGTCCTTAGATAGTGTGCTCAAACAGCTCACAGAGCCAACATTAGATTATTTCTATTCCTTCATAGAGTGATGAGATGATCAACAGTGATCTCCTATCTGTGCGTTATGATAGAGTCATAATATGGGTAGCCTCTTAGCACAAATACTCGCAGGCACTGGGAAATGACCTGACTATGTCCAAAGTCCAAATACACCTGCTAACACCTCTAAATACAATGTGTCTTTGTAGTTTTCACATTTCTGTTTGTGTATGGAAATAACAGTTATCTTCTGGAACTATTTCTTGACTTGGCTTCCTGTCATTGCTCCTTGTTGTTGTTGTTGTTGTTGCTGCTGCTGTTATTGCTGTAGAGAACTGTTGCCACAGCGAGGTTACCAAGCAACCAGCTAAGATGCTGCACAATTACATTCCAAACTACCTTATAATGTTCTAAAAAATATTTCTCCCTTTCCAAAAATATCCTCACTCGAGGTTTGAAAACTCAAAAAGTCTTCATGGTTCCTTCATGAAGACAAATATAAGAGGGCACACACATTCTCATGCATGTTTTCAATCCCACCTCCATGCACCCAAAACATTCACTAACAACACACACACACACACACACAGTCGCTGTGAAGAGACTCTTCGCTGCGTGCGGCTGCTTCACTGCAGCTCGTTAACGCCGGCTCGGCTTGCCGGTTGCCTGGAGACGGTGACTCATGTTTAACCCAGTCACTCTGTGTATGTGTGTGGAGTTAATTGATTTCTGTTTTGATGCACAAACTCATCCTGAAATGGAACTTCTTGTCATCTTCTTTATCCCTTGCTGTCATTCATTCTGTATTACTGTCTTCTTCCCTCCCAGCATTCCTGTCTCCCTTATTTTGACACCTTTAATCGCTGGGAGATGCAGTGAGATAAACGCAAGATGTAACCTGCCAGCGTTTGTCTTGATATTGCAAATATAAACAAGCAAAAGCCAGCTCAGGTCTCTTCCTTTGATACGTCGTTCCCTTTCTCTCTCTGCCTCTTTTTGGTGCCTTATTTTCCATCTTTAGATCTGTAATTTAAATGTAAAGGTGCCTGCTGAGTTTGAAATACCAAAAGGTCCTTGTTATTTTATTTAAGTAAAAGTGCAGAATTATTTCACAATGTGTGTGTCATCAAAAACAACTAAGGGCTCTTAATAATATGTTCTAATGTTTCTTTTCTGTTTTTAATTTGTATTTCATTTTTAAATCCTGTTTGGTGTAGGTGGCGGGCCCAACAAATTCTCACTCCCAGGTTGTACAATAGGCTACAGATATTTCGTTATACCCAAACTCAACAGTGCACAAAAAGTACCCTCTGGTGTCTCTATAGTGACTGTGAACGTCACTGTAGTCAGCAAGAAAGCATTAAGATTTATTATTTATTCACTTATTGTACTGAGACTTGGACTGAACTCTACTTGACCACTGTATGTCCTCAAAGATATGAGGTTCGTCTCCTATTATTGTTCTGTAATATTCTTATCCTCAACCCACCTGTGTTTTGTACATTATTTGTCTTGAAGGGACAATATAACATCATCAGTCAGGGCAACAGAGCAACAACTCCAGTTGTCCATTGACCCTAATGTTAACCCAACTGTGGCAAAATCAGATGCTTTGGGCTTAGTAATTCTCACTGGAGAGCTGAGGCATGACGCACATAAGCGAAACATGAACAAAATGAACCAGATTACATTAAAGAACCAGTCTTCACATCACTACCGGCTGTTATCCAGCCACCGGGAGTCTACCCCATACGTCCTGTTGCCTCATGAGGCAGATCCACAGTAAACACACCCATTCAAGTGCCATTTATTCAATTACAGGGTATGACCATGAAATGGTGCTTCTTTCACACACAACCCAATGTGTTGATGATCCACAGTCATGCTTCTAGTTTTTAGGCCATGATTTGTTTCCAGGCTTACTGTAGTTGCTGGAAATTCTACAATGTTTTCCACCTGTCAAGTTGTCCTTAGTTTTCATTCACATATTTCTAACAACATGAACCCTGATTTTAGCCCCACATTTCACCTTCATGACTTTAAAGTTAGAAAACCCCAAAACATCCTCCACTCCAACTGACAGTATCTCATATACATTGTCATCATCTTGAGTGAAATATTCATAATCATACTCCATGCTTCACCCTTCCATCAAGTGGGAACATTCTTGATGTCTTGTGCATCATCTCAGACACACTTCCCCAAAACTTCAGTCTGGAACCAGCAGAAGGTCTGTGGGTGGTATAAGATAATACTGTGTGTCTGTGTCTGTGTCTGTGTGTGTGTCTGTCTGTCTGTCTGTATCTATTGCTGCACAATTACATGTCGCAATGAAGCCTTGTAGCACAGAGAGCTAATTTGCTTTTTCTCAAGATGTAGAAAAGTTTCCCCACATGTGTATGGTGGAGGCTTTCTCCACATATGATGCTGACTTTATGAAGAAATTCATCTCTTATTTCAGCTCTCTCTGCCTGTCTTGCACTGTTTCCAATCAGTTTAAACACTCCCAAAAACTTCAGGGTACATATGATGAAAATCCTTAAAGTTTACTTGGAATCTTGTGAAACTGCAATTACAATACAGTAAAAAATATCTGCATTAATAAACAGCATTGTTGATCAAATACACATATCACAACAGTATCCAGGCATTAAGCAGATCTTAACTAGCTTAGCCACGTAGCTAATATAATAAAGACATGGCTAACATGGTCAAAAAGACAACCAGCAATTCATTAACTTAGCAATGCAATTAGCATCCAGCCACACTTAGAAACATGCAAACACAAAATAACTCGATGGCTTCATGTCATTAGATGAATAGTACTCACAGATGTTGCTTTAGCACAGAGGGAAAATGAAGAATAACATCTAAACCGAGGAGCTGACAACTGCTCATGATCAGTGTCCCATCACAATGACATCCAATCACCACATGGTGAACTTATTTCCTGATTCCTACTTCTTGCTTCCTGTTTCTAGGTTGCTATGGTTACAGCAATAACATATCACACTGAACTGGAATTCTGACGGAAACTTATTTCTGGGGGCATAACACTGCCTCTGTCTCTCCCTCCCCTCCTGAAGCTGTCCTTGGTGCTGACAGGTTGGTTTTTCATGACTGATGTATCCTCCAAAACACTAATCTGAATGGAATACACCTCCCTGTAAACATTTATAGGCCAGCTATATGCTATAGCTATATTTTTGGTTGTTTTTCCTCTGATGTATAGCCTCCATGACAACTAAACACAAGCTAAAAAACAATTAAATAGAACAATAATACAGCTGTATGAAAAGCAGGCTTAAACTGAGACATTCATCTTAAGATCATTTAAGGATTACAATAAATATATATTTTTTTATATTTCTAATCTACTCAGCTGTTAACAGTGATAGTGAAATACATTTACAGGCTCACAAAACACTTTAGGATTGATTTTGTGTTTGCATTGTGCATGTGTGCGTGTGTCAAATTGATGGACTATGTAATGAGCAGTCAAGTCTCTCTCACCCATTCTCTCTCTCTCTCTCTCCCTCACCTTCTTTCTCTCTCTCTCTCTCTCTGAAAGTGTGCTCGTTAGGCTGTTACGGCCCATGGCCTTTTGTGTTAGTGTTTCACCCTGTCTCCTCCTGCATGTTATGGAGCACCGCCTGTGATCTGGAGGTGTGATTGTTTGGACTGCGGCCCGCCCACACCTGGTTCTCTCTCCCCCACACCCGGATGCCATTGGCTGACCGACCAACCAATGAGGGAGCGTCTCAACACCGCGTGCTCCTTTAAAAGAGACTGGAACCAGCAGTCGGGGCAGCTGTTGTTTGATTGTGTGTTAGCAGACGTGGTGTGTGTTGCTCTTCGATAAACAGCTTGCCTCTGTGTAAATCTCGCTCCTTTGTTAAAACCCGTCGATCCTGTGAGGACTGGGCTTAGACATAGCTACCTTTGTGTTTGTGTGTTGGTAGCTTCGTGTAAACGCTGTTTAGCGCCAAGGGTGCTACTCCCCTGTATTTTTGTTAGTAGCTCAGAGTAGGAAGTCTTTTGTTTCTTTTACTTTTGAGTGGTGTCCCAATTTAGTTAGTCTAGTAAACTCAGGTTGAGTCCTCTTTTGGTTCTGATTTGTTATTTTGTTTGAGTAGCAGCCACCCGCCCTCCTCCTTTTCCGTCTGTCATTGTTTGTCTGGCACTACAAACCACGATAGTTTGTAATAAAACAACTGTGAGCTGACCTTTCTTGTACACCTGGTCCTTTATGTTTACGCCTCTTTACCCCTAGCGAGCCGGGGCGTAACATAGGCTATTATTTATTATTTAGTTTATTTATAGATTGATTTATTTATGTATTTAGTGTAGCAAGTTTAGGTGCTTCACAACGCGGGCACCAATAATAATGTAGGAGATATAGGCCTCTCACTGGGGCACCAAAATAATGTAGCAGGTTGACTACCATTTAATTAATTAATTAAAAGCTCTCGTATCAATAGGGGCACCACCCGTCATTGGACGGGAAATTCAACTTATTATTTTCTTAGCACAGATGGCTTCAGGTCTTTAACCTTAAGAATGAAGCATTAAACATTAAACAGTGTCAGTTCTAAATGTGTAAGTTCTCAGTGGCATTGATCCTCTTAGACCTTGTTATGAAGAAATATCCAGGCAGCGAAGTGGCAGTTAATACATCTTTTTATTAATAAATGCTAAATATCAACATAGAACACTAATGATTATAAAGGCGGATAAGACAGAAATGACACTAGACAGACAGCAATCAAGACATAACACTAACATTGCTGATAAACCTTTGGATTAGTGATAGTGGAATGAAACTGAAGGAGGATTGTACCGGAGGACGAGGGGAACCCGTCTGACTTTAAGAACGTTGTAGTTAGAACCACAGAGGATCCACTGACTACTCTCCCTGCAGATTTAGATAGATCTCAGAGCTACACTGACACCAACTTGTGAACTAGCACCAGCTGTTATACTTCACGTGGGCCCTTGGTCCAGCAGCGATGCATCCAGCGGTGGTCCGCAGTCACACAGGCAGGGTCAGCTGTCAGCGTCCCTTGCAGGTTTCCAGGAGGAAGAGGAGAGAGAGGAGCTCTCTCTGGAGGCTGAGACAGGAGGCTGGAGGGCCTCAGTTCACTCGGCACCGTGGTTCAGGAACTTGAAGGTTCTGGTGGATCAGGATGTGCTGGTTTTTGGCGGTGGCGTCTGTCGGTCCATTCAGCTCTTAATAGGCAGGGTGCTGGGTCTGGTTCTGATGTTGGCCTCAGCTTCAAAACTCGTTAAAAGCTCACTAAGAAAAAGTTGTCACTGGTCACACACAACAGTTCAGAGTTATCAAAAACGAGAGTTGCTATCAAAAAGTACTTGGTTCTGGCTGGTGTTTCAGGCGGTATTTAAGAGGACTTTAAGAAAACTCTGTTACACTTTCAGTCATAGTGATCAGCTATAACTTCAGAAGAACGGTCTACAAAAGTTTAACTTGAAGGCAGCAGGCACAAAGATTATAAGTAACAAAAGAAAAACTTGAAAATAAAATAAAAACGGCAAAGCAGAAAAGAAGGGCTAAGCAATGACAGAAGGGGAGACAGAGGTTTTATCCTCTGCATCTTAGGGGCGTGTGTCATCACTAAAAAATTTAGACGTACTAAATTAGATTTCTGTTTCATATTCACTATGTTCCAAATCCATTTTCATTCCTAACATTGCATGGTATACAGAATCAAGATATTTCATTTCCAATACATATATTCATTAAGTGTTTACCAAATAACTTCCTAAATGGCATGACACACAATGACCTAATCTTTAACATTCTCAAGTTTGCATTAACTTCCATTACTCTAATTATCACATGACACAGATTAAACAGACATGGATTGAATATACTGTTATATTCCTCAGGCGTCCACGAGTGAAAGAGAGACCACGGGGTCGCTCGGGTAGGACCCTGCTGTCCTAATCACTGGTTCATAGAGGGTTCAGAACGTATATGTCGATAGAAGTTCTTTTGTTAACTTTGTGGCAGTCACTGTGAGGCCTTTTAAACGACACCTACCCAGAGGCAAGCTTTGGGTTCCATCACTTCATAATTGTCACTTATCAGTCTTTTTAGCATTCATCACGTTATCATCCGGAACTCTCATACAGTGGCATCCTGTTTTGGATAAGTCAGTTCAGGGTTAATTCACAGCCAGTACACTGTTAAAGCATGGGTTTGTGGCAACCCCCCCCCTTTCCTCTGTCAGGACAGGACAGTCCAGGATGTCATAGGGCAAGTGAGGCAGCCACACTACTGGTTCGACGGGCTACATTAGTCAGTTAGTTGTTTTAGAGGCACCAACAATGCTCAGATTATAACTTCTGTGGAGCTGCATGAGATGTGTTTAAAGTAACATTAGGTGTCTGTTAAACAGTTTGCTCTGAACAGTCCCATCATTCTTCCTCCATTTTAAGATGCTCCTCTATTCCGCTGCCGAACAACTGATAAAAATTAATTAATTAATGCATTAATTCAACATGTACAAATATAAAACATGATATATTCACTAGGTGAGCTTTATCATTCTCTGAGTATGGACACTTTTGCAGTAGGTTAATGACAGACAGACCAGTTGAAAACCAGGAGAAAGGAGGAAAGAAAATTAGATTCATATCCATAAATACTTTCACAATTTATCTCAAAACTTCAATCAATGACTAGTTATGATTCCCACATTGGACTGTGGGAGGAAGCAGGAGAACCCTCTGGAGAACATGCAAACTCCACACAGATAACAGTGCTAACCACTGCTGCCCCTTTCAGTTTTTATTTTTTCAAATTTATATTAATCTAAAAACAAACAACTTCATATGAATTTAGCAACAAATCAGTATGAATTAGGTGTTTGTTGTTTCAGTTGGAGATCTGTTTGGAGAAAAATAGAAAAATGTGTCAATAAACCAAACTGGTGACAATGTGAACATTTTTGACAGCATTTTCATTCTCTGTCAACTTCTCTAACTTAATTGTTAAAGGGACAGTTCACCCCAAAATGAAAAGTACATATTTTTCCTCTTACCTGTACTGATATTTATTGATCTATGGAGAAGGCTGGACTATGGATGGGCCATTGGGGCCAGTGCCCTGAGGCCTTAGACTGCCAGGGGGGGCTCCATGCCACAGGCTCCTTAATGCTTGAAGTGTGTCCTGACCAGTAGGCCCCCAGGCCATTCAATGCATACATCGTGCCTTACACCTGGGCCCCTTGGTGCGTACAGTGTTTGAGAGAATGCAGGCATCTTTACAACCGATAGCTCCAAAAACTTGGCAACTTACACTACAACAATCAATAAATGGATAAACGGAACCACAAGTAAGAGGAAAAAAGTGGGAAGGTCAGAAGAAAAAAAAGTATTTTTGATTTTGGAGAGAACTTTCCCTTTAAATAGTACTTTCCTAAAAATTATTGAACCTAAACCTGATCACTTGTTTATAGATGATTATTATTTATAATGAGTGAGTGATTCAAAGTACCAAATGTAAACAAAACTAAAAAACTTTTCAAAATCGAAAACCTAAACCTTCATAAACTATCTAGAACCCAAACTTTGCAGTCTACTGGTCCTTCCACTGAACAGTTAAGATTTCATCTTGTCTAAAATCCATTTTCACTCTTGCATTTTCACTCTCCTCCTGTCTTCAACCAGGCTTTGCAAATTTGTGTTTTTCTTCTTTTTTTTTCATCATCTAATCACTTTGTCTGGTTTGTCTGTCAGGCTGGCAGGCAGCAGATGGAGGCTGACGCCTCAGCGTGGAGGAAGGAGACGGGCTGTCAGACAGCTTATCCTGTAGACCCGTCCTCCGCTCACAACCAGCTCACCACAGGCCTCATTCATCCGCCTCGGCAGCCGGCAGACGGCAGCTGGCAGCTCTCGTCAGTCTCCATACAGAGGCGCCAGTAGAAGTGAACAATAGAGGAGACAGTGGAACCAGAGTGTAGTAGAACTCCTTAAAGTCTCTTTTCTCTGTATTGAGCTAAAGTTCAGTAAGTCCACAAAGAGACAAAATCTTTCCAAAAAGTTCACAATTTGAAAACCCAACAGCTGTTACCAGAGGTGGGTAGAGCAGGCAAAAACATCTGTGCTCAAATCTATACTCAAAAGAGAGTGCAATGACATTCCCTTGATAACTCAAGTAGAAAAGAAAATTACCATTTGAGAAACCTACTCAAGTAAAAGTAAGAAAGTGTCTGGTTGCTAAAGTACAAGGTACTTTTCTTTTTTGAATATTTTTAGGGTGCACATGCCACTGCAAAATAATGAATCAGCACTCGCTCATAGAACTTTTAAAAAGTGTATGTAAGTATAAGTATCAGGGTTGGAGTACAATGGGATCTCATTGGATGGTGTATAACTAGCACGCCACTTTTAAGGACATTTCACCTATCATGACCACACATTTTAAGGTTTTTGCAATAATAAATATGCATTGTCCTGTTACACTTTAGACATAAAGCTAGCTGAGAAACATTTCAGGTGATCATTCTGGTTTCTATTTTAAGCACCCAAGCTATGCTACAAAACTATGTAGTTATGTTTAGGTACCAAAACTATGAGAGTAGTTTAGGAAAAAACGATCTAAGTATCTAAGTAAGATAAGTCTCTTAGTTACAGAAGTAAAGTTATGTAGCATACCTCACGTGAGTTTAAGAAGCTCACCATTGACTTTTCACAGGACACCAACCCTGAAGGGATCTCATCAAGAATAGATGTTTTGTTGCTATTTGCAAATTTCTTTCGCTATGTCATAAAATGACATGCTGTCATTTTAGACAAAAAGCAAAACAGGCATTGTGATAACACACAAAATAACTTAAGACATGGGCATGTTATTCGTACGCCATTTGGTGAGACCAGCCTATAGAAAACAGAAGCATCTACTGAAGAAAGGACCTGTGAAGTGAGTAACTGGTGACTGAAGTGCACTGAAGTCACTGGCAGATACACCAGGACAGTATTCCCATGTTTTATCTCTAGTATTCCCATGTCTTCCTTAAGAAGATCCGTCTTGCCAGGTTCCAAGTTATGTGTCTGTGGCCATACCAAAGTAGCTCAGACCAATCAGCAAACGCCGTGGCTGCAGTTTAGTTGTGACGACAGCAAGAAGCAAATGTTCATTTGGAAACAACAATTGTGGCCAAAGAGGCTAATGCAGATTCATTGTGAAGCACAGTGATGTTGCATTATGGATTGCCTATTAAATACAGGTGTGTTCACTTCCTCATTTTAACCTGACGAACACCATCTGTGGTTGAAACGTTGGATCAGTCATATCCAGATAGAAGGTGTGTCTTTTTTGTTCTTGTGCACAATTAGCTCTCAATTTTTCTTTCTGTCTTAATCAGCTTGATGAATGACTGATTAAATGTCGCTAAGACACAACTGTTCAAGCACATACAACGAGACATTTCAGTCCTCCAGTAAGCTGCTTCTTTCTCAGGTCCTAACATGGCTATGGTTGAGTGGCTTTTTGTGAGTAGCAGATCTTCACGGGGTTGATGAGGTTCAGGCCCTCATAGGTGTTGTATCCATTTATTACCGCTACACCCTCAGTGAGCTCTACTGTGTAGAGTGTGACTGTGACAGACTGTGCTTGTGTGCACCTCCCCCAGCCTCAGCCCCGGCTATTGGAATGTTATTGTGATGCCTAACTGAGGGGTCTCCTCTTCATCCATAACCAGTAGCTGCTTGGTTTGGCTGCCTCTGAGAGTCCTGTCATGCTTACCTGTTGTGCCTTCCTGAACCTTTCAGCAGCATGATTGTGGATGCAGCCATAATAGCTTCATGCAGCCAACCTCTAATGGCAAGATCTGCACTTTCCTCCCTCATTGTTTGGCATCTGTGGCCAGCGCTGTGTATTTCATTTGCTTCCGCCTATATGCTTTACAGACCGCATCTTCTCAGAGCACGGTACCTCCAGAGATGATTGCACTCTTTGGAAGGCTGGAGTCTAAACTGTGTTCCAATACCCGTACAACCCATACTAAATAGTACTCGTAGTATTTAGTATGGCATAATAAGATTTAGTATGTCCTAACAGATTGTATGTTAAAAAAATACCACTACTGTCATATATTGTAGTGTGCAAGCCTGCATACTGTGCCAGATGTATATGAGCAAGAAGATCAAAGTTCAAGATGCAATGTGACAACAAAGTAACATGTCCCAATTGTAAGCATATTGCATGCAAAAGTGTGTACTTTGAAAAGGGAGCTGCAGTTCATACAACAAATTAAGAGAAAGGATGCGATTTGAAATGGAGAGTAAAGGGAAAGAAAGATAACTATGACAACAACTATTAATGTATAGCTTTAAAAATCAAGCAGATGTTGGAGACGATCCTATAACTACAATGGTGGTGATATCGTTGTGGTGATAGAAACACTGACAGCCAATCAAAATCCATTCTCACCACCACTTGGGCCACATGTGAAAACGATGTGTACCTACAAAAACCATGTCTATGACTTTATACAGAGACTCTCAGGGGTGTGAGAGAGCTGGACTCTCTTCAGCCCAGGTGAGAGATCAGAGAGAGGCCTGAGGTTGCAGGGTCATGTGTCCCACATTGGCCAATGGTGGCTTCAGGGGTGCGCTTAGCACCTATGTGTGAAAACGTAAGCACTCTGGGAAACTGAGTTCAGAGAGGGAGCCCTTTGTTCAAAAGACATGGCACTATCTAACTGGGCCACAATTGATTAAAACCTGTTAGAATGAGTTTGATCAGATGTCCATTCTTATCCTCTCTGTCACGACTGTGTTTGGTGCCTGAGTACTCTGACACTGACTCAGTAAAATGTTTACAGCACATAAATCGAGCTACTAACATCAAGGTCTTCTGACAATATATCAGCTAAAAAGATCTCCTGGCCAATGGTATTCATATGAGCATAAAAACACCAAGAACAATGAGCAACATATGCGTTAGAAAAGTTCAACTAGAATGTGCATATGGTTTGTTTTTTTATGTAATTATTCTATATCTCTTACAATACATTTTAGAAATCTTAGTTTTCATTTTCTGTTTTTCCAAAAAAAAATCTAATCAAATCAAACATCTGACAGCGTTTCTCTCTGATCCAAGAACGAAAAAACAAATAAAACACACATACCCATGCAAGGACACACGCATGCACACATCCCTGAGACGTATTGCAGCAATATTGTCAGCAGCAGATGTGAACTAAAGTGCAATAGTGAGCCCATTACAGGTCAGCAGTTCAGCATTCCAACAGCAGGAACCGTTTGCCTGATGGCAGCAGTCCAAAGAGTTTGTGGAGAGGGTGTGAGGGGTCCCTGACAATGTTCAATGTCCTGCTCCAGCAGGAAGAGTTCTTGGACAGAGGGGAGGGAAACTCCGATGACCCTCAAGGGATTACCCTCGACTCTTTCCGGAGCTAGCTTCCTCTCTGTCCGTCCGGAACGATGTCACCCCCTCCAGCTGTATGGCCGTGTCTGGGATGTTGTCATGGAGCCATGTTTCCGGGAGAGCAAACACACAGCAGTCTCTCCACTCTCTGCGGGTTTCTCTCAGCAGACGTAGCTCGTCCAGCTTGTTGCCGAGGGAGCGGACATAAGAGAGTAGGAGCGATGGTACTGATGGTCTGATGGTCTGAAGGGGTTAGCCTTCAGCCTGGCATGGATCCCGGCTCTCTTCCCCCACTTTTGTTTGTCGATCTGTGTAGGACCTCAGGAAGCAGATGGTAGTGAAAAAGGCTCATTTTCAGCACTTCTGCCTTTGCATAAAAAATACAGTATTGTTGTGGGGCTATATGTTACCAATGTTTCAGTGAAAGAAATCCAAATAGATCTATTTGAGATTTAGCATGCTGCTGACCCCTCACCAATTACACCAATTAACCTGCATGTCTTTGGACTGTGGGAGGAAGCAGGACTACCCGGAGAACATGCAAACTCCACACAGAAACGGACAAGAGTTTGTTTCCTTGGATAGTCCGCTTCGTTTGGGCAGGTGTGAAAGCTCATCCGAACTCTGGTGCGGACCAAATAAGCGAACTCTGGTCCGCCTGAAAACGTGGGTCTCAGTTCGCTTGCAAGTGAACCCTGGTGTGGTTCGCTTACAGTGGGAAATGCAAACTGACTATCCAGCGAACCAAAGAGAGGAAGTGAACCAAAGAGAGGAAGTGATGTAGAGTGCAGTGCATTTTGGGTAGGAAAAAAACAAAGCCAACAGTGCAAATCCAAAGCAGCAGAGGTAAACAAAGACAAAGTTGGAAAATGTCTTGTGGAGTAGTGAGGAGGTGCAGGCGCTTATTGATATATGGTCAGAGGACTATATATTGCCGTCGCTGTTTTTGGTCCTGGCCAATTGATGAGCCGGTTTTTCTTCTTCCTCAGGCTTTTTTTCTTCCTGGTCAGTGCTCATTTCAGGCAATACCACCATGTTGTAACTGCGTGACGTTGTCCAGGCGGTTTGGTCCACTTTCAAAAGTGCAGTGTGAAAGTGAACCAAACCAAATGACATTTTTCGGCATTCCCCGCCCAATCGAACCGAATCCCCCGGACTATCCTGGTGTGAAAGCAACCTTAGTGAGCTTTGTTACCTTTAGACAAAGGTAACAAACCCCCAATCCTTGGCGAAAAGTGAAAGAGCGTATTTCCGAAAAGAATATTTCCTGCTGACACAAACTTAACACCTCCTCCATGTTTAGCACTGATTCCATCATTACAACAACAGAGTCAATCTCACCACTCTGCTCTCCCTTTTCATGCAGAAATGTATTTCACTAATTAATCTGTGTTGCTTCCACTCCCCAGGAACAGGCAGGACTCTGGCCTTTCAGTCTCTGGTAGGGTTTTAATGTCAAACATCTGCAGGAGGTGTTATGTTCCAGTGACAGACAGTGGCAGAGTAGGAGCAGAAGGAGGTCCAGTTTGTAAAATTAGTGAATAAAAATAGAATTTGTTTGTGGCACGAGTACTTCAGTATTAGTACGTCATTACTGAATTCACCATGTGTGCCTTTATTCTACAACATATAACAGTCAAACTTGCTTTTGTATCAAAACTTTATTTATCAAACAAAAAGAATGCACCATTGAAATAACATTTCTATAAAAAAGGACCATGGGACTGTTCTACAGTGCATTACAAAACCAGCAATTGTATACAACATTGTGGATAGAAACGTCACTTTACTTCATCTGAGATTCATCATTATCACCATCATCATCATCATCAACTTTTCTCTCCTTCACTCAAATGAACAAAATGCACACTCTTAAATATTGCAGTCACTAAGCTAATTTGGTTATAATGACTCTAAGATTGGACATTTTTTTAAAGGACGCAGTCAAAATGTATTTACTCAGAACCGTCCATCTGTTGGCTCCTCCGTCGAACAATGATGTTCTAGAAATGAAGTAATTGTCTGTGTGAGAGGAGATAAGGGTCATTTTAATTTGGCCCCTTTCACCCCGATGAGATGAGGTCCAAATCATTTTTTAGTTTTTTCTACTCCATTATTTTCATTTTATAAGCTGTCGGCCTGAAGCTGTCCGCCCTGGCGCTGACAGAGTCGATTTCACACTAACATCAGGCCGCTGTCAAAGTCAGCACATCCCTGACCAACTTCACTTCGTCTTTTTTGACCATGTAATTTGTCCCTTTTTTGATCCTCAATAGTTCCCACACAGGAGTGAAGCACCCAAAGAAAGATGTTAATGAAGTCGAGTTTCCCTTTGAAATTCTGGAGCTGAGCTTTTCCCAGTTTCCAGCTTATCGGGTCTGGCTAGTGTTTCTGAGTTTCACACAGTCACCACAGGACAAGTCTTTACAGATAGAGGACAAGGTGTTTTTAAATGACCATCCTGGTGTGTTTTGTCATGTTTTAGTCCATTAACTATAAATCACATCTTCCAAAGAGTAGCATCAGTTTTTTCCTTGATGTCCTACCTTCCTGGCAGCCATTTAATGTTCGTTTTTTTGGTCAAAGATATATTGTGGTAATGCATTTGAGAGCAGGGGCTGTTTTAAGACTCTCCATGGTGGTGCATTCAAGGATGTTCAGATGTCGTCATATTCTAAAACCAAATAAAATAACTACAATAATCAAACACAGGAGACAAACAGTAAAGCATGGACACTGTATATAAGGAAAATGTGAATTCTTGCATTTCAGAGTTTACATATCAGTCCAAGCTGTCTGCTGCATTACCATTGACAAAAAAAATAATGTTGTTAAAATAATGTTAACAACACCTCAGCTCTACTCAGGCTCTGCCTTTGTTGCCCAATTTAGGACTTCCTGGCTCCAGACGGCTGGTGAGGTGTGTCAAAACATCAAGACTCTAGAGACATGTCTGCCACTATATACAAGTTATAGTTGTAAAGGATAACTGCATAGATCACTCTACAGATTTTAGACTAAAAACAAATAAAAAAGTGGTGGTGACTGTGTGTCCTCAGACTGACCCAATTTGGTAACGAAACATTTAAATGTTTCAGTCAGAAATGTGAGTAACCTTTCTACAGCATTATTTCAAAAAATACTGAAACCTTTTAAGGCAATAACTGAAAAAACAAATAAAACAAAAGCTCTGAACAGCGCTTCAGATCTCTTTTTCATTTTGTTCTTTGCTAAACTAAATTTACATTTGCTGAAATATTACATGGTTGTAAATGATAGTTTTAAAGGACACTCGAAATAAAGTAATAATAATAACAATAATACTAATAATAATAATAATATATTAAATTTGATTATAAAAAGTTACTACTACTCTAGTGGAACTGTACACTATAAAAAAAGCAGCTTTCTGTAATGTAGTTCTGCTGCAGCGATGCTTTTCTCCACAGTAAAATACACATGTAGAGCCTACAAGAAAAAACACTTGAAGTTGACTAACATTTGTTCTGAGGGGGATTATGTCATTCTGTCTCTGTTCTGGGATCAGTTTAAAAAGCATACCAGCATTTTTGTGTGTTTTAGTTCATTCATTTCAAATCACATGTTTTTTTCCCACATTTTCCAAATCATCCTATCAGTTTTCAGGCTCATTCACTTCCCTTTGAGCAGCCATTGATTTCAGTCATTTCCATCATAATTAAGACTTTAACTAAGTTATTATTTTGGGTAATTAGTTGTCATCTGTTCCTTGGTGCCAGAAAAATGTGGATATTAAATAATTTGTATTTTCCCAAAACAAGCTGAGATATCCTTGTAGTACTTCACCTGCTTTGAAATCAACCCGTTAACTAACACACACTTCTATAAAAATCCTTGAACAAGGCAAAATGAATTGAGATCTTAATGTCATCTGAAGAAAAATACGGATTTGAATTGGGGAAAAACAAATGTCCTCATAAATCACGTAGTCCCAGTATGAGAGAGCCGGTTGGGATTTGATGGACACACTGGCAGTTTTGTGGATCTCATTTGTGGTCATCGTTAGACTTAACATGTCTGATGTGTCTGTTTCCAGACAGCTGCTGAACTGCTGCATCTGTGCCACTGAAGTAACCGCACCCGTTTCAAACCACCCAAATCAACATAACACAGAGCACATTTTTACATTTCAAATAAAGTGATTAAATACAGAGAATGAAAAATAATGTTTTGGTGAAAAGAAAAGGCACATAGGATGTCTTGTGTATCTCAACGGCAACAAAAACTTGCAAGGGCAAATGATGAGTAAAATATTCGACACATTTTGGTATCTAGGGACTCTTAGCCAGTGTTTATGACAACTCAAGAACAGAGAGCGCTTGTGTGTTGTCGTCTTGATGAATGACAAGGAATTAAGGGGAACAGACAATTAAAATCTCCATTCAGATGACCAGAATTCTTAAAAGTCATTTTTGACAGCTCCTGGGAAATGGCATCCAGTAACAGATTTAATATTAAAGTAGTGCTTTAAAATGTTTTTAGAAATGCTAATAACTATCCAGCCTGATGCGCGTCTCAACGTGACAGTCATCAAATGTGCCATGTAAACCAAACTGGTTCTATTTCATGTTTTAGCTCACTAAATATATGACTCCTGTCTTTTCTTTCTACTGCTGATCATTTTCTCAATCCTCCATCAGTTTCCAGATTAATTTCCTTCCTTCCAAGCAGTCATTAGTTTCACTTCATTTCTATGAAAACCAACTAGCAGAGACTTGAAACTCTATCATGGGTCCATGAACCTGATCTGAACCCAATGTACTTACATGTATTTCAATGCTGATAAAAAGGACACTTGGGTAATGGACATGTTGAGAGGCAGATTCAAACAGAACCCTTCCAAACCAGAATATCACAATCATTTGGACCCAGCCTGACTCTGTTAGGAGGAACAGAGTCGAAGAACTCTACATCAAACTTAACACGTATACATAATCCATCACAGTCAACGATTCCAACTGTCAACTATTATCAAATTCATCCACAACTGTTATGTGAATATTAAGAGCTGAACACATTGAGATAAACAGTAGGTGACGCTAATTCTCCAGTTGAAGCCACACTGCATCATGTCCTCGAACCGAAACAAGAAGGTTGATTTTGACTCAAAGCTACGACTGCATATATAAGCCTCTATAGGACGGATGGGTACCAGACACAAGCAAGCAAATAACTTAAGTTATGTTTTGTGTGTAATTTAGCATTGAGAAAAAGGTCGCAGTTTGGTTAGGTTTAGGTACCAAAACTACTTGATTAGGTGAATAAAAAGAGCATTAGTTTGGGTGTAAGTAAGTATGTTAAATACAGAAATTACCTCATGTGCACAACGTAACTTATGACTTATGTCACTGAAAAGTCAAAAAGTCAGTTACAATAAGACCACAGGAGACACATTGCAGTCTCCTGTGTGAAAGTCCTGTGTTTGACACATCTATCCACTCTGGCCTAATCCCTGCGTGGACTTTGTCGCCTGTTAAACTACCTGACTACTTTCTTTGCTCTCATCATAATTACAATGGCAAATAGAGCTTGATCGTTTTAACTCTGAAAAATCAACCGCTGGATTATATATCTGCAAAGAGTATAAAGGAGCCTGATAATGAGATTGAATTGTCTCTTATTTTCCACTTCAGGTGAATAAAAAAACTTTCAGTTTAAGAGTTGCTGTCTTGTATTTCAGCAAGTGGACTTACAACTGTGTTTATCTCATCCGTGTTCATTATTATTTTTCAGCTGAAGAAGAATCTGAGATGTGGGTGATAATTCAAAGGTGTGGACACAGGTTTGAAGTTGATTTTTAAACAAATTTGACTGAATGAACGGCTGCTGGGAAGGAATAAACCTAAGGGCTGATGGACAACAAAAAAACAGTAGTACTTAAAAAGAACATTTAATATGATCTATATTTAATGTGCTAAAACTTGTAAATCCTCGAGTATGATACGATGATTTCCTCTGCTTTCATCTTTCCTTCCCCTATTGACACTGAAAAGAAGAAATCTCTTGTGTCACCATTTAATTCAGCTTTTACTGTTAAAAATTTCACATTTCAGTCTCGCCTGGCAGCATTGGATCATTCCATCTGTCTGCAGATGTGCTCTGCTTTCTGAAGGAGGAAAAGAAGTGCTACTCAGAGTGACATTAAAGCACTTGGCTCACACTAGAAGTATCTCACAGAACACGCTGATGAGTTTGATCCCCACACCATCCACCTGCCTGCGTTCGTTCACCTTTCATCCCCCTGTTCGTTCTGCAGAGATGTTACCTTTCCATCCCCTCCGTCCCTGGGACTTTTCCCCATAGCAGTAACAACCCAGCGAGCGTGAGCTTGAATCATAATATTTGAAACAGCGTTATAATGAATTCCCGGCCTCATTCCTCCGTGCCCTAGCTTGCACATACAAACCACCTCTGAATATCAATTCACCTCTTCTGCCTCCACTCTCTCTGTCTCCTTCAGGCTTTTTCCTTTCATCACAGAAAGATAAAGGTCTGAAAATTACAATACGGTGACTGAGGTGACACAGTCAAAAATGGAGCATACTGATGGCCTGTTTTTCCCCCTCAGCTGATTAATGAATCATTTGTCCTTTTAAGTTCCTGCCTTCCTGCACACTCTAAAAAACATCCATCTTCCCATGTCATTTAGTCACACGCCCCGAATGAGATTTTTTCCTTAAAGTGAGAGAAGTGATTCACTTTCCCAATTATGCCTCTCTTGATTTAGGAAATTTGTAAAAATGAGAATTGATATATTGAAAAATGGACCGCTGCAGTGGTATAAAAACGAGACCTTCATCCAATACGCAGGTTACTTAACTTGTCTAAACACACTATTTTATGACTCGAGAACAGACCAACTGGTTAGAATTGTTGCTACAGTGTAACTTGCTCACTTTGCCTTGCTGCAGCGTTTCATATTTCAATTAACTTTCTCCCAGCAAACACTTTCACAAAGAGTAACACAAAAAAAATCCCAACATCCCTCAACAACCCATCAACGGAAAGTGAAAGGCGGATGCTCTCTGTGCCACAGAGTTCATCCTGAAACCCAAATGCTGAAGGCTTCATAATCTAATTGCAAAGAGTTCCTTCATTCCACTTTTTAAATGAAGTAAAACTAAAAATGGCACAACAGGTTCTCTCCATACCTGTTACTGGTAACTTTTTTTTGATGCATTCCAAAGTTGTATTTTATCAATTTTCATAGAGGCTAGAGGCCTGTAAAGTAGTAAAGAGTGTTAAAAAGAAACCTGATTTGAAAAAGAAAAAACAGTTCTGACAGGACATCAAATGTAAAAATATACTTTGTGGAATATGCATTAGTTCTGTTGATGTTTTTGTTGCTTTTTTTCTTCTTAGTTTTGTATAAAAACCGAACGCCCTGAAGTAAACTCAAAGTGAAGCTGGCGGTTTTGCAATTTTTCCATGTGGGCGATCAAGTTAGACAGAGGTACATGTGTGTTTATCTCATGAAAAATAAATATAGATTCATCAAAAGCAGGCCTGAAAACAACACATACACCTTCCGTCAAACACAAATTAAACTAAGTGAAAAACAAAAACACAAAATCATTCTCATAATCATCATCATCGGCTGCCCCACTACCATGTCTAATCTCTGTGATAATAATAATGATAATGATAATAAAAATAATAATTGTTTTTTTTAAACATGTGTACCAAAAGCCAACAAAACAGTCTTTGTCCTTCCTTCAGAACTAGTCTGCACTTAGTAGGACAAAGGTGATGGATGCCTGCGACTGCCTCAGCTACAGAAATGTGGTGTATTCAGCAGGGGGTAACATGATGCACTGAATGTGACCTACTGTACATACAGTGCAGAAGTTAAGACCAAATTTGAACAAGTTTCTCAAAAAACACAATCACCACGCATCACCCAAAGCCAATCTCCCTTTGTCCAGGAAGGGATGAGTCCTACCAATCCTAATCCAGATTTCCCGTAACATTTGTTCCACACAGATAATCTTCCTACTTTTCACTGACTGCCAGCCCATGTTTGATACTCAGACAGACTAGAATGAGGAGCAAAAACAAAGAAGGTGAAAATAAGCTTTCCAAGATGAGAATTTGGCAACAACACGAATCCTTGTAGGTAAAGACTGGAGTTTGTCTGGGTTAGGGAGAGTAAAGGCTTGGTCATGAGCAGCAAAAGACTGTGGGGGTCTATAGGGATTTCTATACAGTCCCGTATGAGCAGAGATCCAGATCCAGAAGACTCAGACTGGTCTAGTGGTTTCTCACACTTCTATCCAGCCAAAATCACATTTTTTATCTTTTTTTTAAACCCCAGGATCCAGAGGTGTAAGGGCTGCGTGGGTTATGGGTCATGGTTCAGTAAAATCATACAGTTTTAATTGAGAGTGTAAAAACAGAGAGATACTGAAGAAAATAGACCAAAAAAAAGCTAGAGAGGATCACCTCACATCACGACAACAGGCAACCTCGGATCCAGGTGGGAAACAGAGGGTTTTGGTTAAACTTTGGTGGCTGAGGATGTGTTTTCTATTTCCTATTGTAGGTTCTGGTAGTCATTTACCCAAACCATATACACACCCTGGGGCTGCACAAAGTTGGAATATCAGAACAAAAAACAAGACAAAAGGAATACTTCCAACGATTATGAAAAATAAGTGAGGTACAGTCACAGTAACTGAGTTGTGAAAAACCCAGCGGAGGAGAATGCTAATAAATACCACAAAGAAGAGAAACAGGAGGGATCTTATAACTTATAACTGTTTTCTTTTTTGTGATAATCCCATTGTCCTGTGTCATTGAGTCAAGGCGCTAGGCATTGGGTTTTTCTAGTTTTGTGTTTGAGGTTGAAGAGTGTAAACTCCTAAAGAAGCTCCTCCACCCTTGTCCTGTTCCTGGAGTTGTTGCTGTGCTGCTATAGTGTTCTTTCTCTCTTTAATTTCCTTCTATTCAATCCCGGTCCCAAACAGCAGCCATTGGCCAAGACCAGTAGAAACCAAACAAACTCAACCTAGCACAGATGGATGGTCTGATTCCACAGAGGCGTCTTCAAACCCAGATTGACCAGTTGCCACCCTTAACGAATGGACATCAAGTGACGTCAAGGCTCGAAGAAGGGTTCGAGACTGGGCCAATGCTGAGGGCTGGGCTGGGCCGAGATCAGAGGTTAGAAGGCAGAGCCAGTAATGGCATTGAGCTGCTTCATCAGCCCTTCTAGACTGGCCATCTGCTCTGAAAGGTCGTCCTGCTCGTAAACCTGCAAGACAAAAAAGTAGAGAAGTTTCCATGAGCATCAGCTCAGTAACAACCAGTCTGAACATCTGTGTGGTAGCTCAGCTTTCTGAGGGTGTGTTTTGAAGTCTGGAGTTTGAAATTACTTACTTACCACCATCTTTCATTGTTACTGGAGCGAAAGAATCTTGTGCTAAAACCATTTGCTGCAGTCAAGTGAATTCTTTTAAGGGTCCATGCTTGCCACATGCTCTTTTGACACCTTATGCATCATATGAACGCCATGTCTGTTTTTATTTCTGTCAGAGTTCACTTATTTTTACTTGGCAGAGCAGTGCACACTTTAAAATCTGCACTTATAACTGAATAGAATAAAAGGTGACTTTATGTTGACTGTGATGGATTATTTATCAGCAGCAAGTTTCAAGTCTGAGTTGACTGAACTGAGACCAATGGCTGTCTGAAGGAAGCAAAACAAAATAAAAAGTTCACAAACTGTGTGGCATCATGCTAGATAACAAAGCGTCTGAGTGAACTACATCAAACAAGTGTGAGTGGTTGCTGTCAGTTGTCTGCATGTGTTTCAAAGGAAGGACACATGCAGTCTGCACTAAAATCCAGCACAGGCTCTGTGACCACTGTGACGTGTTCGGTCACCTCTGAGCGGGCTGACTGAAGTGCCTCCATCTCTGTGTGTATGTGTGTGTGTGTGTGTGTGTGCGTGACAGTCAAATGAACATCACACACATCCTCTCAGTGTGTTATATTGAGCATAGGCTTCATGTAGTTTGTCTTTGCAGTTGGAAAAAAATATTCAATATTCTCCTCAGCACGCTGTGGAAAACCAATAAAGCCTCAGCGGAAATATTTCTCACACTTAAACTGAAAGGTTTGTGTGAAAACCCTCATGCGCTTGTGCTGCATTAGCACTGGATACAGTGAGTGTGCAAGTCCTTCATTATTATGCACTGATCCCGCATAAATAGCAGAACTCATCTGCAGAACTCATCCAAGAGAACACTTTACACCTCTGGTGGTATCTGTTTTCCTTGTGTTTAATCATCTGCCTGTGCAAATCAAACATCCTGACAGCTGCAAATAATTTCATCAAAATCAATTGAAACAACTCATCCGGTGATGCTTTATTGTCCAAACACTTTGAGCTATAAATCTAAGCTCTATAAATTTAAGCTGTAATACTTATTCTCATTACTGATCAATCTGTTGGTTAGTTTTTTTGATTAATTGATGTCCATCACAACTCCTCAAAGCCAAATGTGACATTGTGAAATTGCTTGTTGTCTGTACTATCACATAAGAGGGAGATGAGCATAAAGTCCTCACATTTTAGAAGCATTTTTGCGTAACAATGGCTTCTTTTTCTGTTTGAGTAAAAGATGGCTAAGAAATATTGTATTCTGTAAAATATACTTTGAGTGAAGTTATTTGTACTTGCTGAAATACTCAGTTGATTCACTGATTCATTGACAATTTTGATAATCAGCTGTTTCAGTAATTTTGCTGTTTTTCTGTCTTCTATATCATTGTAAACAGATCATCTCTGGGTTTTGGGCTGTTTGAAGAAGCAATATATTTGTGTTCTGCCTTAACAGTTAGGACAGTTAGGCAGTTTATTGCGTGGCTGTTTCGTACAAACAGGTGGATATCCAACTTCCATACTATCCAAGATCAAATATTGGACTTCTTTTGTATTTGTAGTTGTTTGCCTTGTATTCACGGTCATTTAGATTCTCTTGTAAAGTCACATGAAAAGCTTGTACAGTGGACAGTATATAACTCAGTCAGAGTCCACCCAGATAGATACTTGAAAATGTATACTGGAGACACTACGTAACTTAATTTTGATCAACTTGGCTTGTACTTATCTGTATGTGTGTTCTCATGACTGGAAAATGTAAATCATTCATCATGAAATGTAAAAATAATCTCACTGGTCAATGAAGAGTAAACCTGCCGAAAGTCAAACCATAAAAACTGTTAAAACGGGGCATACATTGGGTACTGTAGCTCCCTTCAGGGAGGCCTGAAGCTGCTGATCCAGATTTGAAAATCAGATATCGGCCGCCTGGTCCAGCTAAAGCTTTCAACCTGACCAGACAGAGCTGTCAATGGGTTTCTGCCTAAGGACAACATAACTCCCCCTCCAGTCATGTATCGATCTTTAGATCGCTTCCATTTAAAGCATCAGTGGGGCCCAATCACAACAGGATGCAGAACCAGCTAACAAACATCATCATGCTATCAGCAGCCGCTCTACCAGCCAACAAGTCAGTAGTAAAATCACTTCACAGCCAAAACAAGTTAAATTAATGATCCACTGAAAGCGTTAAAGCAGATGTCTCTTACATTTATTACGTCCTGATATCTAGTCTTTAGAATCTTTTATACTGATGGCAGTGACGAGTGGTTCAGCACTTTGGTTCAGACTGAAACACTTCAACAGTCTCATTTATAACATCATCAGTAGTATGTGCAGATCACTTTGGTTTATGACCAAATACATGCAAAAACTAATGAGATTCCCATAACCACAGCTGTGTGTACTTTGTTTTGAGGTTTGTAAAGCATGTTTTTGCATGTTAACATGCTAAACTAAGATGGTAAATATGGTAAACATTATGCCTTCTAAATGACAGCATGTTAGCTTTTTTGTTTTAAGCATGTTAAGGGCGGTAGTTATAGCCTCACAGAGCAGCTAGCATGGCTGAGGACCCCCAGGCTGCAGTTTGATACTCAAAAACTTGTGTCCTATGTCATTTCTAACCACTTTCCATAGACCCAAATGGAAAATGTCATGAGGTCAAGAAAAGATGTGAAAGAAAAAAATGTACAAGGACTTACAGAAGACAACCGCAATGCTAAGACAGTCTGACTGCACTTATACTTGGCTATGCTACTGCTGAATGGTATTGACGTGGGTCTGTTGGATTGTGCTTTATATGTTGCTGCTGCAAGGAATTTTGGCATGACATTATCTACTTTGATCTGGTAAAATAAGATAAGATAAAATAAGATAAGCTAAACCTTTATTTGTCCCACATTGGGTAAATTTGCAAATTTGCAGCAGCAAAGAACAAGAACAACAGTGTAAAAGATAAGTTAGTAGAATATAATATGAATAGAAAAAAAAAAGTTAAGCAATGCTATTCATCTGGCAGCTGCTATGCTGTGTTTTTTGAAAATATAATGCATATTACAGGCAAGCTTTTGAACACATCGTTTCTTTGCCAATTTGTGTTTCTGATTTCAAATGCTCCTGTGTGGCTTTTCAGCAAGTGACATAAATCTCTCTCACAGACATGAATGGCTGTGGAGATTCACATTATAGGAAGAAAAAAGGATTAACAATGGTCCTTTACTTGTGGAATACACAGAGTGTGACCATCTGACCTTCTATGTTCGCTCTGAATGAGACGATAAAAGCTCATCTTTAAGATCCACAGTGCCAGGTATTTTCCATTTTCTACAGACAAAAAAGCTTCAATACAAATCATAACCGTGTATAAAACCCCCACAACACTCTGGTGACCTCGTGATCTCATTTGTTGACCCCTAACAGCAGGGTTGAGTCAGTAAATGCTTCATCAATGGGATAAAACGCCTGTCAATGCTCCGTCTCTCTCTTTGATATCCTGTTATCTCTGCCGGCCTGCTGACCTGGATTTCGCTCCTCTGTAATCTGTCAGAGATTCATCCAAACACAGCAGAGCGAGAAGAGCACATGTAAAATCCATTTCACAATGACACAGATAAATCTGACAGCTGTGTTTAAATGTCAAGATTTCTGTCCACATAAGCTTTCCTTAACATTCAAATCTCACCTAAAGCTCTCGCATTAATTTGGACACAGTCATAGTCTTATCTAAATATATTACCCTGTTATAAACATCAAAATGCTGTTTAATAACCATGAAAATTAAATGACGCTTA
Source organism: Pempheris klunzingeri (assembly GCF_042242105.1). Taxonomy (NCBI): domain Eukaryota; kingdom Metazoa; phylum Chordata; class Actinopteri; order Acropomatiformes; family Pempheridae; genus Pempheris; species Pempheris klunzingeri. Next base: position 8,596,252 of record NC_092030.1, read on the forward strand.
AATTAGTATAGTAATACATTTTTCACTCAGTCTAAACTGTAAGTCTGAAACCCAGTTTTTTCCATGTATGCAAATATAGATCAAACAAAGTCATACCTACGTTTATAAAGGATTGGCTGCTAAGTTTAATATGAGCTCCTAAAACTGGACAACTTGGGACAAAACAAACTTAGTAATGAATTGAAGAATTAGTCTTTAACTTTCTATACCCGGCCGGTAGCGCAGTGGATAATTGCGCATGCCATCGGCCTGGGGAACCCAGGTTCGACTCCCTCCCAGTCCCGGCTACCAAAAATGTGCAAGGGTTGCGTCAGGAAGGGCATCCGGTGTAAAAAACTAAAATGCCAAAATCTACAAGTGGATCATCCACTGTGGCTCCCCCCGGAAGGGAGCAGCCAGAAAAAGGACAACAACATTCTTTAACTTTCTATTATAAAGAAGGGAGATTAGCGTGGGCAAAATGTGTTTCAGTGTGTGTCATACAGTTGAAAACAAAAGCTAACTGCGCGCTACTGTTGAACCTATTAGCTATGTACAGTATGTAGCTTAAACATGATGATTAGTCAAATTCTTGTGGATTTAAAGGCAGAAACCAGCTGATCTGGCAAGTAACTGTTTAGTTTAATTAGAAATAATTTAGTTAATTTGTTAGTTAAGTTATTAATTAGTAACTAGTTAATTATACTACCAACACCACCAACTTAGATAATAATAATAAGCAGCAAAATAGACCAGACTAAAGCATCAGAATGTTGTCAAAGTGCCACCCCAGTGAGTTCAAGTGTCCTGTGGCCTTTCCTGCTGTCAGAGACACAGTTCTCAGATAGAGAGAAACTCCAGAGTGAAAGAATAAAGAGTCTGACAACACTGTGGTGTTTGGGGTTAAAGGTCATTTTGGTGAATTTGGTATGATTGTGAAACTCTGGCCTGCTGTTCACATCAGACTGAGGCCAGCGAACACACACAGACACCTCCTCATTTCTGTTGTCTTGACGGTCATCAAATCCAACAATGAATGTATATTACCAACTAATGACTGGGCTACTGTGTGTGTATCAAATCTTCTGCCTCTGAGCCATAGAGCGTCATCGCTGTCCAATTTAAAAACACATCAATGAGCCACACTGTTGGACTGGGTGACTTGTTCCTTCATGTACTCACACTGTGGTTAACTCTCACTCACATACACATCCACACACCCACTAGAGCACCAGATGTGGATTTAAAATAGTCCCCAACCAATGCACTATTGTCTCTTTTTTGTGTAACGTTTGCTAAAAACCACAGTGAGCAACTGTTTTAAGAAACTACTGAGACCTATGAACTAAATATCTATTAACTAAATATAATACTTCTAAGGTGTTTTGAAAGGTTTGTGTTTTCAGTAAGAATCAATGGGGTGGAGTGCCTCAGGGAAGTCTGAAGTCCTATCTTGATCAACCTCTCCTGCTGTGCTGCTTTAAAATATGTCACTGGTGTAACAACATCATAAAAGCACCATTGTGCCGTACTTACATTATTCACTCCTGGTGTGTTACAGTCTATTAACTAGCTGTGTGTGTGTGTGTGTGTGTGTGTGTGTGTGTCTGTGATAGGTCAGGGGACTGATGGGAAAAGACTAGATCAATTACAGAGATAGAACAGCGGATGAAGAGAAAGACCTGCTGACCTTTAACACCCCACTCTCTCTCTCCTCTCTACCTTCCTGTCATCTCATTTTCCTTATCAGTTGTATTGCTCCTCTCCTGATTTTCATTTTCTCCTCTCATCTTCTGTCTCGTTCTCCTTCCCTGTACCGTTCCACCTTCTCCTTCTGCTCTCTGTCCCCTCCTCCTCCTCCTTGTCTGCCCCTCCAGAAGCATCCGTCTCCTCCTGTTGTCATGGCTACCCTCCTCCCTTGCATATCCTCTCTTCCTCTCTTTTGTTTTTGTCTCATCACTACTCTTGTTCTTCCCCTCCATCCCTCTTCTTTGCTACAGCGATACCTCCTGCTCCTCTACCCTTTCCTTACACTTACACTTCTTCTCTCCTTGCAAAGTTTCCCTTTCTCTCCTCTTCCCCTCATCGTCTGTCTTCTCCTCCCCTCTCCTCCTTTCCTCCTATGTCCTCTCCTCTATTCTTATTGCTGTTGCGATGCCTCCTGTCCAATTGTCAATGAGTCACATAGAAATATTTAACCACTCCCAAAGTCCAACATCCCTCCATATCTCTCTGCTTGTCACCCTCTGCCCCCCCACTCCTCTCCTCTTAATCAGTCTCTCCATCTATTTGCCCCCTCCTCATTTGCCATTTTCATCCCCCTCTACCAAAAGCAACCTTTCCTCATCTCCCCTCCTCTCTGCACCTTGTCTTTTTCCCATTTTTCCTGTCTGCACATCTCCCTTCTCACCCTTCCAAATGTTTTGTTTTTCCTCACCCCTTCCTACTCTTTATCCCCATCTCTCTCCTTCTTGTCCTCCTTTTGTCCTTTCTCTGTTTCTAGTACACCTTTTCCTACCTCTCCCCATACCTTTTTCCCACCCTCTCTTGTTATCCTCCCTCTCTTTTTTCTCATACTTCCTGACCTTTCTCCTGCTGCTTTTCTTTTCTTACTTAACTCCTCTTCGGTTTATCCTTCCTCTAGTCTCTTCCTCCTATGCATATACCTCCTTTACTTATCTTCTTGTTTGTCATTCCTCACCCTATTGTACATCCTCCTTTCTCCTACACCCCCTTTCCTCTCATTGTCCCGTATACCTCCTCTCCTCACTCTTCTCTCCCTCTTATCCCTCTACCCCTCCTCTTAAAAACGTGTCTCCATTACATAGTTTGTTCCTTTGAGAGCACTGACAAGTTTATTCTTCAAATATTTATATATATATCTCACTCAGTACATACTGTATCTTGATCACAATTCTTGATTAAATGTCTGAAAGGGTAGAGCTATCCATAATTCCACATGAAAAGAGAGAAAAGTCATAATTATGTGTTGGATAAATATGCTTTTGATTCCCTCCTATCCTTTTAATCATCTCGTGGGGGGTTGACATATAACTCTCCTCCCTGCTGCGCCTAGCTTATTATTTCCTCATGGGGAGTGATGAGGTTAGAGCCTAGATGCCAAACGTACATCTATACAATGTGGTTTGGCTGCCCAAACTATGACTATAGTTTCCCTGCAGCTGCTTTACTATACTACAACAAGTACAACTGTAAATTCTAAATCTGTTACTGCAGTTCTACTTCTTTTTACTGTTACTTTGGTGAATTAGTTACTGTGTAAAATGATCAGTTTTGTGGGGCAGCACAATGATGTGGTGGTTATTATTTCTGTTAGTACCTGCCTTTCAAGCTGACAGTCCATTTCGAAGGTCTTGATAATTTAGTTCATAGAGCTGTATAATTAGCTGGTACAGTAGTGGACAGTCAAATCCTTTAAGGCAGACTTTAAGGAGTTGTTTATCCATCTCTGCTTTCATGCCCCCTAAACACCGCAGAGTTTTACTAAATTCACAGCAGGGACCCCATGTTTGGGCTCATGCTAAGTTTGGGACACAGTCTGCCTTATACTGACAAAGCTACGGGTTATACGAAGGTTTCTATGACATGTTTTTACATTTATATGGAATACAAAAAAATGAATGCATGTGGTCAAATACAACCAATTAATTCTAACAGCTATTTCTGTTTCATGTTTCCCATGGCAACAGCTACAGTAAAAGGCAAATAATCTTTTACAAAATAATGATGTGCTCTTAAACCATTTAGATTCACTGATACTATTAAACTATATATCAGTATACTATTGTTTTTTGTAAAGGGAATCAGAATCAGCCAACCTGACACTGTGAACTATATTATTATTATATCTGATTAATTAGATTACGTATCAAGTTATGTAAAAGGAATATTAAGTATCCTTTATCAGCCCAATGATGTACCTGTTATGATGAAATAAATCAGCAATCTCTCGATGCAGACTTACGTTGGCAGCTGAATCCTCAGTGGGTTTGGTTCCTCCCTCCTCTGGTAAGTCCGGTGCTGTAGGGACTGAGACCGGTAGCAGAGGGGAGCGAGCCTTACCAGCCTGACCCAGAGAAGCCGTCTTCACCTGGGGCTTCGGAAGGCTTGCACCTGCGCGGGACAGAAAGAGTTCTGGTTTCAAAGCATTATATGGGCAGTTTGGACCAGAAAATAATGTAATGTTCAGCATTTTACACCATGCTTTCTTTTTGACATTTTGGTGTTTTATGGTGTGGTGTATTATTCTGGTTTTATGGAAGTCCTTCAACAAAAGGACTGAGCAAACACAAAACTAGCTAGAATTGTAATTAAGCTGCATGTTGAGATTTAATCAATCAATCAATCAATCAATATTTATATAGCACCAATTCACAACAGCGTTATCTCAAGATGCTTTACATAAAGAGCAGGTCTAGACCAAACTCTTTAATTAGAGAGAGACCCAACGATTCAGGAATTCAAAATTAAGGATTCAAGAATTCCCACATGAGCAATTTAAGTGGAGAAGTTAGTTCTGAACACAAAAACATTTTGTTATACAAAAACTTGTTTCCGAGAACTGCTCTTTGATATTGATTGTGAGTGCTGACATGAACAGTTTGATATGACAACACATTGCTGCTATTGATTGTTCCCATGCGACTAAGCGAACCATTGAACAGGAGACAGATATGAGGCCTGAGCCTCGTGTCCATCCATTCATTCATCTAGTCTTTCCATGAATCACTGACAGTCAGGTCCATTAATATTCTGTACACCACCACAATGGATTTGAAATGAAACAATCAAGATGCGCTTTAAGTGCACACTTTCAGCTTTAATTTGAGGGTTTCAATTAAAGAAAATTTCATTTCAAATCCATTGTGATGGTGTACAGAGCCAAAATGCTGAAAATTGTGTCAATGTCCAAATATTTATGGACCTGACCGTATCTATCCATGTATTTGTCAAAATGCCCCTTATTCTATTATTGTGATTTCACTAACTAACAAATACAAAAAATGCAAACAAATGAGCAAATGGACAGTTAAGCACCAAGAAAAACAGACCAGACACAAAAGACAATAAACAGCCAAGATATAGAGGACACGAATGAACGAACGAACAAGAAAATAAATCATATCTTCTCAACTTCCAATACAAATACCATTCAGGAAGTCAAAAGTTTCAAAGGAAGAAAGTGAAGAAAAACAACATGGAAGAGGAAAAATTTGAGACAAAAGAGGGATGTCTAGTGTTTTTTTCATATCCTCTCTGATTCCCCAAACAGCCTTGTGATGTCTGAACACATCCTCAGGCCTCTTCTACCCACAATCCCCTTTCTCTGCACTGCATCCCTTCCATTCCTGATCAATAAACATCCATTCTCCTCCCTGTGAAACAAAACACCTGGAACAGCCTAGATAGCAGCGGATTACATCAGAGAATATTCATCTGTCAGATTTAAACTATCTGTCTTTAATTTTATCAGTTTTCACAGCACAGCAAAACCTGTCCAATCTGTCGACATCTTCCATTTTTATACAAATTGCCTAAAAACTATATCCATCCCAGTTTTTTCTTGGGACTACAAAATGGTCAGTTGTAATTACCATTAGTTAGAATTCAAAATCCATAGTCCACAAACCCAACACAAAAGAAAACGTATTTGGGAAAAAATCCTCTCAACCTAACAAAATATGCTGTAAATCACTGCATTTGAAAACAAAAATGTGCTTCCTTATCTGCCACCTCTTTTGGTGGAGGTTTGATTTACTTTGGGAACAAAAACTACTTGGTTAAGGTTAGACAGAGATAGTGGTCATGCTTATATGGAACCAGGAAATGAACAGCGGTCTCATGTGTCAACTCAGTGCCTTGACTAACAGATCAGTCTGAAGTAGACTGATACATCAAAAAGTTTTGTTTGAAACTGTGATTCTGAATCACCACCCATATTTGATACTTTCAATGATTCAAACAGGTCTGATGTTGTACTCATCATGAACCATCATTTCCAAACAATCAGCCAATCAGGGCTTTTCTAGACCTCAATCCATCCATCCATCCATCCATCATCTTCCGCTTATCTGGGGTCGGGTCACATTGGCAACAGGTCAAGCAGGGCACTCCAGACACCCTTCTCCCAAGCAACACTTTCCAGCTCCTCCTGGGGGATGCTGAGGTGTTCCCAGGCCAGATGAGAGGTGTAATCCCTCCAGCGAGTTCTGGGACTGCCCCGGTGTCTCCTCCCGGAGGGACATGCCTGGAAAACCTCTAAGGGGAGGCGCCCAGGAGGCATCCTGACCAGACCACCTCAGCTGGCTCCTTTCGATGTGAAGGAGCAGCAGCTCTACTCCGAGCCCCCTCCGGATGTCCGAGCTCCTCTTCCTATCTCTAAGGCCAGACTCTGAGCCCAGACACCCTACGGAGGAAACTCATTTCAGCCACTTGTATCCGGGCTCTCGTTCTTTCAGTCATTACCCAGAGTTCATGACCATAGGTGAGGGTTGGTACGTAGATCGACTGGTAAATCAAGAGATTTACGGCTCAGCTCTCTCTTCACCACAACGGACCGGTACTGTTAGGATCCTGGTGTCTTTTCCCTGTTTCCCCTGTCTCTCCCTCATGTGTGTTTGTCTCCCTCTATCTGTCACTGGAGCGGAGTCGAGGAGGTTACTCCCGGTCATCTACCCACGCACCTGCTATCTCCACACACCTGTTCCTGACTACTAATCAAAGCCACCTACTCCTCCCCTGCCTTTATAAGACCAGCTCAGTTCTGCACTTGTTGCCAGATTGTCCGTTTCCACATGGTATACTTCAGGCTTCCTGTTACTAGACTCCTTGTCGTGTTTGCTCGTATCTGTTCCTCGTCTCCACCCCGGCCCTGTTCTCTGCTCCACCAGCCTGCTACCCTGGTCTCCACTCCGGTCCTGTGTTGGTTCATTGTTGTTAATAAACCTGCCTGTCTCCCAACCTACCCAACCTGTGTCCTTGTCTGCATTGTGGGTTCAGCCAGTTCCGTTTGATCTAACAGGTACAGTGCCCATATTACCGCTGACGCCGCACCAATCCATCTCTCCATCTCGTGCTCCATTTTACCCTCACTTGTGAATAAGACCCCGAGATACTTAAACACCTCCACTTGGGGCAGCAACTCACTCCCAACCCTGAGGGGGCAATCCACCCTTTTCTAGCAGAGAACCATGGCCTCACACTTAGAAGTGCTGACCCTCATCCTGACCACTTTACACTCAGCTGCAAACCGCCCCAGAGCATGCTGAAGGTCACGGTCTGAGGAAGCCAACAGAACCACATCATCTGCAAAAAGCAGAGATGCAATTCTGAGGTCCTCAAACCGGACACTCTCCTCACCTCGGCTGTGCCTTGAGATCCTGTCCGTGAAAATCACGAAAAGGATCGGTGATAAGGGACAGCCATGGTGGAGTCCAACACCCACTGAGAATGTGCCTGACTTTGTGCCAAGAATGCGGACACAGCTCTCTCTTTGGTTCTACAGGGACCGAATAGCTCGTAGCAACGAAACCAGTACCCCCCACAGGATTTGCCGAGGGACATGGTCATAGGTCTTCTCCAAGTCTACAAAACACATGCATACTGGATGGGCAAACTCCCATGACTCCTCCAACAGCCCCCCAAAGGTAAAGAACTGGTCCACTGTTCCACGATCAGGACGGAATCCACGTTGTTCCTCTTGAATCCGAGGTTCGACAATCGGGCAGAGCCTCCTTTCCAGCACCCTGGAGTAGACTTTTCCGGGGAGGCTGAGCAGTGTGATACCCCGATAATTGATGCACACCCTCTGGTCCCCTTTTTTTGAAAATGGGGACCACCACCTGCCAATCCAAAGGTACTGTCCCTGACCTCCATGCGACACTGAAGAGGCGTGTCAACCATGACAGCCCAACAATTTTGGGCAAGAGGTAGACTGGTTGCCAGCCAATCACAGGGCTGACACATAGCGACAGACAACTATTTATGCTCACACCTACTGTTAGATTCACTCTTACCACCTGTCTGTGTAGCATTTATGTCTAAACCTGGCACCAATAGGTCTGGAATATTGACAACACGAATGTATTTTGTTATTTGTCAGCAAAATATCCCCATACCAGATACCAGCTGTAGTGCAAAGAAGCCTTTACATTGTGGAGACTGCCTTAGTAGAAAGCGATGGTGAGCAAAGATGAGGCGGACTCAGCTGTACAAGTTCTTGTAAGTCAACTTAGAGACATAAAAACTCTTAAACAGAAACGACATGATGACTATCACATCCTGCTGTTGAAAAGGACAGACTGGTTCAAAATGTGAATCACCCCAACCATCAGTCCATTGGAAAATCTGTCCTTCAGAAAGTGAAATATGTTCCTCGAAATATGTTAAATGAGGGGTTCTTCTTCTTAAAACCCAATGAAAAAATTAGCTCCTTCACTTAAGAACAAGGTTGTTGCATGTTGTAAAATTAAATTTCTCTTTTATACCCACAGTCTGCTGTCTGTTTTCTCCTTGCTGGGAATAAAGAAGTCTTTCGAACTGTTGAATCACACTCTCTTTTGCTGTAAAAAACAGGAAATAATTCCCCTTTAGGATTCCAACTAAGAACAATGAAGAAACAACTAAGGTTAACCTGTACACTGACATAGTCATTTACATATTAATCATATTTATGAAATTGTATTTATTTCATTTATGAAAATAATATACTAATTTCATCTCATTTCATTTCATCACTCACTATTACAATACATACAGAAAAACTACTATTTCGATATTCATATTATTTGGATGCTGCATATCATTTTCAGTGCAGAACATCAATAGCAAACTGAAAACACATTGCAAACAACACAGTTTTAATACCGTTCTGATTATAGCAGCATGGTCACATATCGGACATGCTTAACTTCTCAAGACCCAGTTTACAGAAAAATGTCTGACAAATGTCTGACAGAGTCACGAGTGACAAACTGAGTGACTTTTGGGGCAGACCAGAAGTCCTCTGCTTTCAAGAGAATATTTTTTCATGTGGCTGAGGCTCTCTGAACTCTCTGTCGACCAATCAGCAGCCAGATAGAAACGTGAACAAGCTGTGAATGTGCGTAACTAACAACCGATCACTGATCCCCATTGTTTTTCCTGGGAACTCCCTCTATTTTAGTCTTATTCTAAATCATAAAACTTTTTTCTTAAAATAGATAAAAGACACTTCAGTTTCACAGTTGATACAACAGCCTTCATAAAAATGTTCACTTAAAGATCTTTGCATATTTTGCCCCAAAAGCAGTAAGACAATGACAATATCTAAGTTGTTTCCCCACTTTTCATCTATCCAAAATTCCTGGTGTTTTGTGTATCATGACTTTACTTTGAGTCCATATGAGTCTGAATCTCACAGTTCAAGTTCCAGTTCTTTCACACTAATACTGACATTGTGTGTCTCTGAGAGTGTGTATGTCTGTAAATGTGGTGTAGCAATCCATACCAGCTTCATTTTGAAATGAAGCAGAACCAAATGTGTTTGTATGACTTCTAGCGCGCTGCTGTCAGACCGAGTCCAAACTGCACTGAGCTCCAGAAGAAAACATTTTGTGAAAAAATACAATGAGCTGCAGCAGCAGAGCTGAAGCAAAGGTTATACATCCACAGTGGAGAAAGCCATAAAAGAGAGTTTCACGGTGCCTGGCTCACCCTCAGGGGGCTTGTCAGAGAGGGAAGGGGGCGTGGGGGAAGAGGTGGCTCGTCTGCTGAAAGGCGGATATATTTACCAGACAAGCTGGAGTGAAGGTGTGAAATGCCCGCTGGGGGTCACATTGGCAGTGTCTGTCTCTGATTCTGGGTCGAAGACAAAGATGGACTGATTTACAGCAATATGAAGTGAGGATGGAGGGGCTGGGTTATTGATCCTGAGGACGGTTTGAAGTAAATACAGTTAAAGATGAAAAGTGTCTGTGAGGAAACATGTCTCTGGAGGGAGAGAGCCAACACCTCTTCTGCTTCACACAGGAGTGTGCTGTTTCTTTGTCTACTTTATCTTCTTTTTATTTTCTGACAGCCTGTGTGTTTGATGTCTACCTGTCTGTGCACCTCTCTACCTCCCCAATGAGGTGTCCCCTCATTGGTCAGGCAGACAGGTGCACAAAGAGGCTGAGTGGTTAGGGTTCAGTGAACTTTTGGAAAATAGCTGTCAGGACTTTCCAATAATGTATTTTTATCTCATTATTTGTGCAAAACCTGTGAGCAACAGATGAAAAGTACTTTCAGAGTATTTCTGGTCTCTTGTCAACATGCTATGTGGAATCCACTTTTTCCTCATTTACTGTAAAAGTATAGAGGAGATAAAAATGACTACAAACATGGTAAGCCAACATTGTGAAATCTGAACGTCACAATAATTCAAGATTTTGACCTCTTCAATGAAAATAACCTACATTTTTATTTTGAACTATGAAAATGTCTTAGTGAACACTGGGATCTGAAGGGTGTAACAACAGTACAAAGTCTGCATACTGCACCATCTTTTAAACATTTTTAAGTTTCTGTCTGATCAAACTGCAGATTGAAGACCAGCTCTCCCCGTCTCCACCCCCCTGCACAGCTTCATCCTTCACTTGTCTTTTGAAAAATCTTTTTTGTCCTTCATTGATTCAGATTTCACTCAGATTTCTTACATGAGATCAGAGCTCTAGACATGTGGACTGCTCAACATTCTTAATTCAATTATTAGATTATTATAGAGTTATCTGAAAGAGCTCTTTTATATTTTCAGGTCATGTTTGTATTCATGACTTTTCCTTGACTGAATTAATCTATCTTTCACCCTGTGTTCCATGGATGAATCCTAATGGCTTTGTTGTCCTCCTGACCTGTAGAGCTACCCTCACGACAAACTGCTAAGGCTTTTGTATAGTGAGCCGTAATGAACATCGAAGCCTCTGGAACAAAAGAAAAAGCCAAGTGCACGAGAATTACTATAAAAAATCTCTGCCTGTGTTCTACATGGTTGTCCAAATCCCATAGATAACCATTTTAAAGCTTTTCATTGGTAATAACGCGTGTCCCATGAGATGAGATGAGGATGTACACTTAAAAACATTCATTACAGCGAACCATGTGTCTGCCTCCAGCTGTGGCTGAAATGTCTTTTCTCAGTATCAGACAGTGAGTCAGACAATCCCATTACAGCTTTCAGCATTAAACCGCACATTCAGGCCAATTTAGGTGAATAACTGCCCACCATCATACTTTACTCTGCAGATGGGCCTTGGAAGCTCCATTTAAAAAGAAAAGCAGGTCTCACTTTAAAAATTGATATAAAATAAGGGGGTGGAATTTTCTGTGGTTGGTGAAGAAGGAAACCTCTTTGCTCCAGCTCAAGGTCAGAAACAGAAGTTGTTGATTATATTTATCTCTAATTTACACTCGTCTGTTTTCACAGCAGCAGCATAACTGTAGTTTGATTTGCTCCACCTCAGATGGTTTCACTCTCTTTTATACAATGTTTCAACCTCTTGTCTGGATTACAATGGGATGTCAACCCTGTCTCATCCTAGCAATGTTTTTTTTTTTCCAATCCAGGACTTGTCATGCTACTCTATCACATAGCTGGATATACAAAACACATCACGTTGACTGTGGAGACAGATGTTTAAGTCCTATGCCTTTACTGTTCAGGTTTAGGCCAGGGATGTGCCCATCTAGAATTTTTATGCAAAGATAATTGTGGCCAAAATATTAACTGTAAACTGTACTATCACAATATCCTTCAAGTTTTCCTAAATATAGCATAATTAGACACCATGTTCACACCAGATTACATGAATGAACTGTATGATACAACGCTGCAAAAGCATTGAAGGGCTTGACAGAAAAAGAGATATAGACATCAACACTTCCCCACCACCAATGTTCACATATTTTAAATCCAGCACCTTCAGTTAGTAATGCAGACACTCTATTCAACATTTTAAGCCAAGATAACCTGATGCAGGGTTCAAAGCAACACTTTTTCCCTACTGTCCAACTTGGCCCGTAGACCGGATTTGACAGGTGCTTAGTATAACAGCAGCCAAAACATGAAAATAACTCTTTGACTGATGATGCATGATGTTTTTTGTGATTTATTATACATAGGTGCAACGCTACAGATACAGAGAATAAATTAGTCTGTACCATATGCAAACACAGAAAGTACATCAATAGAATCAGTAAAACAGGACAAAGTACTTTTTCTATTTAAAGTGAGAAATAGCTGAATGATACTAAATAATTCTATTCAAACACTAGACCATTTTGAACTCTAGTTAAGTGCTGAGCTGTATGAGCTGTACGGTAAATCTAGTCTAGTCTAGTCTAGTCTAGAGGCTTCGCTTTAACTGTGGTGTTTTTTGTTGTTACCACTTGTAGCTCTGTCAGTGCTGTGTTATCAGTACCACTGTCAATTATAGGTACATGCTGAGACCAGCAGCAGAGCCTTGTCACCAACTGCACCTTTGAACAATATATAATCAATCAATCAATCAATCTTTATTTATATAGCGCCAATTCATGACCGTGTTATCTCAAGATGCTTTCCATAAAGAGCAGCTCAGACCAAACTCTTTAATTCAGAGACCCAACGATTCAGGAATTCAACATGAAGGATTCAAGAATCCCCACATGAGCAGCATCAGATATTATATTAGGACACAGTGGCAGGAAGAACTCCCCTTTAACAGGAAGAAACCTCGAACAGAACCAGGCTCAGAGGGGGGGGGGGGGGGGCTACTATAGTACTGATAATAGGAATATGACTAATATAACTAATGACAGGCTGCTTAACAGTGGCAATGTCTGGGGGTGTTTGATGTTGACTCTGATGATGATGATGATGATGATGACTCTGGCTGCCTAAAGTAGAGATTGTGTTTGGAGAGCAGAGGCGATCATTATTTAACAGCATCACTGTTGAATATCCTTCCCCACATGTCCACGTTGATATGTTGATAACGACAACATCTTCTAAAGCATGCTTGCGTCACAAACCCTGCATGTACCTTCACTAACCCATCAAGAAGGTCAACCACTCTTCTGTGCAGCTTCGTAATCATCTTAACAAACTTGAGTATCAATCTTCAGTCTGCACCCCCTTCCCACCCTCACCAACTACCACCACCACCACAACAATCCAATTAAAGCATGAAAACATCTCAGTCTTTTCACTGAGGGTGGTGGTGGCCTGGATAGACACACACAAACAAGACCAGCAATGAACATCAAACGCCATCGCTCAGTCTATTTTTTCCCTCCTTCATAGAGACATTGAGGGGAGGAGGGGAGATGGGGAGTTGTTGTAGGTAGCGTTTGCTGGCTCTGAGGGTCTGTCTTGTGAAGGGGTGTGTGTGCATGGTGGGGTGAGTGGGGGGTGTCTGGGAGTTGAGCTGAGTGTTGCCGCAGGCACGCTATATCTGTGCGAAAGGTTTCCAGGAGCCAAAAATCAATGTTAATCTGAGGCCACCTGGGCGTGTAAACAGAACCATAATGGAACGATATACACCCACCCACACACACACACACACAGAGGTGATACACACCGAAAGGAAGCAGGAGCACACAACAAATACACCTACACATACACATACTGTCCAGGGATCATATGTACTGTAGGCAAGTCTTTTATTTTTTGTTCACACTGCTGCAGGCAACCAGAGAGAATGACAGGATGAGCCACAGAGGGAGAGGAAAGACAGACAAAAGAACCAAAAAAAGACACTGAGAGAGGAATATAAAGAAAGAAAAAAAGACAGTAAAGAGCACAGAGAGGGAATGAGGGGATATCTTAGTGAAGAATGACACCTTACTAATATACTTCATGCTGGTATGTCGGCAGCAGGTACACTCATAAAGACAGAATCAGCTGTTAGCTGGTCTGTGTCTGCTCTTCACTCCAGGTGTTTTGGTTCTTGAGATCAAACAAGATCATTTTCAGCTTTGATGGAACACACCCATATTAGAAAATCAGTGATCCTACCAACTGAAAATTAAAGCACTTTTTAAATTGTTGGACTCTCACTGTACAGCACTGGTATTTGGTGCCAAGGGTTAGCTCTGAGCTCTGACTGCTCAAATGCTTCTCCAAACAGTGTTGAGAAATGTGATTAAAGGCTTACAATAAAGACTTGGTTATTTGAAGTATTGAAAAGATATTTCAATTTAATACTGGAGATACAGGAAAATGCATTCAATGGCTTTCATCTTCTGGGCACAGAGGATATTTGTAGCAAATTTCAAGACGATGCACCTAATATTTCATTTCAAAGTGGTGGACTTACTGAGGATGGTCTGATTTTCATGGGGGAGAGGGATGTATGTCAAATACAACAGCCCAGACAGAGACAGACAGACAGACAGGTAAAGACAGAGGGGGAGGTCAGTCCAGATCAGATTCAACCCTCTGGCTAATGTCAAAGCCAGTTACAGAAGATCTTTCTACAGACACACACACACACATGTGTGTGTGTATGCAGCCTTAGGCTAACACATTTAGCTTCACTGAATAAAATATTAAACAAAGTGCAGCCACCCAGCAGAATCCAGCTAAAACAAAGAATAGACAACAACCTGCAGCTTCAGGAACAGATACAGAGTAAAACCAGATGGGGGAACTTGGAGGGAAAAACTTTTTTTGTCATTATGGTGACTATTCTGTCCCTCATATCAGTTCAGAGAGTTTGTTATAAGACAGTTCATAGTTTTTTGTCCAATAATTAATCTAGCAAATGTGTCTTTATTGGGAATACATTGACCGTGGTAAGCGCTGCCACCTAGTGGTCATATAGCGGAAGTAGCGAGTGCGTGCGCTTGAGAGACTGAAACGTCATGGAAGGAAAGTTCTGGTGTGTCCGTTGACTCATTCAGCCGTTACCCCTTGAAATGGCATAATCTGTAAGTTTGAAATGAAATGACTTATTGTTGATGTATATTAGTGCCTTATTCAGTAAGCAGTTGTCTTCTTACATGTCTATGGAGTCAGTTGTCACTTCGTATGGCAATTATTGTTAGCTAGCCGTTAGCTCTAACTTGCCTGTTAGCACAAATCATAGTAGCGTATAGCATTTAGCATGCTATTTCACGTACTATATCCATCTGTTGCTAAGGTTATGACTTGGGATCGGTTATGTGCATGTGGCAATGATGTTTAGTGTGTTTCCTATGCATTTCTACTGAATCTAAACTCTCTGTATTCTGTTTCTGTTATTACAGTTTTACAAAAAAGAAAAAGGGAATAATACAAATGGTACATCAGTAAAGCATCTGAAGAATGTTACACGGTCTCCTGAGTGCTTACTGAAGCCATTTATGTTTAGCTCGCTGCATAGGCTGAATAGTCACATTTAGCTGAGGGCAGAAGAGTGACAAACCTCTCATATTTCCTTGTTTCCTTTTCAGCAGAGCAGTGAAAAACTCCAGTTCTGGACAAGGGCACTTTTTCTACTGGGAGGGTTTCAGTGAAAGTTCTTCAGCCATGATAGAGACTGCTGTGGTCATGTGATGTCCTGTTTTGTAAAGTTACATTGCACATTACTAAACTGTTTTCATGAGTACACTGTGGTGACAAATGTAATCGTTCTCTGAATAATAATTCAGAGATGATGTTTCTTTGATTGAATCAAACACCACATTCATGTACCACCCTGGAGTCGCAGGGAGGTGGATGGTTGTATCCAGGATTCATGTCCAATGTCAAATCACCTCATTTCAAATTGCATTGTGTCAAAATTAAAGTCAAAGTCATAGTTGTGTAATATCACATTATGTCACGTTACATAAGCTCATACGACACATGGTAAATGGTCTGTATTTGTGTAGCTCCTTTCTAGTCATTTCGACCGCTCAAAGATCTTTTCCATCACATTACATCCTCATTCACGTTGGAGGAGACTGTTCTTTCACACACATTCACAAGGAGCAAGTTGGGGTTCAGTGTCTCGCCCAAGGACACTTGACCCACATGCTGACCCATAGGAGCTGGGGATCGACAGCCACCCCATCACGATTAAGTATTGTTAAGTCTCACATTAAGTCTTATCTTGTGTCTCACATTACGTTCGGTAACATCACGTCACAATCAAGGCATTATCCTTGTCCTGCCCACTAAAGAGGATCAAAGGCGTCTGAAAGGCTGAAGCTAAACCACGCAGTTAGAACAAAAACATTGCAAATTGGTGCAGAGTGTTTTGATACTGACTACACCCCCTGCTTTCTTTTAATTGAGTGGTATGCAACTATACAAGCCAAAAAAAGGAATACAATATCAACTTTTTCACTTCCTAGTGCACCTCTGGGTTAAAAAAAAAAACTGTGTGTGTCTTGGTCTTTGTAAAAAATCAACTGTACTCACTGGACTGTGGCATCATGGAGGTATACACTTTGGGGTCGATGGTTCCCATGGGCGGTGGCAACAGGGGGTTGGTGAAGCTTCGTAGCGGATGGGTGGGCCTCACGCAGGCTGTTGGGATGGTCCGACCGCTCCCCACCTGGGCCTCATCAGCAGCAGTTGCAGCAACAGCAGTAGGAGCCCCCGGGACTGGGCCAACCCCAGGAACATGCTCCACGCTCGGAGCAGAGGAGCCGGGGAGGAGGGGAGGAGCCTGCTGAGGAGGAGGCTGCTGCTGGAGGAGAGGATTGGTGGAGGTGTCTGAAGGCATTGCTGAGGAAGGCGAAGAGGGGTGGAAAGAAGATGAGTGTGTGGAGATGAGAGGAAGAAAAGAATGGGGACAGAGAGGGAAGGAAAAAAGACAAAACATCCAATTATTCTGAACCACAGTGTCATTTATAAAGAGTGAACAGAAATACTGAAAACACAGAACTTCAAAAATGTGAATATTTTTCTCATGCAGTTCATGCTTTGATGATGGCGAAAATATACTGAGAAGTGGCACAACTGATTCTATAGTGAACACTCCTACTGTGTAAATTACTGCTTGTAATAATCATAGATTCGTAGATTAATATTGAAGACATCAGAACTACAAAGGAACACATGGAATTATGTAGACAAACCAAGTATGGTTTATATTTTACATTCTTCAAAGAAGCCACCTTTTGCTTTGATGACAGCTCTGCAGACTCTGGAATGGTTTTCAATTAACACGTGTGCCTTTTTAAATGTGTTTGAGACCATCAGTTGTGTTGTGCAGAGGTAGGCTGGTACACAGTTCTATACAGTGAACAGCCCTATTCCACTACTCTTGTTATCCACTGCTTACTGTTGTAAACCATCAAACACTGTGATGAAACTGGCTCTCATGAGCCACTACTGAGGAAGAACGACGAGAAGAAGAGAAAGGAAAGGAATAGACATTAGACCAGTGGAAATCTGCCCTCTGCTCTGATGAGTCCACATTTGAGAGTTTTGGTTCTACCCACCATGTCTTTGTGAGATGCAGAAAAGGTGGGTGGATGGTTTCTACATGTGTGGTTCCTACTGTGAAGCATGGAGGAGGAGGTGTGGTGGTGTGGGGGGGCTTTGCTGGTGGGACTGTTGGTGATTTATTCACACTGAACCAGCATGGCCACCACAGCATCCTGCAGCTACATGCCATCCCATCTGGTTTGAGCTTAGTGGGACCATCATTTGTTTTTCAACTAGACAATGACCACAAACACACTTCCAGGCTGTGTGAGGGTTGTTTGACCAAGAAGGAGAGTGATGGAGTGCTGTGTTAGATGACCTCCACAATCACCCGACTTGAAAGAGTCGGATGGATGGATGGATGAATGGATGGATGGATGGATGGATGGATAGATTGATAGGTTTGCAGTTTCTTGCTTGCATTTCTGTGTTGGCAGAATGTCTTCACACTGAGAGAAATCCCATTTTATCTTGTCAGAGATACATGTGAGAGAATGAGGAAGAAGAAGAAGAAGAAGAAGAAGAGCTTCCCACTGAAGAAGAAAAGAGAAAGGAAATCTACAGACTGTGCAGAGACATGTCTCTGCTGATGTGACATGAGAGATGAAACTCCTCATGTAGCTCCAGCCAGTCTGATCAGAGGAAACATGGGAGAGAGACAGTAATTACATGTATGAGTCGCTGTGTGTTCATTAACCAGCTGAGACAAGAGGAAGAAACCAAAGGACAAGCTGGGAGAGAGAACTTGAGAGCCACTTGAGGACTGAAGGAACAGGGTGAGAAAAATGGATGATGCGAGGGCAACAAGAAAGGGAGAGAAGAAGTGAAAGAATTTAAAAATCGTATCATTTGGAGACCAAGACCATGAAAATTCACAGAGATTTTACAGACCTACATTCCCTCCAAATGAAACCACAACATTTGTTTGGAACTTTCTAAATGTAAACCATTACAAATCACCATTTTCTGATCTTACATGTCTACTGTTAAGGTTTGGTTTAAAACAACTTCTTCTTTCTTCTAATACCTTGGTTAAGCTCAGAGAAATATGGTGGCCGTGGAAACTGTTGGTAGGAATGATAAGCAAACTGTGGTCTCACACATCAGAGTCCTACAACCTTTCGAAACTCTTCCCTCTGCACACTTTATAACAACTTCACACTGTTTTCCTTCTTTGCTTTTGAAGTACAAAGTTGAGAGCCCCTAAGGCTGCTAGAGCTCCTTACCACTTTGATATAATATGTTATTTTTTGCATTTGCATTTGCTGAAATGACTAGTCTCTAACAGATAGACATAAAGAAGTAGAAGAAGGGTCAGTGAATATCAATTAGTCCAGTGAGTGTAAAAAGACTGTTTGCAAACTAGCTTCCTAACTGTCGTAATAACGACCACGAAGGAATACTGAAAGACCAGAAACATTACAAAGCCAGAAAAGTACTCAGTACTTCCTACCTATTAATGGATATGCGCTTCCAGCCTGGTCACTGTCCTCTGAATCATGACCCACATCCCATGTGCTATTGCCTAGCGGCATGCACAATGACAAATATATCACAGCATTGTAAGTGGGACTGAGAATCATCTTCATAGCTAGATGGCTGCCTCGCAATTTTTATGAAGAATAGCAAAAGAAAAATGGCCACAAAAGTAGAGACAGATAGGCAAGTTACTATCACCCCTCCCGACCTGAGGTCAAAGCCTAAATATCAAATATCACTGCTCTACATATTATACGGTATATGCACATCATAGTCCTTTCCAATCCTATCTTTAATTGAACAATTACAGCTTTGCAATCAGGATTAAGAACGATGAGCCTTCCAGCTACAGTCATCAAACAGCAACAAAACTTATAGAGGCAAACACAGAAGAGAGAGAGGAGGGGAAGATGTATCCTCCTCCTTATATCAACCTTTGGTTTAATCTACTTCCAGCCCCCATTGTTGCATTAGCACTGCCCACCCGTTTGCTCTGTATTACATGACATATTTGACAGCGTATCTCATCTTCATCACTGCTGTGATGGAGGGCTGCAAAATAAGGAGAGATGAGTTATCTGAGAGCAACAGTCTGGTGACTCACAGGGACTGAATGGAAAGCATAAGTGGGTTGTTTTGGCACACAGACACAAAAACTATTTAATGTATGTGTGGAAAGAGCTGAATCGAATCCACTGGTGACAGATTCTGAAGTGGAAAAGAGCAGGATGGTTTTCTCCTCTGTCGATTCACATGACAGTACTTTGCACCTAACTGTCCCTTAACATTGAAACACAGAAGATAAGTGTTCAAACATCATGCAACACCATCGAAAGAAAAAATGTATTGTAATCGTTTTTGTGAAATACTGTTTATAGTTTTAAATCTTCAGAACACTAAATCTGCTCACAACTCAAAGTCCCCATTTACACTCAGTAACTTCATGTGTCATGAATGGGTCTGATAGCAAGTGATTATCAAAGAGATGTACACTGCCTCCAAGAAGCTTCTGAAACAGATTCACAGCCAGACCTTAATAAAAAGGTATGAATGTAACGTCAATAAGCACTCTGCAGAAATAACCCCCCAGGGTCTGTCCTCTGTGATAATGATGCTAAAGTGACACTGCAATTAGCCATTGTTCTCCCTGTCTCATTAAGGTAATAGGAAAAAGCAATTCTGGCGATACAATACACGTACAATGAATGTGCCCATTTTTGAGGAATTGATCTGATCCCTGATCAGTTCAACTACTGACTGACCTCTGCAGGCGAGAGAGTGGTGTGAGCGAGGCCATGGGGAAGATGAAACTTGCAGTCCATTAATGCATTTGTGTAGTTTTTGTTAATTTACGGCTAGTTCACCTAGCTAGCTAAACATTTACTGTTATAAACCATAGAATGGACGATGCCTCCTCCCACTGAACAAAAATTACCCCAAAATATCCCCGATACGGGTGCTGCCATTTTGTGCTGGTGAGGCCATTTGGAGCCGTCAGGGCTAGAGCTGCAGAATCTAAGCTACCCATACACCTGTACAACTCAATCATAGCACTGCAGAACGACTAATGTTGTCGGTTTGTTGTTTATGTCTTCTCTTTATGTTCCTATTCTACATACTGTTCCTGACACAAAGTGTGCAGGTACCTCCACAACTACTTCACACACACACACACTGGCCTAATCATGAGGAGAAACTGATGTTCATCGTCTTGCTAAGTGACATTTCAAAAGGTGGACAGGAGGAGCTGGTGATTGAACCCTGTGATTAGTGGTGATCCTGCTCTCCCACTTTGTGGCTGAACTGATGTTAAATCCTAAGGAACTGACTAAAATCTCGATATTCAACCACAAGTTCTACAAATCAACGTCAGAGAGAAAAACATTAACTTCACCCTGTTATTGGCTGCTTGACAACAGAGTCTGAGGCTCCCTGACTGGGTGTTTCTTTGGCAAATGCTCTCTGAAACTTGAGGATGATTCAAATTACCTTTCGCTTTTCAATCAGTGATGTCTTTTATGTCTTGCATGTTGTTTGTATGACGTGAAAATGCCTCGGAATCTCTTATGCATTAAATTTTCTGTCTGACTGTCACTAGCTGCCCTACTCCACTCCAACCCCCCATCCTGTCAGCTTATTGCACTGTCAGTGTGTGTTCTGCCAGCAGTGATCTGCCCCCCCTTGTGTGTCAGCTAATTCAATGACTGTGAAGCTTCTCCTTGTCTCTCTGCTGTTGTTAAATTACTGATACAAGCCAACGAGGAATTAGCCATTTTCTGAATTACTGAATTATTGCTCCCCACCACGTCGTTTAGCATTTAGCTCTGCAGCAAAATGGGGCTTAAATAGGACAAGGACAGGGAGGAGGGTGACAGTGGAGCGAGTGAGCTGGAAAGATTAAGATGCTGCAGTGCGAGCCCTGTTGTATTTATTAAAGGCTTAGGCTTAATTATTATAATGTGTACTATTATTTATATTAACAGTCGCAGTGGCCATAACTCTTGCTCTCTATTAAGTTATAATATTAATATTTTAATAACGATCATGACAATGATAGTATATCAGTAATAGTAGCTACTGCGTTACCTTGTCTCACTGTCTCTAGGAGAACAGTTATAGTCAGATTAAGTACTATTGGCTGCGTAACTGACCATTTACTATGCTCTGCCCCTTAGTTACTGTTGCTAGCCTGATTTGTCAGAGAATCTGAAAATTCAGATTTAGGTTTAGAGATTATGATATGTAACTGCTGTGTACATTCAATATTATTATTTTCTTTATGTACCAGGAAGAGTGAACATTAATCAACATTTCAGTTTCCATATCATCGTACATCTGAAGTCCCTGAGCAGGATATTACAAACCTGCAGCACTGCAGTACAACATAACACAATACAGTAGAATACATGCAGACAACATGAAAGCAGCTGGGACCATTCATGAAGAGCAAATCAGTTTTAGTGGCATTTAAGTTTATTTACAGTTTTTGACTTGATGTGTGGATCCTGTTTAAAATTTATATCAATGATAAGACAATGCAGCATACAGTAGCCCATCGCTGTGGTGTGCTTAATTTCAATAACGTGCCCTAATTGAAAAACTACAGATGTACCTGTGTCTGAAGAGTAGTTTTGGTATCATTATCTCTCTCTCTATAGTGTCAGAAGTACTGGTGGTGATGGTGGTGTTGCAGTACCTGGTGTGTATCCTCTGTCCACAGTTAGGCTGGGGAAAGGCATCGGCCTCAGGCTGAACTTGTTGTGAGTGAAGCCACAAGAAGGTGAAGGCAGGATACCGGGATACTGGGATGAGTCCAGAGCTGGCACCGGGATGGCACTGACCACCGCTGAAACAAGCAGACAAAACAGTCAGCAAACCAGGCTGCAACAGCATGCAGGAGGCAGGAATGTCTGTCTTTGGCTATCATAGTAAAACAAATACCTGCTGTATAAAAATCATATAAAAGCATTCAATATCCATATGAGCGAGAGCAGAGAGCTGTTGTAAACAGAGAGGAACAGTTGGGGAAGTAGTCAGACCAGACAGTTCATATTGTGACCTTGAGACGAAACCGCAGGGAGTCAAACTCACAAGACTGATTACACTGCCTCAGGTTCACAACATGCAGTGGGGACGCCTCTTATCTTCTAAATAGCCTTGAAGAGACTGTGTCTGTGTGTGTTCGCGTGTGCGTATCACTCTCACCGCACACACATTGTTATTGTCTGTTTATGAAATATTTGTGGAGAAAAAAAACAATATTTTGTTCAAAAGCAAACATTTGCAAACAGTCTCCACTCGATGCAGCTATAAGCATATTTCCCATCTCATACTGAAATAAAGCCTGCTGTAATGAAGTGAGGAATATAATCAACTGAACGGAATTGACACTAAAAGAGAAACATTAATGAGGGAGTGCTGCCAAGTAACACTGTGCTACCACTGGTTTGTTTGTGTTATGAGAAAACAGAGACGTGCTGTGACCTGCCATTATTTCTCAACAGGGGGAAGAATGAAGATAATCTGAGACACATTTGTTTGAATTTTTCACAAATATAATTCACTAATATAATTCTTTGCATAGCTTGACATGAAAACAAACAGTGAGCCTTGCTCTGTCACCCAGTTTATTGCCATTTGTACGAGCTTAAAACCAAAGTTTTAAAGCTCACTGTAAACTTATTTCTCTTTTGTTCAATCCATACAAAAACCAGAGTGTAAAAATAACACTTTGTGGTTTTAGCAGGAGTTAGTGGATGGAACTATCTCTTGGCTGGGCTAGTAACTTCTTCCACACTGGCGTGGGAAATTAACTCTTAAAAGGCCAGAGTTCCTGATTCCTAAAAATAAGTCTGTAACTGTATCTGGGCATAACTGTCCATATCACATGAGGTACCGCACGCCAAGGTACCACACGAATGAGACACGATCGCTCAAAAATCATAGGTCGTATCGCTGAAGAGATTCCTCTGTGAGCATCGGAAGAATTTGTTGGAGAATTTGTTGCAGAATTTGTGTGGATAGAGTTAAAAATTACTCATATATCAAAGTTTAAAAAGTCTAACATTGATGTGTTTGAGCAAAAGTTTCAGAGACAAAATAACATGAGAGTGAATGAGATAGTTGAAGGGATCTCTTGTTGCTTTGAGGCTGTATGTGGAATGAACACTGTCAGTGTGAACAAGTTTGATAGGACATTTCTACATGATTTTAAAACTCCCCTGCACTTTGGCGATGATGATATTTTTTGTGTCTGCACATAATATACAAAATAGTTGTGATGGATAATAATAGTGTGCCTGTGTTGCACACTCACTGCATCAGGAATGTACAGCTTTTGAGATCCACTTGAAGCTATAGCACGCTCTCACTGTACTGTAGCTCTGTCACATCCTCGTCATGTCTTCTTTTCTATCTCACTTCCACTGCCCACATCGGAAGAAAACATATCTTTATTCTTTGGTACATTCATTGTCTTTAATAATAAACATTTTCCTGCTTTAACCACACTAGTCATTAAGCTAAGACTTTACATTTAATGCATCGGTAATTGTGAACAAAAAATAAGAAACAATATTTTTGTTGAAGATCTCCAACAAAGTAGAGAGAGAAAAAAGAATTATTTCTTTTTCATTAGTGGCTCCAGTCAGATGTCAGTTTCCCTGAGGGAGGGGGTCCCTGAGCTACAAAGGGTCCAGTGCTAATGAAAGGTTCAGACCCCTTGAGTAACATCATTCAGTAGCAACACCACCAGCTGTCATCAATTATCAAAGAAGACTCACTTAAAACATGCTTCTCATATTTCCTCTTACAACACTGTCTTCTCTATGCAGCACTCATATCAATAAAGCTTTTTCAATTGAATTCTACGTAGCCGAAAAGACAGACGGGGTGGGGGTGGGGGGGGGCAGGGTGTAGAGATTTCTTCTGCCTCATGCTTTCTCTTCGCTTGAACCACGAGATCTAATTCGACTAAACCCTGATCAATACCAGTATTGATTGAAAAGTATTGATAATTTGGTTGAAGCAAGGCTGTGATCAGCAGCTTTAGGGTTTCTGTGTGTATGTATTTGAGTGTGTGTGTCGTTTACTGTATTTGTGCTGTGATCATTTAGAGAGAAGCAGGGTTTGATTACAGCAGCGAAACGACCACAGATAAGCAAGTCTGATCAATAACGTTATTGATTGAGAATATTAATGATTTTGGTGCAGTGGGGCAGCGAGCTACAGGTGAATAGAGGTGTGTGTGTGTGTGTGTGAGTGAGTGTGTGAGTGAATAAGAGAGAGAGAGTTGCTTAAGACAAGAGGAGACAGAAATACTGACAGGACGGAGAGCATGAGTGAAAAAAGAGAAAATGAAAAACAGAAAAATGAAGAAATAATAAATGAGATAATTAGAAGTAAGGTTTAAAAGATAAACAAATAAATGAGAAAGAGATAAAAAGATGTAATAAAACAAAATTGGAATAAAATGACAAAAAAGACATAAGGAGGATTAAATTTTTTTTTCCAAGAATGGGGATGGAGACAAAAGAGAGAAGAACAGATAAAATATGGCTCGATCAAAAAAGTACAAAGTTATTTAAGAAAACATGAAAGTAGACTGAGAACAAACAGACAGAAGCCGACACAGACAGAAGGAAACCAGACAGCAGACACAAAGAGATAAAACCAGAAGGTAGATAAAGAGATCAGCAGGTCCGTCGTCTGCACAGCACAGATGTGGCAGCCGGGGAAAGAAAAGTGTGGAAGTGTGAGCGGCTTCAGGAGAGCCAGACAGAAGCAAAGCTAGAAACAGTGCAAACCCCGCAGGGGTGTTCGATTCAACACATGATCAACTAATCCCAGAATTCCTGCAAGGGATTGTTCAATTCTAACTACTCAAACAACAAACAAATGCAAGTCGGAAGAACCTTTTCCTCATCCTGCACTCATGTGTTTTCAGAAAAATGTGTTAATGGCTGTAAGAAAAAGTCTTAGCATTTAGCTATTGATACATTTAAATTTGCTCATCAGCCTCCTTTAGAGACAATGTCATCTATGAAAGGATATCTGAGACAAGGCCCTGCAGCAATTTCTAAATCCAGAACTTAATCAATCATTGCATTCATTTAAAAGGAGTGATGATTTGTTACAAATCAATATTCACAATATTCAACACAACTCAAGGTGAACGTAGCAGGTTGTTCGCGTATGGTGAAAGTTTCTGGCCTGCATCTGTCCATTTGTTTATTTCCCTTTTCACGTGAACAACCGTATGCATCGCTATAAATGTCTCCAAATGAGACTGTTTGAAAACGTGAGCCATCATGTGCATTCTCTGTATCGTGAGCAAGCACTGCTCCTCTGTTTCTACTCATAGACTAGTCTCTCACATTCAGGGACAGAAAATCAAACCTTGATTACAAAATCTATTTGCTTCATGAAAATGTCAGAGCATTTCATAAATTAGTAGCATGAAAAGAAAGGGTAAGAATACTCAAAAAGTGAATAAAATGACTGTGACTAAAGTGATGTTTTTGTTAAAACAAAAAACCCAAATCACAATCTGTTGCAAACATTAACATGTCTCAGGAGAACCATCTACAAAGAGGAAATGTTAGGATCTATTAGCTTGTCCTTCTGCTGGATGAAGTCAGTCATCGGTCTTCAGCTCTACAACGGACGCAGACACTTCACAGGTCTGTCTTTCTATAAAGTCCGCTGAGGACAGCTCAGCATATCACAGATGTAATCAGGAAACCCTGGTCAACTGATTTGATTAGCTCTCGGTCTCATGCCCACATGAAAAGTCATCAATCAGAAGTATTGATCACAGTCAGGTCGGAAAAAACAAATGTCCCATTAACCCCAGGCAGCGTCAGCAATACGCTACAGCTGATAAATGACAAGGTGATTTTTGATTGGCTGTTGTAGCTCGTGTGTGAGAGCAACAACATGCAGGAAACAATCCCCCACTCTTCATCAGGGTATATTATACAATTATTAGCTACCTTGATTCTGCAAGGAGCATGAGAGCTCACAGGCTCACTGCCATTGTCCTGCTCTTGCGTGTGGTATGGCTGACAAGCATCTGTGCTAAAGTCATTAGGCTATAGCAGTTAATATCAAAGGCATGAAAGTAAGACTGATCTGGCTTTATGCCCCTAAAATAAGCTAAGCTGGTACAGGATCAAGAAACACAGGTGACTCGTTCCACACACAGGCAAATGAGCGGCACAGTGGCCAACCCGTGAGCATATAGCTTTAGCATGTAGCTTGCATAAATACCATAAAACCCCTCTATCAGGATCTGTTTCAGGACATGGCGGGGGAACAAAACGGAGATCAACAATGTGGGATTTAATCCTGGTACAACCAACTCCACAGCATCTCTTTGGCAGAGCGTTATTAATTTGAAGTGTATAGGTTGTTTCTGTCTATGTGAGAAAAGGGACTGTTTCTGCCAAAAAGGAGAGTGGTGATGAGAACTACTTCCCCAAACAAAAGAGAGAAAAAGGAATAGACGAGTCAATCATACCTACATTTGTGCTGACTCAGCTTGGATAACATTAAAAGAAAAAAGTTTATCTACAAGATAATGAATATTTGAAAGCGCCTTACTGCATTATTCCATTATATTTGGAATTGACAATTCCAAATATAATGGAAGTACTGGCACTATATGTGTTTTCCTCTCCATAAATAACATTATATTCATAATATTTACAACACACATTTCCACCATAATTTGATGCAGATAAGGCACAAATTGGTGGATTACAATTCACCACAATATAGGAAATTACACTCACAAAAGCCTCTCTCCTTGTTTTATACTGATCTATGGTCTAACTGTATATAAAGCAGTTGAAACTAGCACCACTTGCAGCAGACCCACCTGTAACATGCTGCCATGTTACAGGCATGTACATGTACAGGTACAATCATTTTAGTCACAGGGACCAAACCTCTACTTTTTTGGTCCCTGTGACTCATCTTGCCCCAAGCAGTCAAACATCTGAACCTTTTGCAGGAGGCAGAAACACTTGTACTTCGAACCGTGCAGCATCAAGAGGTGGCTCAACTGCTAGGGAGCAGCTGTTAGCCTGGAGGTGTCTGCTATACAAAGGCCGGCTAGGAAATATTGGATACATACAGCATTCACAGCAGAAAGCTTGAGCCTCACAGAGCACACTTATCCTGTGGCTCTCATGCAAACCTGATACAAGCACCTTGGCCGACTGCCTTTACAACAGATTGATCGTGCACAACCACTTCTTGCTGATAGGCTCAGATCTACAGCACCTATAACCAACCTGTGTGTTCTGGACCACAGTGAAGTCCTGTCACCAGACTTGGCTGGACTCTCCAAGGCCCAACAGCTCTTACCGAAAACTTACCTTCAGAGCATCAGTGCATGTATATCTCCACCATTTCTCCCTCGGTCGAGCTACTCCAACATGTTGAGCGTTTACGGCAGGTGGAGACTCTCCCATACATTAATAAGAAGCTTGCCACACGATCAAGGCAAGACCAGCTAGCTTTGCAACTCCTGGAAACTGCCACCTCACGGATTGAAGTTAATGGTGACAGTGGAGTACATGGTGACTCATAACCACAAGGATGTGGTTGTATTTAAATGTTCATTCCAACACAAAGGGCAGTCACTCAACAGCATACTTCTACCAGCACCCACATTAGGGCCATCTCTCCTTGGTGTCCTACTGAGATTTCGCCAGCACACCATTGCCATCAGTGGTGACATAAAGGGCATATTCCATCAAATCCGCCTTTTGCCAACTGTCAAACCTGTGCTTCGTTTCCTGCAGGTGTTGCCGTTTGGTACTACTTGCAGTCCCCCGGTGCACAATAGACGCCGTACAATGGCGCATCAAAGAGAACGGCGATGCCAAACCCCAGCTGGTGAAGTCTGTGGAGCAGTCGTTCTTCGTGGCTAATTGCCTTCAGAGTACACAAACGGCATCATCGACAGCCTATGTCAAATGCTATCCATGGTAGGATTTGAGATCTGCCAAAGGGCCTACAATGAACCAAAGGTTCTTGAGCATCTATTCTTGTGATCTTGTGAAAATGCCAGAAAATGAGTAATTGAAAATAACTCCTTTTTTACGTAACTCTCCTATGTAACATTGTAAATAATCTAACCTTTAAAGTGTTTAGTGTTTCTCTACTATTGTTCTGTTCAGTTATGCTAGCTGAGCTATAGTACTGTCACATTGTGCGCTAGTCGTTATGTTATCAATCTATTTATCTGTTTTCTACTGAAACGATTATCTATGAAAATTGCTATTTTGATGTGTAGCAACAGTGTGTGGGTAAACCCTGTTAATGGCATTATTAACAATAATGTATATTCACTCAATGGTGGTTCATACTTAAGTTAAGTGTATATATTGAATACTAACAGAACCACACCCACATGTATTCTACTCAAACCAGTAATCCGAGTGAAGGATTCCTCATCTTTCTTCATAATAGCAATGTGGAAAAATAGACATTCCGAAAGCAATAAAAGCGAGGAGAGGAGGCCGACATTAAGAAGTCTACCAGACTGAACTTTAACAAAAAGATAAAAAAAAAAAGTTCTGAAGTGCAAAACATGAGAGAAACCCAAACGGATAGAAAGAGAGAAAAAAGAGACCAGAATAGAGGATGGGTCTGCATGTTGGCAGAGGAAGCCTGAAGGGGTTTCCTGTTTTACTGTGACCCACATCTCACATGCACAACCACACACACACACACACACACACACATCTATGTAAACACACAAGAGTGCCTGTCACATGCTACAAAAAATGATCAGTAAGCTACTGACTTACACTCCTCCAAAAAAAAAAAACAGCCACTGCTGTAACCTGATTGCTGCTGTTCAGTGCAGCAGCTTCAGTTTGTTTCACCTGCAGTAAACAACAACAACAGCAGCACGACACAAGCGGCAGAAAAAAGGAGAGAAAGCAGGACACAAATCCTTAAAGACGCGCAGACAGACTGGGAGCAGGGTAATTACAATATGAAACTTACAGCTCAGCGACATGTGACTGCACACACACACACACACACACTCAGCAGACAGAGAAGGCAGTAATTAGATGATGCGCTTCTACACAGACTAAAAACTCATTCATGGATGTGATGTGGTGTCACTTGAATCACTGTGAATCTTTTTGACACAGACAGGTCAATGTGTTTACTGACAGCTACAGCCAGCACACATCCGCTCACAGTGTGATGAAGCTGACACGGGGTGTTATGGAGATGATGGAAATGTGACACCTCTGGGTCCAGTTCTTCATATTTAGCCTGCCACGCTGTTTTGACTAAAATATTCCTGTTGATTCTCATACAGTTACTTTATGAGAATGGATGAAGCCATCTTAACCCTTGCATTCTTGTTTTGGAATAAAGTCGGCATGAGTACAGAGTTAAAGCCATGATCAGTATTCATAGGATTGGGCTGAGGCCTGATGCCATTTTGTTCTATATTGTGCTCCACATTATTTCCATTTTCCAAATTTAGGTCTAAGGTGTATGGGCTGCTGCACTGGACGAACTGGGTGCACACATCTATCAGTCCTGTGTATCTTATCATATCTAGGTATTTGATGGCTGGCTGTAGCATTCACATGACTTTCCAATACGCCCTTCACTTTCAAAGGAAGTTGGCTTGCCTCAAGTGATTATTTTCTGTCACTTTCATTATTTTTACATTTGAATTGATTAATGACATCACTATCACAGTGACATGGTGTACGTGACTACACCGAAACTAACCCTTAACCATAGCAGTGTAACATCATAGAAGACCTGTTTGTTTCAAATGGCCACACATATGATATTGCCCCTCTTGAGAGGGGGACCAGAATTCTAAATGTGTTTCATTTTGTTGTTGCTAAGCCCCACCCCCCTGTTGTTAGTCGCTGCATGGACCAAACCCTGTCACCAGCTCCACTGCCTTAAGAGGATAAAAGCTATTGTCTAACGCTACAGATGACAGTGTGAAAGAGAACCGCAACATCATCTGTCGCTTGAGACAGAAGACAACGAAATTAAATGATACTTTGACAATTATACTTCATACTGTGTGGCTAGTATATGTCAATAAACAACGTTTCACTAACTTACATGTCGCCTCTGTGAGAGCTCCCCACTCGTCATCCAGCTCATTGTTTGGATCATCGAGCACACATTTACTAGCTCTAGGGCTGTTAACCATAAAATAATATTCAGTCAAACGACAGGCCAGGACGATGCCTGCTACAAGCTGCACTATGAACGGGGAGCTATAAAGCTCATTTACATATACCAACCACACTGTTATAATACAAAGTTGTTTCACTTTTTCACATTCTATTAGGTGGATGTAGAAAATTACATTGAATGGATCAATACTCCTAATAATTAGTATGAATGGCAAAAAAAGAGCAAAGTACAGCAATAAACTTGCATCATTTGTGAATGTCCTACATTCACAGGTTTTTATCTTTTTGGCTGGTGAACAGATAGTTACAAAATGTTGTGTCTGACTTCACACGGAGCTGAATATCATCCCAGTCGTTGCTGGAGAACAGATTTTCATTCATCTGGATTCACACACACACATTTATGAAGCCATCCACTTAACAAGGGCTCAGAGCAACACTTCTCTCAGCAACAGCTCTCTCTCTTTCTCACATTTTTTCTCCATCTGTCTTTCTCTTTCTGTCCTCCCCCCTCCTTTCCTCATTGGCTCACCCTCAGATGTTATCCACTCTCCCCTCTGTCCTCTGAGTCAGTCTGAAGAAACATAAAGGCTAATTATCTGTGTGAGAATGTGGGTGAGGGTACAGGCATTTTCAGAGTATGTGTGTGTGTGTGTGTGTTTCACTTTCCTCAACTTCACTTCTGTCTTTGCACGAAATACTTTTTACATCTTAACTGCACAAAGAAAGACAGAGATGAGAGACGAACCTAAGATAGCGGTAGGGTCATTGCCACAGACATGTCATGTGACGTCCCATGCAACCAATAGGAATGATCCTCTTTGATGATCCTCTCAAACGTCATTCAGCGCCATCATACTTTGGTTGAGCACTAAATAACTGCAAAATTACTGACCATCCCGTCGGTCTCAGCTGTACTTAGTTTATAGAGCTAATAAGCAGTTGTTCACATGCTAACATGCTAATAAACATGGTGAACGGCATTCAGCTCACAGCACCACTGTGTCCAGCCCCACAGAGCTGCTGGCGTGGCTTTAGATGTTTGGTGTTTTTTGCAGCTGAAAATGTTTGTGCAAGGAAGAAATTAATAAAAAAGGAAAGAGTTACGTACAGCCAGAACATTTAAACATACACACACACACACACACACACACACAGTTGTGTTACTTACGTGTGTTGCTTGGCTGTGAGTCCATAGGAATCATCATTTTGCCTCGTGTCCCCCTCCTGGCAGCCAGGGAGCGCTCCAGCGTGGAGATGCTGCTGGATGCCTCATCAGCGTCAGCACCTGGATCATCAAACATTCAAATAAATATGTGCGATTATCTAAACAATATTTTAGAATGTGTGCCTCCCTACTGCCCCTCTGCAGCTCCGCGGCCAGGTCTTTCATTTGCTCTGTACAACTATCATTCACACACGCAGAATGTAACCATGATCTGACTTGTGAAGGACCAGCTTTACCTCTGAGCACAGCCGCCCTGTGTGGCCTCTCTCAGCTTTTGTGCATTATTGTATTATTAGCTCTGTATTAGCTGTGTTAGCTCAGTAGCTTAGCCTCTGCTTGGTTTCACTATTCTATGGGTTCGCTCACGAGACGATTTGCGGAGTCACACTGGCTCACATGCATGCTGATGACTAAAACAAAGGAAGGTGAAGCTCAGAGAGAGTGGAACATCATTTTCTGCTTATATTGCCATTAGTCCACTGTGTCGTTACATAGCAAATAGTTCTTATCTATGTTCTGAATATCATAATGAGATTCTTAAATACATTATTTTAAATTCATGATAAATCAGGCTTCATTACACAGCAATCAGATAGCACCATAATAATGAGGAAATATTTAGGATTATTTTAAATGGAATTTATAATTTTACTGTTAAACACATTATGGAGATGCTGACGTTGCCAGGCAACATAGAGATGAACTCTGACATGAAATATTTATCTAAAGACAGACATTGGACAGCAAATTCCTAAGTTACTAAATAAACTAAAGAACAATTTTTTAGTAAAAGTTAGAAGGAATATAGTAAGATGTTAAATAGAAATTACCAAATTAAACTGTATGAAAAATAACATTAATGTCGTGTAAAATCAATTAAGTAATTATGTAATTTGAATGGTTCTACAATATACTGTATATTATACATTTAAATATAACCATTTAAAAAACAAATAACGGGACAACTAAACAAATGAATCAGCATCCATCCTGTACCTGAATGACTGCTCTTGCTGCCCATCTGACTCTCTGATTGACTGTGTGCAACCTGGGGGAGGTCCTGACAGGATTGGATGGGCGAATCGTGTCCGGACGGGGCGACACTGGGAGCTTTCTCCATGTTCTTCATCTCCATCTCCTCGTGATGGATCCAGAGGTCAGGAGGTCGCAGGTCCTTCTGGCTGCCCTTTCTCTTACTGGCACTGTGGCTCGCTCTTTTTCTGCACAGGTGATGACAGGTGAGGAAGTTAGAGGGCAAGAAGGAAGAAATGCAAATGTGAAGAAGAACAGACTGAGGACTGATAATGGAAAAAACAGTGAACCATGGATAGACTGCTGTTGGTCATGTCGCTAGGCAACCCTCCAAATCCCAGCAGAGCATGAATACACCTGTTCATTTTATGCTTGCTGCCATTCACACAGAACAGAAAAGGAAAACAGGAAAGATGAACAGAAAGATTGTGATGGATGGAGGCAAAAGAGGATAAGGACTGTGAATTCTTTATCTGACCTGTTGCTCAGCACTCAAATCTGGTAAAGTAGATTATAATCCTCCACCAACACCATTTGGATCATTTTATAGTGATATAGTAAGTTCAGTGTTTTACATTCTCTACATTCTGCTCTCAAAAATGCAGTTTCTATTGGTGGTGTTGGAGTGTGTGTGTGTGTGTACTGTACTTGCTGTTACCAGTGTAACCACAGATGTCACCAAATCAACCAGGACTGATATCTGAACGATTATAACTTGAAAATGAAAGTGAATTAGAAGATAATGACCAAAACATGAACATGAACTGGACTATGAAATAAAAGTCAACCTGACAAATTAATACACAATAATTATGAAACATAATGTGGATAAAAACAATAGCTCATTTACATGGACCCTGATATCCGTCTAACACCAGAGTAATAGCCCAATTAGAATAAGAAATCCTCAAATAGCCACTTCAATCAGAAGACAGCCCGCTCCAGCCTGATGGGAAGTCATTTTCACAAAGGGTGGTGTTAACCTTTGATAATGTGTTCAATGGGGAAACATTAGCACCTCCTCTCTAGCTGGAATACATATATTTTCCTCCCATGTTTGCCCCGCGTGGGGGTTACTATGACGTCATCTTTCAACTTCTGGGTCCGACGGGGGCCCAGAAAGAATTGAGGGGTCACAATCCCTGTGAGATGATTTGTTTCACTGTCAGCCTGATAACATTGGAGAGGCTAAAATTGCCACAAGATTATCAAGTTTCATCCCCATTCAAGTTAGTGGAGGGCTAAAGTGGAAGGTAGCCAGAGAACCACTTGTGCAAATGTAAAAGAAAATTCTACTCTGATTTTGTTTGGGGGCATGTAAACAGAAATCATATCAGATCACTTTATTCAGCATTCATGCAAACAGTTAAGATCAGACTTCAGAAATATTGATCATTTCCGTAGGTAATGACTAAAACCTGTTGAATGCGATTAATCAAGAAAGAAATTGAACCTGGCGTGATAAAAACCTTATGAGTTAAAGAGTTAGGCCCATCCCAGCTTTTGATTTGGTCCAAATTTGGAAAATGAAAAAACAAACCAGCCAGGGCAGATCATTAACCATCTGCCTCTTTACCCTAACAGCTGCTTACTGCCACCACAAAGATGAATGAAACCTCTTACTTCCTCTGCTGTGCCGAGGACCGTCGGGTGCAGATGAGCGCCACGATCACAACCACAACCACGGTGACAGCTCCGACAGAAACCACAATGATGACCAGGAGGTTGCTGTTCTTTTGAGGCGTTGCGCTGCCGTGAGGTGGATGCATCTGACCAATAGGAGACTCTAAAATACACATAAAAGAGAAGAGGAGGACAATGTAGAACATGGTACAAAAAAGATCAACTGTTGGAGTTTTTCATTACCTTAAGTAAGGTTTTAAGGATAATGCAGGTCAAGGGATGCCAATATTAACATTAAATCATTTCATCGAATCATATTCATATTCACAACCCAACTTTAGTTTAGGTTGAATTGAAAAGTTCATTTCACATCGAATTTAATTTTGAGTGTGTTTTTTTTTTTTCTTTTGGCGTTAACAAAATTGAAACTGAAATTGAAACACTGAAGCTGACGTTGCAATCTAAAATGATAATTTCATTTTGTCACACATCACATGCACAGAAACAGAAAATAACATTTCAATTATTTCTTTTGGATATTGGGTGGTGGTGGTGCACGTATATTATATTTTCCTTCACACAGTATCAAAAGAAAAGAAAACGGACATATTTCTAATTATAAGTTAATTGTTCTCTCTTTATCTAATAGATTGTGATTTTGTGAATTTGCAACTTGAAATGCTGACAGCACCGAAAAGGCACCTGAAACATAAATATATGCTCATCAGAATATTCAATCTCCATAATCCTGTTTGTCATTTAATCACTGTAAACATTTCTCATATAAAATGAAATAAACATATTTAGCCTGCGAAAAATAGTCTGTTTTGGAATTTCAGTGGCATAAAGACATGCTGCTGCAAAAAAGCCCGCAGAATGAAATCCAAAGTGGTTTCAATGGACTGACAACACAAAGCTGCTGCTACTGTACCAATCAATGAAGTGTGTGTGTGTGTGTGTGTGTGTGTGTGTGTGTGTGAGCGTGAGTGTGACAGTATGACAGCTGTAAAGGGAGAAAGGGGAATTGATGACACGCTCTGTCATTCATTAACTCGACCTTGGAGCACAGAGAGAGAGAGAAAATAGGAAACATAGGTGGAGCATGAAGTCTAGATGGAGAGGAGGGGGAAGTGTGTTAAAGAGAGAGAGGAAGAAGTGAAAGAAGTCAGAGTGGGGGAGGATGATAGAGAGGGGTAAGAGAAGGAGAAAGGGCAGAATGGTGGGCGGACGAGACAGGAGGAGGAGGAGATAGAGGAAAGAAAGATTAAGAAAAATGTGTGTATGAGAGAGGCACTTTACCTCTTTCACCTTCTCTATCCCTCTTGCTCTCTCTCTTTCTCTTTCCATTTGGTCGTCTCTCTCAATGAAAACCACAATCCATCACAGCACAGGCACCCCAATATCACTTTGTTTTCTTTTCTTTTCCTTTCCTTTCCTTTCTTTTCTTCTGAAGTTAGATTCCATCATCTTTCTTCTTTAATGTTTTTTTCAAAACTAGTCTTTCATTTACTTTCAAACAGAAATCAGGTCCTTTGCTGAAGTTTGAGGGTGGTGCTAGAGTAAGGTCATGAAGGTCATGAAATGAAACGGTTCTACCTTTGGGGAGCAAGAATGTGATAAGAAACAAGTTGGCAATGAGTCTGAACAGAGGAGCTGGATGGATGGAGTGACCCAGAGGCTCAATGACATCCAATCATCACTATGACATCATCATGTCAGGTTACTTTACATTTTGTTAAGTAATGTTGAAAATCTCCGGCATCATCTGGTGATTTATTGTATCGATAGCTGCTGCTTTGGGACTCATCAGATTAGTTCTTAGATAGAAAATTACAACTTTTTCTGTATCAGAGTTGAAAGGACAGTATGTGCACAGATAATAAAGCCATGACACCAAATTTGTGGTTTTGAGGCTATACGAATGAATCTGACTTGACTTTACATTTTGACAGTCAATAAACAGAGAATTTAACGTATTTCAATTTTGTTTTGTATGTGTATCTATATATATATATATATATATATCCTACTACAAGGCTAGGGGAAACTTTGCTTCACCAATTTGCTTTTTTGAGCAGTACTCACTACTAATTTTAAGCTATTATTCATTCCTTTGTGTATTTTTGATAGAGATATGAGGTAACATTAATTTGAATAAATGAATGTAACTGCCCCTGAGTTCAACATGAAACATCAAAAGTATTTTTATGTTTCACAGAAAGAGAAATGATGGATTTTCATTTGAAAATGCCAAAAACTATTTTTGACACATATTTCTCATTTAACAAGAGATATATGGACACAGGATTGGCACCTAAATTTCATTTTTCATTTCACCGATGGCTGAATTCCATTTAGCTGCTTCATCTTGGCAATCTTTGAATTATGCATGCTGGCTCTCTCGCATGACCGGAGGCCTTAAATTCTGTAGCTAATAATACACAAATTATGGCTATTTTGCAGGTTTATTCCAGTGTTTTTAGACTCAATATGTTTAAATGTAATATTATGTAACTTACAGCACTTAAAACACTGTATTTAATAGATAAACAAAGGATTCAGTATTTTTTACTTGCCAGTGTAGATCTACCTTTGAAACAGCATTTCACATGTTGTGGTTGAGAGCTTCTATATTTTTTGGATTACATTAATTGGATATCTTTTCACTGCTATTCCTGTGGCACATATTGCCTATACATATGTGTTGTCTATGATAAAATTACACCAACATCAGAGAAAGAAGTGCTGGGATTGAACTAAGAGCAGGAGACCTCGAAATGAATACTGCCCACAGCATTTTTTGAACATCCAGTCAGAGCGACCAGGCCAGACACTGCTGAAAGGGGTGTGAGTGCCCCAGGAAAAGAAGGAGAAAGGAGCCAAGATAACCCAGCTTGGACCAAAGGCTGTACCCTACTCAGCCTACTACTGGCTAATGTCTTGCAGCAACAATCGGAGACTGTGGTGCTTAAATCTTTACAAAGGCCTGACTTCACCATAACATGCGAAGCTGCGCTTGACGGGAGGACAACGTTCCTTGCAGAGAGGACGCAAGACTCCGTTAAGACAAGGGGAGGTAGGTTCATGTTTATGTCAGTAAAATACAGTCAATGTGGATAGACAATGTTTCCCCTAAGATTTCTATTGGTGCAAACTGAAAAGAGTATCAAATCATCAGTCGTCACAGGGCAAAACAGCCTGATGGTATTTTTATTGTAGCTGGGGATTTTAATCAAACAACAAACTTCAGAACTACTTTAACCCCTTGAAGGTCCTCAGAAATAATCACGTTAAAGATCCTTACACACATAAATGTGTATGCATAAAAACAAGCCATAAAAATGTTAAAAATCTTTCTTTTTTTTAAATTTTTTTAAAATAGTTTTTTAGACCAGCATCAGCCCTAATCATACATATCAAATTTTAATTAGTTTTTTAAAAAATTAACCCTTAAATTGCCATGTTTTTGTCATGATGCGCATCATTTTATGGTCTAAAATACACAAAAAATACATGAAAAAAATTGAGAACTAAAATAAAAAAAAAAAAAAAAAATCATAACACACTAGAAAGTGCTGAAGACCCTCAAAGGGTTAAGTTTCACCACATTATCCACACCCCCACTAGGGCAAACAATACCCCTGACCACCTTTACACATATGGTAAATGGACTGTAATTGTACAGCACATTTCTAGTTTTTTCCAACCACCCAAAGTGCTCTAACACTACATTCACATTCACCCATTCATCTGTTGACTGATGGCGGGGGCTGCCGTGCTACATGCTCATCAGTCGAACACCCACTCACAGGCCAAAGCAAAGCTTCAGAAGCTATTTGAGGTTTAGTATCCTGCTCAAAGGATGATGGTGGCTGGGAGCTAGAAGAGCTGGGAATCACTCTTCTCTGCCACTGGGCCACAGCACACGCAATACTACACAATATTCCTGACAGCTACAAAGCCCTCCCCCTGCTCACACTTTGAACTTTCAGACCAGATGATGGACAGATGAAGATACAGCTATACTACAACACTGTTTTGCACAGACTGGCACATGTTCGGGAGAACCACATAAACATCAACACCTCAACCACAAAGCCCTGATGAATGGAAAGACGAGCTGCCTTTCATTCAGGTGCTAAGGAGGCATACAACACTGCAGAGCAAGACTGACACTGGCATTAAGGAAACAAAGTGGAGGCATTAAGAGAGACTGGAGAGAGACTTCAACACCCCAACAATACCAAAGATATGTGGCAGGCAATTCAGAACATCACAGGCTACAAAAGCAGGAGAGCCTCCCACATGTGTCAGACCGAGTTACCAGATGTGGCTAATAAACCCTATGCTCAGTTTGGTCTGCTCAACAAACAGTCAGCTGTCATGTCTTTGCAGCCTCCATGACTCCACAGTGCCCACGGAGGATGTAAGGAAAGTGAATGAGAGTGAATATGAGCAATGCGCTTGGCGTTATAACATCTCTGGCCATGTATATAGAACATACACCAACCGACTGGTTAATGCCATGTCCAACATCAACTAGTTTAAACTTCAAAACAGCCACCATCATCCCCGTACCTAAAACGTCTGCAGTGTCTAGTTTAATGACTACCACCCTTTGGCACTCACCCACTTTATGATGAGGTGCTTTGAGAAACTGGTTCACCAACCTGGACCCCAGAGGCGCTGTCAAGGGGGGGCCAGGAGGGGCCGCAGCCACCCCTGAAAAATGCTTGGTCCCCCC
The DNA here is from genome assembly GCF_042242105.1 of Pempheris klunzingeri. Taxonomy (NCBI): domain Eukaryota; kingdom Metazoa; phylum Chordata; class Actinopteri; order Acropomatiformes; family Pempheridae; genus Pempheris; species Pempheris klunzingeri. The sequence goes on from NC_092030.1 coordinate 8,635,455, forward strand.
AGTTCTGATAGATCAAGTTCACATTTGAAAATTTCGGAAATTGTAACTACGTTGTCCGAGTGCAAGTGAAGGCAGCACTGCAGCAGCTGCTGCCAAAAACTCAGAGACGGACAGTGGAAGTCATTTTCAACGGCAGCTGTTGAGACAACCAGACTACCAACAGGTAAGTAAGTCAAACAGTCCTTACTTTTAGAACAAATAGTATGTGTTTGGTAAACTGTGTCTGTGCTGAACCACATGCTGGCTGCTCTCCGTTACTGAGCATCTCATTAGCTTGTGTTAAGGGCCGCTAGCGTCGGATCACCAGCACCTGTGCCGTGATGCTACGGCAATTTGCAGACAATGAAGAGAAAGTCTACGGACATCTCTTCCATATGTGCGATGATGCAGGCCAAGATAACACCGCCGAGCAAACCCATGAACAGACAGGGACAGAGACAGAGCAGGGTAGTGCAGAGGAGCAGGTTCAGGCAGTGACAGGTCCAGAGATCAGGGAAGAAGTAAGGCAGCAGGCCAGGCAGGACACAACTGTTCAACCTACTGCTGGACCAACAGGTGAGCTGAGAACAGGGTCCCTCATGAGGAAATGAATGGCAAGAGAGTAACTTTACCTGGATAAACGCGTGGTAACAAGGTGTCAGCACTGAGTTATGAATCCTGGTGCAACAACAGAAAGCTTCTTATTCATATTTACTGGTAGATGAGTTTGAACAGTCAGAACAGAACTGACTGTGGGTCCATAATACAACTGTAATCTGGGATTACTATGGACAGCTACTTATGTTATTACCGTTGTTTTTGCTGCTGCTATTTTAAATTTCGAGTAACTTATTGTCCTCATGTTTCATCACAGATATTTCCCAGTCAAGATCAGAGGGGCCCAAACAGCAGCATCTCAAGTTTTTCCCTCGTACTCTTCAAGGGGACAGAAGACGAGGCTTCAAGAAAGACTGGCACAGTGCGCACGCATGGCTAGAATACTCTCAGAGCTATGGTAAAATGTCTACTGTCAAAGACAATGCTTTTGTGGACATAGTCTGTTATATGTTTACAGCAGAATAAAGCTGTATTGACAACAATCAAAGGCCTCTGTGTGGTGCTTTTAAACTTGAGTAGACTTGTTCCCTGTAACTGTTTAGTTCATTACATGAATGTACTCCCTAATAGTAAAGCTGTATAATACAACTACCCTATTAGAACAATGAATTTCCTAACTCATAAATGAACCAACACTTAATAAAACAGGCTTGTACTATATTAGTCCATGTACATCTAAGTAACATTAACTGTAAAATTAGAAAGTATATGAGTACATGATTCCTTAACTCTCATACTGACATCGATTTTGACTAGCCTCAATACTTCCAACAGCTTTTCTTCTTGAAATTCCGTTATTGTTTTTGGTTTTGGTGTGCCACCCCAGGGATTTTCACTGGCCCTGTGTGGCCCCCCATGTGAAAAATTTCTGGGGGCGCCCCTGTTGGACCCTCATCAGTTTGCATTTAGAACAAACAGATCTGCAGAGGAGGAAAAATTATTGCAAAGCTGATCACTCCTGTCTTGAGTACTACATTCTGCAACTAATATACACTGTTGCCCATAAAGTTGGAATAAAATGTTTAACCTCTTCTCATGAAATGATTGTGACAATGTGATTTAGTCTTGATAAATAAAGTGTATATCTTCTCAACTTTATTGATCGAACTCTTCCAAACATATCACAGTGAAACTTAAACCACAATTAACCTTTGGAAACTGTGTATTCAGGCTTTAACAAAATTGGGGGTATTGAACAATTATTCCAACTTTATGGGCAACGGTGTAATATCTGATGCTGCTCATGGGGGGATTCTTGAATCCTTAATGATGAATTCCTGAATCGTTGGGTCTCTCTCTTGATGAAAGAGTTTGGTCTAGACCTGCTCTTTATGGAAAGAGTCTTGAGATAACACTGTTATGAATTGACGCTATATAAATAAAGATTGATTGATAAAGATTGACTGAACTTGATACTGGACTTCTTCACAAACCAACCCCAGACAGTTCAGATTAGCGAGCTCACCTCCTCCACTGTAGTGTTGGACACTATAGCCCTCCAGGGCTGGGTGCTCAGCCCCTCCTGTTCACGCTGTACACCCACGACAAACCCAGACATGGAGAGAACTCTGTTGTGAAGTTTGCATCTATCTATCTATCCATCTATAGTACTACGCAATAAACAGTGTATACAAAGTATGTAAGAATGTAATTCCTTTTTGTACAAGTGTGAAGCTTTTCTTATGAGACCAGATGTCATGCAGACAGGAAAATGTCTGCCATAGTTTTTAAGCTGAGTGAAGTTTCATGGGGTTCAAAATGTTAATACCTTCCATTTAAACCATTTTGAAGAGTCAGTTTCTTTCATCTAAAGCAGAGATATTTTTAACTTTAATTGCTTGAGTGCTTGTGAGCTCTCATCTCTAAAAAAAGCATCACCTCCTCTAGAGAAAATGAGGACAAAATGAGGAAACTTTATTGAATATGTGTATCAACAGCCAAACTGTGCGATGCTCAGACCTCCAGTCTGCTTAGATAATGTCATTGGATCAGAACAACAGGCTGGATCAAACCACCTGAGTACTACACAGACCTACAGAATTGTGACCTGATGGAGAGAGTCCATGGTGAATCTTCTCTGTAGGTCATTTTTCAAAGTGAGAGGAAGCTCTGCGACATTAAGGACGACACCATGTTAAAGATGAAATACGGTGGAGCTGATGAACGAGGCTTCGCCCTTGTCGACCCACCATAAAGCCAGAGGAGGGCGGAGGTCAGAGAGAGGACGGATTTATGATTGCTTCCAGCAGCAGCAGCTACACCGACAAAATGTTAGAATCCATCGTCAGACACACACACACACACACACACACACACACACTCACCCACGCACACACCCACGGCCTTCCACTGAGACACTGAATCAATGTCAACTACTGACCCTGACCTCTGACCTTTCTGTGGAGGATGGGTAACAGAAGAGTATTTTCTAAGCAGAAATGAGAGAAGAGAGTTATGGTTATGACCATGATTTGTATATTTTTGCAATAGATTTAGAGTTACTGATAGCAGCAGTATTAGTACAAGCTTTAAGTGTATCAGAGTATTTCAATTAGCATTCATCCTCTAGCACCTGCACTCCTCAGGAACCTACGCCAGTGTGCAGACCTCAGTCCCCGCATTCAATACAATCATCCTGGCTCTTCTACAGGACCAGCTCTGATGTTCATCACCTCGAGTGGGAGCTAATCATCAGCTGCCTCACCAAAAAAGCTCAGCACAGGATGTATTTCCTGAGACAGCTGGGAAAGTTCAACCTGCCAAGGACGATGATTATGTACGTTAACGGGTTTCTTCCTGTCTGCAAATGGCCTCACCAACAAGTCCCGTCATGAACATGGTCCCATGATCATTCATCCAGTCTGTCCTCAAACATGGAAACACGATGGTTGGGAGACTTCAATATCTGACTCATTCTGTGTATTATCTGTTCACCAAAGCAATATTTGACTTATCTGTGCAATATCAGCCTGTATGACTATTGAATGTATAGGCAACTCTTATTGCTTATGCAGCTCTTTCATTTTTAAAAAACGGATATAGTGTACATTTTATTGTATTTTCTCTTCATATTCTGTATTGTAAATATCTCTAGTATATGTTAGTTTATATTTTTGTTTCTTGATTATGCACCAACATACCAAGGCAAAACTTACTTGGCAATAAAAAAATAACCTGACTCAGATTTGAATGAATTAGGGCTGATATTAGTAATAATATGAATACTGGTCTTTCTTAAGAGATAAGTGGAAGTCTTACAGGGTGAAAATATCTCAAAATTCCTACTTCAAGAGAAAAGTTAATAAAAAGCAAATAATTGTTATCGAGATGAGAGATTTTCTGAAATATGAATATGAAACGTGCAATCCTGCAAAAATGATTTTTAAAAAAAGATTCCACCTATCTGCAGAATCAACAGAGAAGGATTTCTATGCATTAGTGGGCCTTGGCTGGATAACTCAATTAAGGATGCTGGAATCAAAAGTGAGAATTATGGTCAAGAAAGATTTATATCGCAGAGGTGGAGGAGTGCGTGTTCTTATTAGAGCGAATATTGTTCAATATTGATCAATATTGATCAGAGTGAACTTAACAATGGCGTTGTGGCTAGATATTATTTTACCAAAGAGCAAGCCTATTTTAGTTGGACACTGTTACAGGCTTCCTGATCAGAGAAAAGGTCTGGTCAAAGTGTGAGGGCTTCATTTTTTTTATTATTATGAACAGACTTAGACTTGTAGATAAACTGGTGAGGGGACTGTTGAGATGTAATGTTGATGTATCTGTCTCTCATGTGTTTAGTAGTTTTAATTAGCTGAATTAGTTCTGAGTGAACAGTGAGGCCAGACATTGGCCAAAGACGCACTGAGGCAGTGACTGACGTTAATACTATGAATAACTTGTTGCAGTGTCTTGTATTATTGTGTTGATGATGATTTTGTGTGATTCTTGCTATGTCCTGACCCCTCCCCCATCCCCAGCTTTGTTGTGATATCCTGACGTTTTCTTTAATGCAAACACTCAATGCCATGGCAGTGCAACAAAATCATTCAATAATCATTCATTAAACCAACAGAATTAGATTTGATATTCTTGGTTATATGTTTTATAAAACTAAAAGCTCATGTACACCCGTCACTGTAAAATGATTATCTACACTATTGTTTGGTTGATGGTGAGATAGTGAATATGGGTGGGGGTGCAAACAGCAGCTCCTCATCAGCCATTACAGTAAGTTCAGACATAACTGAACAGAGTGATCAGCTTTGATAGTCTGATGATGCTGCAAAATGTCCCACATACACACTACGTTAAGTCAGATTCAGCAGAGTCTATATATGTGTGTGTGTGTGTTACCGTTGATGCTGCTCCTGTCGATGAGGTTGGTGTCAGACGGCCAGTAGGCGTGGTCTCCCCCTCGACCTGGAAAGCGATAAATAACCAGGAACATCAGGAAGGAACAAAACAGAAAAAGAAAGAGGGGAGGGCAGAGGTGAAGATGGAAAAGCTGAGAGTCATTTTGCAGATAGAATAGAGGGTTCGGCCGGAGAGATTGGTTCCTTGTTAGGAAATAAATGACTTTGTTAAGATGGTGCATACACACACACACACACACACACACACACACACATCATACTGTGTGTGTTGTTCTCTCCTCAGAGTGCGTTTAGTCTAAATCTTCACCTGCCTGGATACTAACTCTTAATAGTTAGATATAGATAGTACTATACAGTGGGGCAAAAAAGTATTTAGTCAGCCACCAATTGTGCAAGTTCTCCCACTTAAAAAGATGAGAGAGGCCTGTAATTTTCATCATAGGTACACTTCAACTGTGAAAGACAGAATGGGGGGAAAGAATCCAGGAAATCACATTGTAGGATTTTTAATGAATTAATTGGTAAATTCCTTGGTAAAATAAGTATTTGGTCACCTACAAACAAGCAAGATTTCTGGCTCTCATAGACCTGTAACTTCTTCTTTAAGAGGCTCCTCTGTCCTCCACTCGTTACCTGTATTAATGGCACTTGTTTGAACTCATTATCAGTATAAAAGACACCTGTCCACAACCTCAAACAGTCACATTCCAAACTCCACTATGGCCAAGACCAAAGAGCTGTCAAAGGACACCAGAAACAAAATTGTAGACCTGCACCAGGCTGGGAAGACTGAATCTGCAATAGGTAAGCAGCTTGGTGTGAAGAAATCAACTGTGGGAGCAATTACTAGAAAATGGAAGACTCAAATCCAGGGACTCAAATCCTGCAGTGCCAGACGTGTCCCCCTGCTTAATCCAGTACATGTCCAGGCCCGTCTGAAGTTTGCTAGAGAGCATTTGGATGATCCAGAAGAGGATTGAGAGAATGTCATATGGTCAGATGAAACCAAAATAGAACTTTTTGGTAAAAACTCAACTTGTCGTGTTTGGAGGAGAAAGAATGCTGAGTTGCATCCAAAGAATGCCATACCTACTGTGAAGCATGGGGGTGGAAACATCATGCATTGGGGCTGTTTTTCTGCAAAGGGACCAGGACGACTGATCCGTGTAAAGGAAAGAATGAATGGGGCCATGTATCGTGAGATTTTGAGTGAAAACCTCCTTCCATCAGCAAGGGCATTGAAGATGAAATGTGGCTGGGTCTTTCAGCATGACAATGATCCCAAACACACCGCCCGGGCAACGAAGGAGTGGCTTTGTAAGAAGCATTTCAAGGTCCTGGAGTGGCCTAGCCAGTCTCCAGATCTCAACCCCATAGAAAATCTTTGGAGGGAGTTGAAAGTCCGTGTTGCCCAGCGACAGCCCCAAAACATCACTGCTCTAGAGGAGATCTGCATGGAGGAATGGGCCAAAATACCAGCAACAGTGTGTGAAAACCTTGTGAAGACTTACAGAAAACATTTGACCTCTGTCATTGCCAACAAAGGGTATATATAAAGTAGTAAAGTAGTAAATATAAAGTATTGAGATGAACTTTTGTTATTGACCAAATACTTATTTTCCATCATAATTTGCAAATAAATTCTTTAAAAATCAGACAATGTGATTTTCTGGATTTTGTTTTCTCATTTTGTCTCACATAGTTGAGGTATACCTATGATGAAAATTACAGGCCTCTCTCATCTTTTTAAGTGGGAGAACTTGCACAATTGGTGGCTGACTAAATACTTTTTTGCCCCACTGTATATGTAGACTGGGAAATTGTTAAAAGCTGCCACCCAAACAGGAACCCTGAACCCTCAAATTAAAAGTCAGAAGCTCGGCCAACTGAGCTATCCAGGCTCTCAGTAAAAGGTTTTAAGAATGGCTCCCATAGTGAGGAAGTGCCAGCATTTAAAGCTGCCTGTTATGACTGTTGTGGCCACAGTAATTTTGACAGGTGTAAAGGAGGAAGTCAGAAGGCTTATTATAAAAAGCCACAGATGTATGAAGCCAAAATCTACAAGCGGATCATCCGCTGTGGCGACCCCAGAAGGGAGCAGCCAGAAAAAGGACAACAACGTTATTACCCGTTGACCAAACTGCAGTAAAGCAGGTACTTGAATTTGTAAGACTGGTGGAGTAAAGGGGAAATCAGCAGCAGATCATCTGCCAATGAAAGGAGACTGGCAGCTGATGAGAGAGACGGTCAAAACCTCTGCTGCAATATTGTTCCATCGGGGAACTCAATTTAAAGATCTCCACAGCCCAAAAGATTTTAAATTCAGACACAATACCTAATACTCCCTGTGTGTGTGTGTGTGTGTGTGTGTGTGTGTGTGTTTACAGCGTACGGTCCACAGTAAAGGGACTGAACATCAATCTTCCCTCCTCCCCTGACGACACTTCTGATTTATGTGGTGAGAAACAGTAGTGTGTACTTGTGCACATAGCACACACACACATGCACACAGATACACACACGTGTCAGTGACAAACAGCACCATTTAACACCCTGACACTAGAGCTGAGTCTTTCTGGTTCAGTGTCCCAACGCCTGAATCGCTTCACTGCACTCAGGTCCAGCTGTACTGAGAATTCCCAGAATGCATTTGTTGAAGGCAGTCAACACCTTCGACAAAGACGGTGTGAGTGTGAGTCCATGGCGTAAATTATACTGAACTATAAACTGTGAATCTATCTGGACTGAGATTCACAGAACAGTGGACCAGTTCAATAAAAAAAGTGACTTAATTAATGTGGTATTCCATGATTTTATCCAGCTAACATGATCCTGTTCATTCTCATCCAGTTAACTTGATTTTTTGATCGTACTTAAGTAGTTGATTTTGTCTGTAAATGGATGAGATTATCTTGAATAGAAGTGAGCTCTTATTTGAAAATAAAAGTAGCATGAGCAGAGAGATGAAACCACGGTCAGCACTCGTGATCGGCTCAGTGATGATCATACGATTTCTCTCTTTAGTGGCGGACATGAAACCTGGCACAAATCCATCCAAAGTGCCATTTGGTCTGATCTTTTTTTTATTGTGCAGTCTATTTTATACATCTGAAAATGAGCTCCTGTTGTACATATGTTCATGTGTTGTGTGGGAGTGGCTTTGGTGGGAGGTCCGAAGGGGGGGGGCGTTATATTATCGGTTGGATACTTTCGACTAGTAGCTACTCTTGCTAGTTTTTCCATGCTGCTCTAGTGTGACTGACCCTGCCTTTAAATGGCGACATTGACAAGTTGAAGAAGTGAATGATTCTCCACTGAGGAAACAGATCAGTGGCAGCGCGGTGGTGCGGTAAGAAGGTTGCTGGTTTTAACTTGCAGTTTCCACCTGGGGCCTTTCTGTTGGCTCCAGCCCACCAGCGGCCCCTAAAGATAAGCGGTTTAGAAACTGGATGGATGGATGAAACAGATCTGCTCTGAGGTGAGCTCTGAGTGATGATCTGACTAATGCTGCCTTACAGAGCAGGAAAATACTGACTTTATACTGGACCACACCTGATTGTAAGACCTGCCACTTACACACCGTGGGCACTGAGCACAGCTGAGAACTTGGTCAGTTAAAAACAATAACGATAATATATTACTATTTGTAAGTATGTTTGGAAGTCCAGCATGCACTGCAGCAGTTTGCTGGCGTGCGCTGGGTGCATGAAACAATGCACACAACCACATGACGATGATTTCTGTGCTTGTCATCCCAACAGTGTGTCGGCTAATGAGAATCTGTTTGAGAATTTTCAGAACACTCATTTAAAGATGTAAAATCAAACATTAAAAACTTCTGTCTGTCTTGTTCACCGAGAGCTGTGAGAAGTTTAGTGAAGCAAATTGAAAAAGTTCCATTAGCATCCTCTGCTTGCAGTTTGCTGCAGCTGATGAATAGAATCAGAGAACAGAGTGTTAATTATGTCTGAGTTAATTTGATGAACTTAAATATGGTAAACAGCTCTTTTGCTTCGGCTCTCATATGTCTGCATTAATAATTACAAAAACCTCTTTTTCATCTCTCACTCAATATCCTTTTATCGCTCTCTCTATTTTTGCCATGCAATTAACAAGCAAAGTTCTTTCAACTTGATGAGTCGGGGTTGTTAGCATAGATTGAAAAATATATTCCATTAAGTAGGAGATGGAGTAACTTCCTGTTGTTGCATATTTCTTCTGTCCCTTTTTCATGTTGACTGATTTGAGTCGACCACACCAGACTCACCCCTTCTTTCATCTCCTCCCTTCACCCATCTTTTCTTTCCCTACTTACCTTTTTCAGCTTGCTTTCCTGTTTTCTCCCCTCTGTCCTCTTTCTTTTACTCTCTCTTCTCTTTTCCTCTCATCTGTCTCTCTTTCATCATTTATTCCTTCGATCTAAGCCATTTTTCAACCGACTGGTTGAGAAATAATTTTAAAATGGGACAAACACTCTCAAACGGCTTCTTTTCACTTCAATAACATTAGTGTAATTTGTGGAACAGTTATCCATCTGCCATCTATCCAAGGAACAAAACACCTTGATGATTCTAAGGTGAGGTGACACATGATGTATAGATGATTTGAGGATCAGAAATGACTGAACATTGAACATGAACATGATTTCAAGATCAAAGATTACTGGAATGTAACTAGAAATTCAGATGAATGTGAAGATTATTGGAGATGATTTGAGTATCAAACAGGACTTGCAGATAATTTGATAAATGATGACTTGACTTAGAAGTGATCTGATAAAAGAGCAATATTCAAATGATCTTCTCATTTATGAGTGTGATTACAGACGGTTTGATGAGAAAAACACTTTGAAGATTAAAGCTGACTTAATGATGACTGAAAAATCAGAAGCAGTGTTGACTGGAGGATGAGACCTAATGAGAGATTTCTGTAAAATTATAGATCACTTGAGATGGTGCATTTAAAATCCATGCAAACACAGACACACACACACACACACACAAATGCACATGCACAAGTTGGGGGAAAAGGCCCACCTTGATCATTGGCCATCTTGTCTGGATGTTCCACTGAAAGAGCAACAGGGAGTCAACATTTTTATACAACATAAAATAAAGTAAATTTACAGCAGCCTTGATCTTCATTCACTCACACACACACACACACACACACACACACACACACACACACACACACACACACACACACACACACACTCTGACAGACCTTTGGCCGTCCTGAAGTGGACAGGCTCAGACAGCGGCCCGACTCCTTTGGCATTCTTAGCCTGAATCCTGAAGTAGTAAACTGTGTCAAGGTTCAAATCCACGACTTGATGGGTCAGTCGGTCACCACTGATTGCCTCCATCACCCAGTCATCTATCGGCATGTTCTTATCCAGTGTGTAGTACAGTATGTAACCTGTCAGACGAGAAGTTATACGATTAATAAGAGCTTCAAAAAAAGATTTATGCTCGAAAGATAATACATTTATAACAGTTAACATTACCATGTTCTTATGCACTTTACAATAGCATGTTAAATGTTTAATTAAGGACCAAAAGCACCTCATATTTCTATTGTAATATCAGACACGAGAAACCATGAAGACTAATATTAGATGTTCGCATCAGAAAATGTTATTACAGGATAACATTAGATGAAAAAATATTTAAGTATTAGATCTGAAAATATCTGGTCTGTATGTGTGTGTGTGTGTGTGCGTGTGTGCGTGCTGTGCTATGTTGTGCTGTCATCCCTGCAGGGAGCGTTTGATTCGTCCTCCAGGACACTGCAGGAGCAGCAGATCTCGTTAAAACAGACGGGTTTACAGCCGGGTCGATTGCCCAGAGGAGGAGACAGAGAACAATGGAAGAACGTGTGTGTCTGTGTGTGCCTAGATAAACAGAGCAACAACTGTATTCTTGTACTCTTGAGCGGTATGTTGCTATGGGAAAAGTTATTTCAGACTTTACAGACTAAATGACTCATCTCTTGTTAAAATAGTCAGGTTAATTGATGAACTGAATATTATCACCTCTTATGAATACTGTGTGCATGTACTGTAGCTGAACAGTGAATATGTACCTTGGATGAGTGTGTGGCATACGTATGATGATTGGTGTGTTTGTGCAAATCCTCCTCACCTGTGATTCGTCCATTAGCCTCCATCGGTGGTTGCCAGCTGATTAAAATGGCACGGGGTCGTCCCTCACGACTGATTACCGTCAAATCTTTGGGGGCGGAGCTAGGAGCTATCAAGTATAGATGGGTGGGCAGGAGAGGAGAAAAAAAGCAGTGTCAGTGCTAGTAGGAGGAATTAATGGTGCAATTTACTTCAAGTTCTGTACATCCTATTTAAGATTATAGTGTTTGGAAGTTCATTGAGTAAGTAAACCTCACCATTGTATCTTATGGGGTTAGCATGCTATTATATTTATAAGTTAGTACTGAACACTAAATACAGCTGAGACTGATGAGAATGTCATTATTTTGTAGATATGTATTTTGTCATGAACCAAAGTATTAGTCAAATTTAGATGTTGGCCTGATGATGGCGCTAGGTAAGATGATGACAAAGTAATTGGTTCAAGCTCAAAGTGTATGTGTCACACTTGAGAAGACTGTGCAGAAGGTATCCCTGAACTGTCCTGGTGTGTTGCTCCTGTTGTGAAAATGTCAAGCACTCGACTTTACAACCAGGATCCAGGCTTTTTTCTTCTCATTTTCATCTGGGAAACTAAGTGGCAGCCTATCAGAGCCTTAGTGTGTGGTGGCGGTGAGTTATAGATGTGATTAAACACATTTTTAAGTTTCACACCAGGACAGGTCTCAAAGCTTTCATCCCAGCACTGGCTAATGAAACCACTTGATAAATCTGACATGACGCACTGGAGGAAATTACAAGTTCCAGCTGAGCCTGTTAGTGATGATGACAACCTGTACTGTCATAAACTCAGAGGAATGCCTCAGAAAAATACACTGTGCACATACTTGCTGAGGAAAGTAGTGTTCCATCGTTCAAAACTGCAATAATCACAGCTTCTGTCAGTTTATAATCAATGCTGAAGAGTGGTTGACTACTGAGCCTGATCTGCACCACCAAAGCAATAATCTTGACTGAACAACACATTGGATTCAAATGAGATGTCAGCAACTTCCAGAGGAGTGAGCTTCAATCTCACAGAACACCCACACTGGGTTGTTCAATTATTCTGAATGACTTGACAGATTGGAGGTGGATGGAGCTATGTTGGAAATTAAATAACTAATTAAGTTATTTCAAATTAAGAACCACTGGGTAGAGTGAAAGAGCCATCAAATGGACTTAATGTTATTTCACAGGTACATTTTGAAAGGTTGATATTGATGGGATGCTTTCCGATTCTAACCCTGCGGGGTCCCCAAGGGAAGCACTCTGCCATTTTTCAAATTACTAATTAATTATCTAAAATCTGCACTTCCGTGACTTTTTCCTAATACAACGACTGTATGTTGCTGGATTGAAACCATCACATACAGATAAAACTGAAATAGAAAATATGCTAAGGGAAAACAGGAACCATTCTGTTTTGAATCTCAGAAGGTAGGAGTAGGTAATGCATCCTGATGTGTCCCCAGGGATGTTACGAGAAAATACATAATCAATGCTATGCTACTAGCATATCTGTGACCCATTGACTTTCTAGTGAAGGGAGAAATTAACCAAGTCTGAACACAAAGAGGCGTAAATGCCACTGTGTCTTTGCTATCCACTTGTGTATAGAACACATTTTAAAACCAAATATAAACAGGAGCTTATATACGTAATTCTGAAGGGCAGTTACAATGATCTGTTGGTAGTTTTGATTGAGAGGCCGTGGCACAGGAAGCAACATTGGTCTAACAAGACTAACTGTCCAGTAAAGGAGCCCAGCAAGATGTGTAAAATAATAACACTACCAGAAAATGTAATGTAAATGATAAACTAATAAACCCTCGTTATGGTTAGGTGGTCATATGACCACTCAAGTAGCTTGCTAACTTCCTAAGGCTTTGGAGGTCATTTCTAGTTTAAATGAAAGCAGTGTTCTGAGCTTGATTTAAATGAATGTATTAAAATGAATAATAATGTATAAGGATAATAAGGATGTTTCAGTCTCTGTCCTTTATATTTCAACATTTCTAACTACACAAAAAGTGGAAATTGAAGGACAAGTTAGGGCAACACCAAAGTCATTAGTATTCATCCTCTGGGGAGCAGAACAATCGAAAAGAAAATTTAGTGTTGAACTGTGCAGAGATACTGAGAGTTTTTACCACTATTTCTAAGACTCTGCCTCTGGCTGGAGGTAAAATCCAACATAAAATAAACTCCCTCAGCTGGTGCCTTTTAAACTCAGTGGGTGATTATTTCTAACAGTAAAACAGATGTATTATGAGTTGCAGTAAAGGCAGTTTTTTCTGTGAAAATGTGGTTAATGTTTGTGTGTCCAGAGCCAGTGGATCACTGCAGGGACTGAGTGGGCTCAGTCCATCTGCTTACTCTGAATGTCAATGTATTCCAGCAGGCTCCTGGGAGCCGGTAGGGGTAATGCTGTTCACGCTTAATTGGGTGACAAAACCGACAAACATGATTGTAAACATCCTGAAAGGGATACCTTGACATTTTGATTTCAGTTTGTGGTTTGCTTCCATTGTGGCAGACAGTTATCGTGTTGTTGTTGCAGGGGAGAGTGGAGTTTCTCCATTACACCTCACTGAACCAAAACATGATTTCTGCACATTGTTTCAACCCCTTATTAGAAGTAATCATTGTTCAAGGAGGGAAAAAAAATAAAAAAGTTATGTGTGCACCCACATTTCCTGTAACTACCTTCATTCGGTGTAAACAAATCAGTGTTTGTTTCAGTGTTAACAAATCCTCCAGAGAAAAACTGTGAACTTTCTGTGTTTAATATGTCAGTGAAAGGGAAGTGATAGAGGGAAAGTGTAACTTACCATAACTCTAAAGCAACACAGTCACAAGCATGAAAGTTCACTCTTGACCTTGGAGAATGTAGTTCATCAACAAAAGACGTAACTCAAGATCGACTCACTGGAGAAAAGCGTTTCCAGCTGACTAGTAATTCCAATCGTATTTGTGGCCATTACAATAATGTTCATGCTTTGCTGCTATAGCTTTCTCCACCACCCCAACCTCTTCCTGTGTGTGCTAAGCACTGATCTTGTTGATTTCATTAATACTTAATGTCTGTGTATGTTTCTTACTATCTCAGATTCTGCCAGGGTTAGGCCCAGGGTAAATGTTACGCCAGCAACAGAACCAGAAGTGTGAGAGTGTGTCTGAGAAACATACCTGCTTCATACGTTGTTGCATGTGCTGTCATACTCCAGGTGCTGGACTTGCGACTTTTGGTTACCATGACAGCAAACTCGTACATAGTGTTTGGTTTGAGGCCGGTGACAGTGTGGCTAAGTGCTGTGGTGTCTGCAGACTGGACACACAACAAAGTTTTAGAATCTTAATATTTTGAGAATCAAACCAAAGGAACATTTTGAAGTTAGATACAATATAGATATTTTGTCTTTAAAGAAGGCAAGTTTTAGACATAATGGCATAATGCCTTAGGGTTTCACAAAGCTTTAAGAATGCCACTGTCCTTCGAGGATCTTTTTTCCAGCCCATTGTGGAGAGTTATTCTGTACTTGTGTTTGTACTTTAAAGATATTTCTTCTAAACTCCAGCATCAGTGAATATTGACAAACCACAGCAGATGCTTAAACTGAGTTTTCACTTAAAGACCAGACTTCTGTTTGTCCTTGTGGCACCAGGAAAATGTCTTTTTTCCCCGCATCTGATGGAGGTAAAAGAGGGAGGAAGGACCTCTCTCTCTCTCTATCGCTCTCCCTGTCTCCCACCCTGCTGCGCTTTATTAATGTGAGCAGACTGTCTGCCCTTGTATGGATTTAGTATTTCCAGGGTTTTTGAGTCGAGTTGAGATTATTAGTTTTTGTGAAGTTCAGAGATTGATTGGAAGAGAAGAAATCTCACCTGCTGAACAAAATGGGCATGGCAAGACCAATAAACAATTTTAGCTTGTTTTCAAAACAATCAAAAATGTTCCAGGTTATGTTTTACAACAATCTGAGTTGTTTCTGTCATTTGAGAATAATGAGAATTCTTGAACGATAAAAGCTTGTGAAGAAGAAAAGTTGTAAAACTGCATAATATTATTTATATTGAACCACTTGTTACATTACTGCAAGGGTGGGGGCATCTGCTTTAACTGAGTGCAGGCATCACTTGAGGTGGACGGTTTCATGTTTATCATATGATATGATCAAACATCAGCAGGTAGTGGAGCTGCCATTGTAACACCTCTTGTTCACAAGAGTATTAAGGAGGTGCACTTGAGACATTGATCGTGGGATTCAATTCACATTTCATTGCGGACAAATTACAATTCCATCTTCTCAAAGCTGTAAATCAAAGTAAATGTTAATGTAAGAAGTGGAGGGTAGCAAAGTAATTATGTTATGTTATGAGTAAGTCTCAGGTCTTAAGAAGTCCAAAGTCAAGACCAACACCTCCCAAGTGAAGTCTTAAGACAAGGTTGGTAAGTCCCAAGTCCAGCCCAAGAGTATCTATTTTTTTTCCTAAGCGGTCATTATTTGAGTCAACCCCAAGTTTAGTCCCAAGTTAAGACAAGTAAGCTCCAAGGAGGAGACTTTTCTTTCACACATTGCTTCTGGAGCAAGTTGGGGATCAGTGTCTTGCCCAAAGACACTTTGACATGCAGACTTGGAGGAGCCGGAGATCGAACTGTCGATCTGCCAATTGGTGAACGACCCGCTCTACCTCTGAGTGACAGTAAGTGCCAGGTCAAGTACCAAGACATGTCAGGTAAGTCTTAAGTTAAGCACAAAGCCAAGACAGAGTCAAGTCTCAAGTTAAAACAAGTAAATACCAAGCTAGGCCCCAAGTCTAAACAGGTAATGTTCAAGTCACGTACCAAGTCGAGGCAGATATTTCTAAGGTGGACATTAAGGCATTCCAAGTCAAAAAGCTTAAGTCCCATCAAAATCATGAGTCATTGGTTTTACAGTCAAGGTCACATCCGTTTTTAATAGTAATAGTAACTAATAGTAATCAGGTTTGCGACTCAAATCTGACTTGTGATCAAGTCATGTCCACATGAGACATAGATCAGCTGCGTATGAAAATCATGGTCTGAATGTCTGCTTTTACCTTGTACTTTCCACTGGTGGAGTAACTGGTCTTCCACTTGATGGAGTAGTATCGAACCTCAGATGCCTTCTGGTTCTTGGTCATGGAGTTGTCGGCCCAGGAGACACGCACCGAGTCAGAGGACAACGCCACAGCTTGGACCCCCACAGGGGGGATCATGGGAGTGCTGCTGTCTGGTATGGGAGTGGGGTATTTATCAAAGAGGTGGAAGAGGTCATCCTCAGATGGGTATATGGGGTCTGAGGGTGGGGTGTTAACGGCAACCAGGGTGTTTGGGGATAATTAATGAAATCATACAGTGTAATGAATGTGTGGTAATGAAGATTTATATATGGAGACAAGCATGACACAAGCATATATGCAGATTAATATAGGTTTTTTTTACACATTTATACACACGTGTAAACAAACAAAAAAAACATTGAATACGTAAGATGACATGCAAGTTTGGAAGTGGCATGCAGCAGGCAGCCATGTTTGTTTGAAAGGGAAGTAGGACAGGAGGAGTGAATGAATGAGGAAGAAAAGAGGAGAGAAAAAGACAAAGAGTAAGAAGACTGAGAAATAAAAGGTGTAACTCTAAACATGAAGTGGAGCCTCAGATCCACAGAGGAGCAGGGCTTAGAGGACAAAGCACAGAAGAATATTATATAAAGAGGATTCAGCAATTATTTATCATGACTGACAAAACTGAGGGCAAGAGCTAAAACTTCAGTTGTAATGAACAGTCTTTTTTCTTAAAGAAATTATCATTTCCGACAAAACAAAAAAACAAACAAACATGATGTCAAATGTCTGCAAACCACACATTGCAGTGTGAATTTATCACACCTGTAATGTGTTTTTCATGTGAAAACAACAGTTACTTGTTTTGCATGTTAGATATGCCCAAAATTGGAGATACAAGCTTTTATCTAGCTGGATATTGTTTACCATCATATCAGTTAGCTTATGGTTTTTGCATATTTGAACAACTGAAACCCAACTGTGTGGATCTGAGCCGCCAGCCAATCAGAGAGTAGATGCTGCCTTTACATTATTAGTTGCGAGCATGTTTTAAGATTCTGAAAAATAAAACTTCTTCTGCAAGATCTTTAAAAAATACAAAATTTGAATCAAATAAACAACTAAACTCAACTATGGCGACTGACATGCAGCACCTGAACGCCTCATAGGATGTGATCTCTGAACCAGGAAGTTCAGGCTGGAGAAGGCACTTGAAGGCAGTACAACATGACACAGATGCTAACAGATACTATGAGAGAGATGGAATGAGCAGAGATAAACGTTGCTAACTGATTCCAGCTCTCTGGCTTCTGATCTACTGATAGTCAAAGCTATTGGAAGCAGAAACACAGTTAGTGACACAGATGGTTTAAAATAAACACACATCAGGTTTCAACCTGTTTTTCTAGTTCTCTACAAAGGCACTGTTGTGAATTTCGGCTGGATTATACATTTAGTTTGATGCATTCGATAAGTAAAAGAGCCTGAGGGGGAACTAGAGATGATGATGTTTAATGCAGGATGTTCCTGATTGTTCTATCATTGGTAGCACAGTGTCTCTGACTGAGATTACATAAGGGTGAAAAAAAGAGATGCTGCAAGTGAATAACAACACAACAAATAACAAAACTAACTATGGATAAGAAACATAGAATTATCTGAAGAATGCACAGATGTTAAATCAAAATCATATGAGTAAATCTAAGAAAGACAAAAACTTATATTCAAGTATTGCTACAGTTACTTGCTTAAAAATGGACGTTGATTTGTGAACACAAAAGTGTTGCTGTACTTCAGTCTTATTCTGGTTCTGTTCTCTTTCAATAAAATGAGCAGAAATAAGACCAGTCTGTCTGTCTGTTTTGTCTGATTCTTTCACACACACACACACACACACACAGATGTGTAAAGCGAGACCTAGACTCTGACACACTGGCCCTAGATCTCCAAGAAGCCCACAACTAGCCAGGTTCCAGACTATCATCCCCATCGCAGATTTGCTCCCAATATCCATCACAGTTTATAGACCAACCTCCTGCTCCAACTGTGGTATCATGCTGGGATATAACATAATTCCGTAAATACTTAATAGACATTGTCTAATCACTGGGTGTGGAAAACGCCTTTCCCACGACTGCATTTTGCACCAGCACTTAATGCAACATGCATCTGAATATCAGATGATGTGAAATAATCTCAAAACTCCACACGCAAATATAACCTAGTCCACCACTCTTTACTTAGACATTAATATGTGCAGGAAGTTTTCAAAAGCAAATCTTATCATATTAATCAATCTGAAGTGGGAAATAAATCTGTAAAGTACTGAAATGCATTGTACTTGGGCACCTGGGTATTTATTTGTAAAATTGTTATACATTTGTGGCCTGGAAAATGCATCTGTGGTAATATTTTGTATCACCTATGCGAAACTACAAAGTAACTAGTAATTTAATCTTAGTATAATATGCAGTACCCGTATGTGCAGTAACTTGGTGACTGTAATATTATTACTGATAGACATAAAGTCATAAAGTAAGAAATGAATAATGAATAATAAAGGTTGTAATAAACCCACTTTCACACCCAGTGGGATGACCTGATTTACTGTGGGAAAATGTTTCAGTCAAACGAACACTGACGCTGTCAACACTCTGATTCTATCATGTAAATCTTAAATGTCAAACATATCATGGCTCTGACTTCATGTAGGAGTTCATGTGAAAGCAGCTTCAGTCCTTGGAGATGAAAGAGGCTCGCCCTGTAATGTCTGTGGCGTAAACAAGAGCAACACTGATATCTGATGTGCTGCAGTTCAAGAGAGATGTACAGACATACCAACATAGAGAGAGACAGAGAGAGAGTGATGCGAGAGAGAGAGAGAGAAAGAGAGTTTGATGAAAGGTGTTTGGAGCTGCGGGACGAGCTGCAGCAGGCAGTGTCGTGGTTAAACTGGTCGTCCAGCATCACAATAAAGCTCCAGTCAGGACAGAATACTGATGAGGATGGAGAACACGCCTCTTCCTCCTCCTCCTCCTCCTCCTCTGGCACTGCACTCCACCCTTCATCCTTTATTTCCTTACTCTCTACACATCCTTCCTCTGCTCACTTTTCTTCCTCTTTTCCACATTTTGCTGCACTCACCCTTCCCTTTCCTCTCCCTTCTGTCTTGTATATCTCCCTCTTTTGCTCCCACCTTTCTTATACCTCCCACCTCTCCCCCTTAATCCCTTCTTCCTTTCTTCTGCTAAGCTTCCATCCCTCCTTCTCTTCTTCCTTTCCTCAGTCCTCTTTTCTTTCCTTTTTGTATCCCTTACTTATCCCTCACACTTCCTCTCTGCCTGGCTTCCTCCTTCCTTTCTCTTACCATCTTTTAATATCCGTCACATCACGCCCCCCTCTCTCTCATTCTCTCTGTCTCCTTGCGGTCCTCCAGTCGCTGATTAAATGGCGGTGAGGCGGTTGGTTGAGGATCAGTTCTGTCTCTGCAGTGTGCGGGTAGTGAGGCGAGGACGAAGCAGTATATTAACGAGGATCCCACTATAACGAGTCGTTTTTTAAAGCTCAGAAAAAACTGTCCAGCATCATGCCGCCATAAAGAGATGGAGAATTCAGCTTGTCTCGGCATGACAAGACAGAAATGGTCTGAGTGTGTGTGTGTGTGTCACTGTTGATGACCTTGTCAGAACAGTAATGGCTTTAGGTTCTGCCTCAGCCCTCAAGGGCTCAGCTTATCAACTCCTGACTGTCACAAAACAACTCTGTTAGACTGTACATCGTTAGTGAATTCCAGATGTCATAACATGTTTCTAAAGAACTCAAGATGTGTTTAGATATTCTTACACAACCCCAGATGTGTTTCCATATTTCTGCAGAACTCCAGATGTGTTTACAAGGGGTTCTTCCTGTCACTGTGTCCTAATATAATATCTGATGCTGCTCATGTGGGGATTCTTGAATCCTTCATGTTGAATTCCTGAATCGTTGGGTCTCTCTCTTAGTTAAAGAGTTTGCTGCTCTTTATGGAAAGCGTCTTGAAATAACTCTGTTATGAATTGGCGCTATATAAATAAAGATTGATTGATGATTGATTGAAATCTCAACCAAACTCCAGATGTGCCTATATCTCTATAGAACACCACATGTGTAAACATATTTCCAAAGAGCTCCAGATGTGTTCTGGAGTGGGTCTTAACGATCCAGCTATTATCCGGTGCAGGTCAGTAGCCCCAACCCCATGGTTTCTGTCTCTTCCTGCCATCATGCTCTTCTTCTGCTCCCTCTTCTTTCCATGAGCTTTGATTCAAGTCCATCAAAAATCTCTCTCTCTCTCTCTCTCTCTTTCTCATCTCCCCTCTCTTGCTCCTCCTCCTCATTGCTCCTTCCATCTTCTTTTAAAGAAATCCCAATCAAAGACAAATGAGTCAAAAATAATCGTGTTTGGATAGTTTCGCCACAAAAACATCCTGTAGTGAAGGTTAAGAAACTGTAGTGAGCTGAGTGTTCTGTGCTGTGGGTTTTTGCATCGTGTCATGAGAGTTGAAAAATCTCAGAAATGTGGCATTTTTATGTGACTAATAAAGGATTTATATCAGCTGCTGGGTGAGTGGGGGGGGGGTTGAGCGGGGCTGGCTGTTTAATTCATAAGATGAAACTTGGCTGAGAGTTGGATGCGTTTCATTTATCTCACTTCGACAGCTCATAGTCTACAGGAAAAGGGAATAAGTCTCTCTCCCTCTCTCTCTCTCCCTCTCACACACACACACACACACACACATACACACAAGTGTAAGCCACACACCATAAATATTGTTAATAGTTCATACATGTAGAGAACACACTGTGAGCACACACTAAGCAAAAGGCTGTGACCGATGTAGAGATGAGACAGTGTGAAAAGTTCATATCACAGTTCTAGTGACCAAATATTATCACTGTTAGTAGTATTAGTATTAATAACAGTGAAAAAGTATTAGTATTCTCTCTCTCTCTCTCTCTCTGTCTCTCTGTCTCTCTCCAACCTCCACCCAACACGGACCCTGACAGAAAGCCCCCCCGCTCTGAGCCTGGGTCTGTTCGAGGTTTCTTCCCGGTAAAGGGGAGTTCTTCCTGCCACTGTGTCCTAATATAATATCTGATGCTGCTCATGTGGGGATTGTTGAATCCTTAATGTTGAATTCCTGAATCGTTGGGTCTCTGTCTGAATTAAAGAGTTTGGTCTAGACCTGCCCTTTATGGAAAGTGTCTTGAGATAACGCTGTTATGAACTGGCGCTATATAAATAAAGATTTGTTGATTGATGGATGGTTGATATTATCATGGTATCACTAAAAAATGCTGAAATGCTCAAAAGTAATGATAGGTGCACTGAAACAATTTCACCAAAATGTTATAATAAAAATCACAAACATTATGCACTTTTTGGTTTGCATACATTAAAATAATAACGTAGTCAATACCTTTTGTAAACTTATGAAAACCTTATTTTTTCCACCACAGGTAGACCATGGAAAGCACAACAGATCAAATACATGCAATTTTCAACACGCTGACAGCATGTTAACAAAGTGTTAACCATGCTTTAGCAATATAGCAACATGTTAACAACATGCTGACTTACCTCATGTACGCACACATGCATGCATCACAGGCCTTTCAACCAGGATGAGGGACAATTATTTTAGCACTTAGCACACCTGCTGAGGACACCTTGCAACACCATGGATACCATGATGGCAGCATTTCCAGCACTAAACAAATAAAGGAGTAATCCTACTGGGGCTTTTTAGAAAACAATGGCTTTCTCTTCAACGTGACAGCTAGTTAAGATACTGATTCTGTCAGACAGAGCAGCAGGCATCATCAAAGCCTAGCAACAACTATGACAACAACGCACTGATTGACTGGCATATACATGCAGACAAATCAGTGTTGAGTTCAACATTAATATTGGGTTACTTAGTAAGTGGTGTAAGTTATGAAAGCAAGTATTATATGATAATTATTAGTTTGATTGTGGTGAAAACAGCAAGAATCTGCAAGTGAATGATGAAACCTGGGACACCTCAGTGTTTTACAGAGATTTGTTAGGACTCAGAACACCCAGCTTGAAGTCTGGGACAGTCCCAGAAATAACAGGACATCTGGTCATCACCACTGTTCCAGACTTTGGTTGATGCCAGACAACATGTATCGGGAGTTTTCCAGGGTGCAGTAATCAAACATGATTTTTATTGTACTAACCACTGGGAATTTTACCATAGTTCCTCATGAAACTGATTACTGTTTCATCCCTGTGAACATTCTGGTCAGGATGAATAATTGAGGACTCTGTTGCATTCAAATAGAGGCTTAACTGTCACTTTAAAGTCTTTTCCCCTGAATCAAAACTACAAGACTAACTTTTCAAAGTATACAACGTGTCCCCCAAACCAAGACATCTATATTTAGGAATACTGTGCTACTGTGTGTGCTGCTAATGCTACTAACCTACTACTAAGGCCCCTCATACTGCTACGAAGGCCAATACAGTTACTACGATGACCACTGTTACTTCTAGAGGGACTGGCAATACTACTAAAGAATTTCCTCAAAAAACACTTCTTAGACCTTTTTCCCCTCCTCTCTCCTGAAGAGGAGAGACCAGCTCTCAACTGAGCTAAGCTCTGCCTCAGTGTGGCCTGTACAAGAGCAACCTGCATACATGGTTTACCCTTGTTAATGTATTGACTTGCTTTAATGTTCATTGAGTTTGGTTATTGTGATGTGTTGTAGATTACTGTGCAGCCATTAAGTTTAGTTGATGTTAGTTTGTTCACACAGACACAGGGTCTACATGCAACTAACCATCCTTTCTTAAACTGGCACCTTCATCTACACACTCACACACACACAGTTTACAACAGGCCTAGACTGAGGGACAAAGCTAAGCTAACAGCTACAGCACTTAGCTCTCCTTTGTTTCCTCTGTCCCACACCCCAGGGGGTCTGGCCATCACCATTTGGGCTCTTCCCCACCTTTGTGGCCTCCTGTCTCACATTCCTCAGCCTAATCTCACACACACACACACACACACACACACACTCTCTCTCCCTATTGTTTGTTAGTTAGTCATAGACACATAGTTAGATTGTTTGATTGATTTTTGTTCTGTTTTAATAAATGTTTTAAGACCTACTCTGCTTCAGTTGCAAGTACAAATGGTGTCTTTAATGTTGTACAAGGGTGAATACTGCCAACCTCTACACTGTCAAAAACTCCAAAATCCTTCAGCTAGCTATCAATGTGGTAATTTTGGTAGTAATTATTAAATTAATTATAAAACATAATTCCAAATTGATAATTTAGTATTTTTATGAGACTAAATCAATTAAAACGGCTATCTTTTCCTCATTTTCCGAGGTGGTGCCCCAATCGAGGTGGACTTTATTCAAAGATCCATTAGTTTCAATAATTATTAATTATCTCTGATAATTATACAGTTAATAAAGATAAAACTGGTAGCGCTTCCTCTCTTTCTGACGTTTACCGAACAAAAACATGTTGAGTATACCTGCCACATCGACTGGCACTGCCAGCAGGGTGTTCATTCAGGAAATTGTGGTCCCATTTAGAGGAAAATAGATGATAAAGCTGGGCATACTTTAGGGTTGTGACTAACCAATCAGAAACGGTCTTTGTAGAGCAGAAGTCACCTGTGATGATTCAGATGGTGATGTCTGTGAAACCAAGATGGTGTCTCCCATAAAGCTGACCTTCAAAATTGCGGCCCACAGACCAGTGGGTGACGTCACGGAGGCTACATCCACTTCTTTCATACAGTCTGTGCTCTGCTACTACTGCTACCGGGCCTTCTGCTGTTTAGAACACTGGTACTTTGACCGCTACTACTACTGCAGCAACTGAAATTGCTTCTAAAAGAGAAAATGACGCTATCAGTGGCGATATTGCTGTTGCTATTGCTGGTACTGACTATACCAACGCCTCTACTAAGAGAAGCCCTGTGGCCACATCACTCACCATCTTACTCACAGCAATCACAGTACCTCCTTGTTTTTTCAGTTTTATTCTACTGACACAAGCATCATGTTCTGGTCTGATGTAGCATTTTTAATATCTGCTACATGTCACATAAACACATTACCCACATTACCTGAAAACACTGGGATCACTGTAATTATTGTCAGTGTGTGATCATACCTGTCAGAGACCGAGTAACGGCGCTCTCATACAGAGGAACTCCCTCTCCGGCATTATTGAACGCCTTCAGGGAAATCACATAGTGCGAGCTCGGCTCTGAGAGACAGACAGACAGACAGACAGACAGACAGAGAGAGAGAGAGAGAGAAGCATAAAGAGTTATTTTAAAGAAGTGAAGCACAGTACATTCTAAGATGCCTGTGTTTAGATTTGCCTTATTACAATTTTTTTTCTTTCCCCTTCTATATGCTTCAGCAGCGCATGTTTGTTTAAGTCCTGATGAATGACTGTGGCAGAGGTTTAAGAATTTAGTTTGCAGCTGTGCTTTTCAACTTGACAGTGAAACAGAGAACGTAGTTTCCTATGTGTTGAAAAGACCTACACTTCTGTCCTCAAGTCCTGACTTGTCTTTGTCACACGAAGACTTGCATGTACGTGATGGCTGTAGTGGTATGGATCGACTGTCGTGCTTGTCACTCTTGCTGTGATGATGTTGCATGCTCTCTCTCCGTGCCGGTGTCAAACCCTCACATCAGTTAAACAAACACGCCTGCTTCAGTCCCTTGACGTCTCACCATATGAATTAATGATCACTATGAATTATAAATGTGGTGTACATATGTGCACTCGCTCCCATGTGTGCATGCAACACGACTGCGGGACTTTATTTTTTCATTACTCTTCCATTATGAGACCTGAGACAAGAATTTTCGTCCGCATATAAAAATTCCCCCAATTTGTTATTGTCTTCTTTGGCATGCAAATTGCTTGTTGCAGCCACTGGGGAGGATGTTTTCTCTTTTTCAACCTTTCACAATTAGATTTCCACCTCAAGCAGCTTTCTTATTAAATTCCTTTAAATTATTGATTATAATTAAATGGGGATTTCATCATCATAATGAATTAATGCAACAGGGGAGCACTGTGTCAATATTGGCACTTTGTCGGCAGGAGCAGTTGGATTAATGGCAGATGAAAATATTACATACTTGACTGGAAATATGAATTCATGTAGTGATGAATCCTTTCAGTGAGAATAAGACTGGGATAAAAGAGAATCTAAGAAAAAGGTTTTGACTGTGACGAAAACTATATGTATGTGATTTATTTCTGCTCATTCCTCCCTCTCTGCAGGTGAGGACCGCTCTACTGGTGTTACATAAGAGGTGTAAGACATCACCACCACTTTGCCCTTTAGCAAGACACTGACCAGATACAGTACATTTTAAATTCACAGCGAGGTGCTGGAAGGCTAAGGGATGAACATCCCACTGTAATAAACCAAAATCAGGTCAGATAACTTCTTTCGTTTGTTCCCCCAGAATATATTTTCAGAAGTTTTACCTTGTTCTTAAAACTGAGAGGGTCTCGGATCATGACCGGGTTTTTTGTGTGAGTTTGGACATTTTAGCAACCTGTAGGGAGTTTATTTTCCAGATTAGCAGTAAAATCTGGTGCATGATAGTAATTTTAGACTGATTACAGACAGCATTGAGATGCCTTCGACACAGAATTTCAACCTTAATACAATAGTAACGTTTTATATGCAGGTCCAAAATGTCCCATACAATTGTCTTGGAAATTTCTTTGTGAAGAACTATGTAACCTGCTGCTAATTATAGGACACATGACCTCAGTATTTCTAAAACCCTGACTATGACCTGACCTGACTATTTTAGTTTACCATTCCTGGGCTTTTAAGGCCAGTGGAACACATTGACCACACTGTCTCTTGTACTCAACAACAGCAACCACTCCTTTCTCAGTGTGCATATCCTTTACACTAGTATGTCTTTTAAATGTTTCTGTAACATATTCATCAAACTATGAATCCAGTGGCTCTGGGGTTGTGGCAGATATAGTTTTTTCCATCCTTGGTAGGCATACAGACCGGAAGCAGTATCTCAGTGCTGGGAGCACATCCTCACCGAGGTTTTCGATGGAGTAATATCTCTGCTTGCTGTCCACTCGGACCGTCTCAGCGTAGGGGCTCCCCACTCCGTAGCCTATGATGTAACCTCGAACTAAGATGTTTGGGCTGAGGGGGGGGGTCCAGGACATAATGATGCTGTTGGGCAGCGGCCTGACGTGCAGAGAGCTGGGCTGGTCCGGAACCTGACTCTCTGCAAACAATGAAACAAAGTGACACCAATGAAGAAGAAGACGACAGAAGGTGGTGGGCCTGAAAACTTAGTATTTCTGGAATTCTGGCTACAGCCCTAACCTCCACCACTCACTGCTTTAAAGTTAACCCTGTTAGCAGCAGCAGTAGCAGGTACTCCGAGCAATTGGGCTAACGGACGCTAATTCTATTAGCTGTGTATTAAACCCTAACAAGCCCTGACACTTTGTGTTATTCCTTTGCATCAGATTGGATCAGATTAGCCTGTTCTCGGTCCTCGGGGGGAAACGCTTCATATCACTTTATTGAGTGATAATCCATTGAAATGAGATTTGTGTCTGCCTCTGTCCCGGCCAGAAACACAGTTAGCATGGATGTGTTTGTATTTTATCTGAGCGGCTTCCTGCTGACCAGGTCGTCCTCCTCCTCAGCTTCAGCCTGAAGTCAGCTTCTTCAATTATTCTGTTAGAAATTATTAGCTGACCAAACCCAAGAGCTGCCAGCCCTTGTGTTGATTATTTTCTTCTCTCTCTCCATTCATTTTTCTCTCCTTCACTTTTATTTTCTGAAACAAACAAACCAGATACTGGGGAGGTTTCAAATAATTTGATGACCAAACCTAGAGCCAGTTGCCTCTGGATTTTGTTGGTGTTTGTTTCTTTCTAACTTTTGTAAAATTGTCTTCCCATAAATAACATTTCATGAAATGTGTAGCAGTCAAGTTTCTTTATTTTTTTCTACCCACTGCTCATGTTTGACCAGTGGCCTGGTAGGACGGCAATGTTCATTTTACATCCAAAAACAGCACTGACTGATGGAAAAGAAATGGAGAAAGTGGAGCCCAACATCAACATGGTTTATCCTCCCTTTCACATTTATAAACAGTATGCACACATTTCATTTCATGTCATGATTCAGAACACATTATAATGTCGTGTTTTGCAGCTATAAGGCCCTTCCAGGTGTTTATTAAGCACAGTATTTGCCAACAATTCTAATTTCTCTCAAGAAGACATTTTAATATCATTACAACTGTATTTAACCATATTGTTATTCATTAGTGCTTATACAGCAGCCGTGGAGGTTGCTGTACAAATGAATGCCCACATGAAGGCTCATCATTTATATTAGAACTAAAACAAACTTCTACTTGAAGGCAAAAGCAAAGGTAGGAGTCCCCTGAGTATCTTTGCTTCAGCACTTGTTGCTGTAGAACTGGAATTTATTCTTTTGTGGGTATGAGAAATCACTCTTTAATGACTCTTTATACCTTTCCTTTGTAACTGCAATAATGTTTGTATATCTACTGTACCCTGTGATTTTAACATGAGTATTCTGATACATGTTTTCGTTCTTTGTTTAATATCTCTCATTAGTCTCTTTTGATTATCCATGGCAAAGTATTCATTATTACTATACTAAATACCTTTCCTTTCCTTTGGCTTAATTTCCTCCCTCCTCCCCCTCCTCTTTCTGACATTCCCATCCTTCCTGCACCCTCCTCCCTCTCTCCCTCCTCCCCTAAAGCAAACCTTCCCTCCATCTATCTGTCTCACCCTTTAACTGGTTAAATATTTATGTGTGTGTTGGGACAGTCGAGGTATTTACATGCCGTTGTACAGATGACTGCGATGTGATCTCACAGGCATCCACACACACACACACACACACACACACACACACACACACACTCTCTCTCTCTCTCTTTCTCTCTGTTCTTACCATCCAGGTCATTCTCTGGTGTCTCAGCAGTGTACCAGTCACTGGCTGGGCCTGTTCCATTGGCTGTCATGGCTGCTATCTGAAAACTGTACTGACTGCCTTTCTCTAGGCCTGGGGAGAGAGAGAGAGAGAGAGAGAGAGAGAGATTATAACTGATGACAGCGATCTTAAATGTGTATATGTAACTATACAGAGGTCCACATGTGCTCCTAAACATATTCCTGTGATTATTACAACCACAAACAAACATTACTAATGTAGAGAAATAGACAGAACCCATGGTTTACTGCACTGTTAATGTGGGCTCACTGACAGCTGGAGTACGTTTTGCCAAAGTTGTATATGAAACTCTCCACACTGAATCACCAGAGCAAAGATAAACATCTAGTACTTCGATAAAAAGTCAAAGGAGCATGCCTATGGGGGAAAAAAGAGGGGAAAAGACTCCAAAGGTGAATTTCACTCACATCCAAACATAGAGCTTCAAATATTGTCATGCTTGTCAGATTGTAGAAATTTACTTCAGATTCTGGATGGGATGAATTCAGTAAGTTTGGTCTCCAACTGTAACAACAAAGCGTTCTAAATTTGCTATAGTTCTACTTCATTCCTCTGACTTCTTCTGTGTAGTAAGAGAGGTTTTACATTTAGTGAAGGGCCGTAATGACTTGTATTTAGGACTTTGTCTTGACTTGTGACTAGACCTAGGACTTGACTAGAGACCTGCTTGTTTTAACTTGGAGCTTGTTGGTATTGCCTTGGGATGTGAGTCTGGACTTAAAGCCAATATGTCAAACTTTGCTGTGACACAACAACCACTTTGTCCTACTTCTGGTGATTTACAGTGGGTTAAAGTAGCTCCTGCTATTTCACAGTTCTATTCAGAATTCTTCTTCAGTTTGACCTGCTGCCAGGAAACAGAATCTGAAACTCGCTGCCTCCTGAATTTCTTATACATAAAGGCTTGTTCCCTTGATTTTAGCCTGTTAGAAGTCAGTTTTCCAGAAAAGTCCTGAACAGATTCCTGTTCCACAGAAGACGAACCAGACGAACGATTTTAATGGCTCCATGTCCTGTGGTGTCACTTGCAAAACTATGCTTTGTTCATCACCAATACTGTGGTTGTAACAGCCCTCTATTTCACTGTGATACTATTTTACTCTGGTGGTAGACATGTAAAACCTAAAGATCAGAGTTTCACAGAACCAACAAACCTTAAGTTCCTTTTTGCTCCAATAACGAGTTAGAAAGGAAACAAACATACATGTTTAAACCCTCTAATTCTAATTCCTTCTAAGTGGAGATGTAATTATCTTTGCCATTTCTGAGTCTGCTGTGTAGGGTAAATCAAAATTTTTAATTAAAGTGTTATTAAACGGTTTAATGTGTTCAACCTTCTCAGTTAAGCTGTAATTTCGTATTTTATATATTGAAATTCTGTTCTTTTTCTCAGACGGTAAAAAGGAGTGATTATTGCTGAAAGCCAGGCTTGCAGCGGGCAGATCAGATTCAACACACACATAAACACCTGTCACTGGGGAATGAATCTCTGTGCAGAGAAACAGATGAAGATAACCATCAGTGGAAAATAATGAAAAGGAAGATCAGTTTCATTCAAATCCTGCAAACCTCAAATTGAAATAATAGCTGGTGGCAGTTTGAATGCACGCACGCACACACACACACACACACACACACACACACACACACACACACACACACACACACAGATTTACACTCATGCAAATGCAGATTTTCTTTCATAGAGGAAAAAACCCTCACATACATAGAGATATATACAAAAAGAAAAAACTGACAAAAGCAGGCATGAGTCCACTGAGTAAGCCCCCCACCCCTGTACACACACACACACACACACACACACACACACACACACACACACACACACACACACACACACACACACCTTCAGAAATTATTCATGTGAGATGTGTTTGTCAGATTTCAGTGAAAGAATTGGTTTGTGTTTCCTTAAATCCCTTCGTATGGAAACTATACAGCATGACAAACAGACTTGTAGGATCTAGGTCCCTTTTTGTAATTTACTCCAGACAATCAATGACCATCAAACTAATTGTAAAAATGAAGAGAAAATGAGGGCAAGGAATTATTTTTCTTTTCACCAGCAAATCCCATGCAAGACTAAAACTAGCAATACATGTATCCTACTAACAAGTACTGTCTGTGTATAAAACGCCTGGCATATAGTCTGTGCCATAGAGCTCCACTGTTGTCCAGCTATACAGTAACATTTTGGTAATCCATTGCTAAAAATTGTCCCCGTATAAATGCACTATTTACTCCTGTTTGAGTAATAAAACTACAGTTTGTGCTCCACAGTTTATTACTGAGCCCTTTAAAAAAAAAACTTTTTAAAGTCAATTATCTGAGCTTTAAAACAAAATATAATAGGAAAACATGTGAGGGGCCTAACCTGTGAACAGGTACCAGAAGTTGTTGGGTTCGATGGCCTCTTGGTCTCCACGGCGACCGGTCTTCCTGTATTTGATCTTGTAGGCAGTGATGATGCCATTCTGGGCACTACGAGGAGGTGGCTGCCATGACACCTTGATGCTCTGAAAGACAAGAATGACAGAGAAGACTATAAGTGCACCCATCAATCTGCAAACTATCCTCTGAGGACAAGGACAGATTTCGAGACAGCTGGCCCCCAGCCACAGGCAAGTAGAAAGCCACCCAGACTGAAAGAGACAAAAAGTTTGGCTGTGCTGCTTGTAGTCATCAATTCACCTTTATTGATCCCCCAAGGGGGGGAAATTCCATTTTTACAGTGGTGGGGAAAGTGGGGGGAGAAAACAAGAGGAGAGAGAGAGGGGAGGAGAAAAAACATGCGACACCAGACTGTACTCATGTGGAGTGCAGTGTGGGACCGGTAAAAAAACCTCAGCACATATTTTTGCACATCACATGACAATAACAACATGGCAACAGGGGATGGGAAAAGGGGAGTGGAGAATTCCAGCACCGCAGGAGGCAGGTCACTGGCTACAGCCCCGGTAGGCGAGCCCTTGGACCACGCCCCTCGTACTGGAGGGGTGGAAGCTGGCGAAGGCGTTGGATATAGGGCAGGAGTAAGTCCCGATGTGTTTGCCCATCAGTTCCCAAAACCCGCCTCAGTTCATTCGCGGTCGTCGGTGATAACATGGCGGTTGCCATGGAGACGTCCCGGTCATGATTGTTTTGTGTCTGTTAGTAGTTATTTTTTCTCTTTGCAGTCATGTATATCTCTGTAATTTTCCACCTCTTTGCATTTGTTTTGTGTTTCTTTTTTTGTTGTTTTATAGACGGGTTCTCTCCGGGCACTCCGGCTTCCTCCCACAGTCCAAAGACCTGCAGGTTAATTGGTGACTCTAAATTGCCCGGAGGTGTGAGTGTGAGTGGTTGTCTGTCTCTATGTGTTGGCCCTGTGATTGACTGGTGACCAGTCCAGAGTGGACCCCGCCTCTCGCCCAAAGTCAGCTGTGATTGGCTCCAGTTCCCTGCGATCCTGGCAGATAAGCGGTATACATAATGGATGGATGGATGTTTTATATATAATATGTAAGTATATTTACACATTTATATATATATATATATATATAGTAATGCCCAGGAGCCTACTGCTAGAGATGCTAGGCACTGAGCCCTGAAGTAATTACTTAGAGTGAGGTCTGCCCAGCAACATGAAGTTTGGAGCACACGTTACAGAAATGTTGAGAGACAGATAATGTGAATTTCAGTCTGATTGTCCATATTATGACTATATTTGCAATATGAAATTAAAAAGAGAAAAACCAAGAAAGTATCTATTTTTTCTGTGTGATGTGTCAAAATACAACCCAAAATGTCTTTCCAATGGGACCATGGCCATGCACACGCACTGTAGAGATTTCACATTATAAACAGATAAAAAATGTTTAAGTATTAATTTCTTATACAAACTTAATGATTAACTCCCCATACCTAATCCCTAAGTGGCTAACTTCAACCACCTGCTATCACAGTGTATCATAAAGATGTGACAACAACGCAGCACTATGTTTATGTGCTTGTGTTTTCATCACAGCAAGTAAATGTAAATCTGATCCATCTAGTTTCTGTTGTCTTTCTCTTTTTGTTCAGATGTGTCTGATGTTTGATGCCAGCTGAGCTGGTGTGTGTGTTACTGAATTATGCTAGTAAAAAGCTGTGGTAGCGCGGTAGTTTGAATTTCACTGTGCTTGTATCTCTGTGTGTATATACATCACATACATTTCTATTCATGTGTGTGTGACTGTGTATCTCAGTGTGTCTGTGTACTTGTTTGGTTGTGTGCTGCATGAATTTTAATTGCTTTATTTGCATGTTAACAACCAACCTCTGACACACACACACACATATACACACACACATGCACACACAGAGCAGATGTTTGCTCAGCCCCCAGTGTGCTCTGCTCTGTGAGGCAGCTGCCATCAACCATTCTGCTGATATACTCAGAATGACCCTGTATGTGTGTGTGTGTGTGTTTGTGTGTGTGCATGTGTTAAGTGTGCTGAATAATAATAAATGAAGATTAATGAATCAGAAAAGTAAGAAATGATTTGATCTCTCTCTCTGCTGTATCCCCTTTCTGTACCTCTCTCTATTTTGTCTAATCATGTATTATCTCTTTCATGGCTTCTCCTGATAGTTGTATAGATGTTTATTATACTACTACTACTCCTAAAATACAATTAATAGCAGTACAGAAAATTACAACCTAATTGTGCTTAAAGTTACTCAACTAAAGCTGGCTGGCACTGTATCAAAAGGGAGTGACCAGACTAGGAGTGATTGTCAAACCGTATATGAAACATTGAAGAAGGAGCTGTGGCACCTGCAGGCCCTGTCCATGAGGTCTTAACCTAAAGAATTTCTTGTGCATCCTGGGGGAGGTTGGGGACATGAATTCAGGATGGGCCATCTTCAAAACTTCTTTTATAGAGGTGGCTGCCAGGAGCTGCAGTCAGAAGGCCTTTGGTGCCTCTCATAACTGCAACCTCAGAACCAGCTTGTTCAGCGGTTAAAGAAGCCATTAAGCTGAAGGAGGAGTGACTGTCGGGCTTGGTTGAACCAGGGGACTCCTGAAGCAGCAGACAGGTACCAGGAGGCTGGAGGGGCTGCAGCTTTGGCAGTTGCCACAACAAAAACATTGGTGTAGAAAGAATTTGGGAATGATATGGAGAAGGACTTTCAGTTGGCCTACAAATCAGAATGAGTATTAAACAGTTCACCAGTTGTGATGTATGTTGATGTTTTTAGAAACATCCCACTGAGGTTACCATTTTTCACTTTTTTAAGAAATAGTTCAGCAAAAATAGACTTACCTACTACTGTTCACTACTACTATTTCCATTAGCAGTCAGTATTAGCTTGAGCACTGATTCAAAATGGTGGTTACTGCTGAGTAATTGCTGGGTGCAGTGCAGCAGGTCTGATAATAGACACCTGCCAGCCAATCAGAAATCAGTATTTTCTCCTGTCTGGTGGTAAAATATTCATTAATAGCACAAATTGAATTGGACTTGCATTTTATCCAAAACAAGCACGGCTCAGAACCAGACAGCCACTTCCCCATGTACATATTTTATCACACACATCTGTTGTTGGTGTCACACACGCGCACACACACACACACACACGCGCACACACACAGAGTGATGGTGTGCGTGTCCCTCCATCAGCTGTGCTGTAAGTCATCGGGCCAACAAGCAGTTTAAATATTCAGTCAGTGTTACTGTGACGATGGCCACGGAGGAATTCATTAACATTTAGCTGCACCTGTTCCCTCTGCTGCTCCTCATCCTGCTAATTGATTACAGCAGAACTGATTACTGAGAGAGAGGAGGGTGAGGAGAAGAGAGGAGAGACTGGGGGACGCAGGGAGAGAAAAAGAAAGGGACAAATTGAAAATATGTGTGTGTCGGCCAAATTCCTCCATACTCCATCTCTTCTCTCTCTCTCCCTCTCTTTCTGGTCGAGCATCACCGTGCGATTCATTAACTAATTAGCCACTTTGACAGGACACAGTTGGATGTGAGGTCTCCATGGCAACAATACATAAGTTAAATTCATGCTGGAACAATTCCCACAGAGACACAAAGAGGCAAACCATCCATGAAGGAGGACAACACCACCACCACCACCACACGGAGTCTCTGCCAGGACAGGAATACTCCTCTTCAACCACGACAATGACAACTACTACTATGACCTTCCTTGGATTACTGTTAATACTGCTGTTATTACTGCTGTTGCTGCTGCTATTACCAGCATGGGCACCTAATTACAGTTAAAGTGGGGCGTGCATGATTAGTGACAGGCAAGGAGAGATATGGCAGGAACATTTTCATGTAATTATCACATGAAAATGCCATTTCCGACAATACAGAGCATTCAATAATGACCATTAAAGCTGCTCTTTCATTATAAAGCTCAGTTTATACTGCATCATAAAATATTAGGTTTTCATTGGGTTTGATACTAGTTTCAGCAGTGTGTAATGCATATATTGTATAGTTTGCCGAGACAATTGAACTCATCAGGACATATTTCTACTCCAAACCAAGCTTTAGTTGTATTTCTTACCTGATTAGGCATAATGTGCATTTCAGTTTCTAATCCACAATAAACTTGGAAAGTAGCCTTAAACCCTAAAACAAGTAACTCTAAACCCTAAAAAAGTAGCCCCTAAAAATAGTACCCAAATCCTAACCCCTCATACACACAGTGTGTGTGTGTGTGTGTGTGTTTGTAAAAATAAACTATCAACATCGCTTCTTTACATAAACAGGAGACTCAAATCCCAGTCTCCCGGATAAAGGTTATAATTGAGACCCCTTCACGCACCAGGACCTCATCTCAACTTTGTCTGCTTTTAAACTACATCGCCTGGTTTCCTAAAGTCTTTCCAGCAGAAAACCCTTCGTGCTCAGTGACTGATGGGTGCAGTAACGTAGTCGGTTAGTGTATCTTAACGTAGCTCTCTGGTGTTTAGCGTTAGTGTTAGTTCTGACTGGGCCTGCCCTGATGGGAGAGACGAATTCCTGTGATTTCTTGTAAAAGAAAAGTTTTGTTTCCGGTAAACACTTAGAAAACACAAGCGCAGTGCATCATGTCCTGCCTCCTGCAGCCCTTGGCTAAACTAACTGGAGTATTTGAGTGGGTGGTGACATGTCTAACAGACATAGACTGTGTGCTACATGTGTGAAAGGATGATTCTCCGGGAAAACGGCTTTGGTATTGACAAGAAATGTAATTCTTCATTCACATACTACATATGACATGGCCAGGTAGAACTAAGTTTGAACCAAATATTTTAAAAATAGCAAAGCTGTTTGATCAAAAAGTGGGGGTGCAATAACACGTTTGCTTTCCCTGGTCTAATAGTGGGGGTGCAGCTGCTCCACCTGGTTACGAGTGTTACTTATTTTGTTTAGTTTTGGATGCTGTTGACTGTTCTGTTGGATGACAGTGCGTTAACATGCCTGAATGCTTGGTTTGTTGTTTGTTAATGTTTCTGAATAATTCGATTCATTCATCCATTCATCCATTCACTCGCTACTACATCACTGCTGCTGTTGCAGGTACAAATACTACTGTTCCTGCAGCTGCAGCTAATAATGGTACCAATGTTAGACCATTACAACTGTTGTGAAAACTACTGCTACAAGTACTACTGTTACATCGAAAAAATCCATCCTTCCTTTTCACAGAATATACTGTGAAGTTAAAAGTGTAAACTGAAACCCATTTACCTCCATCCTTCACATTTCTACCGCTGTCACTATTTTATATTGTCTACTATTGATTCAAATTTACTCTACCTGCTGCAAAGACAACAGCTGAACACTATCTGCCATGTTCATTAAGTTGTTGAGTTTCATCTCATTCACAGCGCTCACTGATCTAAATAGGCTCCATGGATCAATTAAGCCGGTTTCAGATGTGCTTTCTTTCCTTGGGTATATTAGAGGTGAAGTGGCCTCAGGCTGTACTGTAATGCTGAATAATTTCTCTGAGTGGAGCAGAAAATGTCAGGAGCAGAAATCTGGAGCTGTTTTGTATTCAGATGTGGTTGATATTGTAAAGCAGCAGGGCAAGCGAAGCCGTGGCCTCGTTCACAGCCTTCAAACAGGCCGAGAGCCTCCGCTTTTTAATTTTCCCTCAGTGGACACAAAGAAAATGCAGGGAGGTCTGCAGAAAGCTGATGAAGATAACACTGATGAGTACAGATAACAACCAAAAGACTGAGATAATCACTATAAGCACAGACGTCTGAGGGAAAACTCGAATGAAGATAATTAACACGCACAAGACAAAGATACTAATATTAGTCATGTTATTATTATTCATATATTAACTATTGTCAGGTTTTTCACTGTTATCACATTGCTCATTATTAGTCATGTTCCTATTGTCAGTACTATAGTTGCTATTTTGGTTTTGGTTGTTGTGTTACCTTAATTGGTGGCGAATGCTATTTTAAACTAGTTTAACCTTGCTAGTAAAGTAAACTAACTAAGATAAGATAGATAAACTCAAAAAAGAGAAGACATTTTAAGTATAAGATTGTTGTCTTGAAACCTTAACTTTTCTTTCCTTTTGGTTATTTGTGCGTCTCTTCTCGAGCTTCAACTGTCTGTCTACTTCCTGTCGATGAGGGAGACACACAGGACCAGGCTAATCCAGAAATCCTAGGTTTCGACTTTAAATGCTTGCCTCTACTCATAAAAATCCAGTTTCTCTGCCTGCTCTGCACACAGAGTTCTTTAGAATCTCCTGTGTTGCTGATGCAGGACAGACAACAGCACTGGGGCATTTAATTTAAAAGTACAGTCAGTATTATTGTATTTCTAGCTGTATTTTTCTCCATATTTCTGTGCAGTTCTTTCGATCAATGAATAAAAATACAAAACTTTAAACAGAATCGGGGATTAATTCAGTGGGTTTTTTCTTCTGTTTCTGTATGCTGACCTGGAGTTTGAGAGCTGCATACAAAACACTTCATCCACCCTGTGACCTCCACATGCACGCACACACGCGTGCACACACACACACACACACAGGGCCAGGTGAGTAAACATTCCCTGAATTCAATCTGTGATTGTTTGTTCATGTCCTCTGGGTGAGAGCTGCTGCAGCCACATTGAGTGTGTGTGTGTGTGTGCATGTGTGTGTGCGTGTATATGTGTTAATGTCCTCTGGGTAAAAGGAGCAATCACATGGAGGGCAGACTGTCTCTATTTGCTCTGTAATACAACACACAACACCATGCTGCACCATGCAGCGTGTGTGTGTGTGTGTGTGTGTGTGTGTTCAGAAAAGAAACAGCAGGCTTTAGAACAATATATCAATCAATATTTATGGGAGTGTGTTTGAGTTCTGAGAATATTTTCATATTAAGGATTTTGCAGAGATGGTTGCTTAGTATCAGAGCTACAGTCTGTGGTCCCATTCTAACACGAAGTACAAAACTGACACTCAAACACGGTGGAATATGCTGCTGTCTCATGTTGATCAAGAGAACTAAAATATAGGGACTAACATTCCAGTAAATGGCAACTAAAGTTATTATTGCTTTGTTAAATTATGGTCAGATTTTTCAATTCAATTGGTAGATAAGTTCAGTTGGTCTGGTCGAGGGGAAAATAAATCCATTACTTTGTTTTTGATTTGGTCTGTTTCATGTTGCAAATAGACCAAGAACTGCAAACATGAAGTTAAACATAACTTTTCATTGATTGATCTGTTGATTATTTTTTGATGAATCAATTACTGAATGAAATATCAGGATATTTGCAAAATGCCAATCACAGGCCATTTGTATTAAATTGCTATTTGTCCGACCAAAGATATCCACAAGGAAATCCTCATATATGCCTAGCTAAATACTTTTTATTCTTTTTTACTGTGCAGCCATAAAGTTAAGTTGATGTTAGTTTGCTCACACACACACACACACACCTGGTACCTTTATCCTACACACTCACACATACAGTGTTACAAATAGGCCACAACTGAGAAACGAAGCTAAGCTAACAGCTACAGCACTGTCCTTTGTCTGCCTCTGACCCACACAACAGGGGGTCTGGTGACCAGTTTGGCCTCTTTTTCCTCGAGGTGGTGCCCCAATTGAGGTGGACTTTACACTAAGTCACACTAATCAATATAATGAATCAATTACCAATTATTTCTGATAGCCAAATTGCCCCAGAAATGCTGCAAACCCCAACATTTATTGGTGCCCCAGAGTACTGAGCACAACATTCATTCAGACAGAGGCTGAAAAGAGCTGCAGCAGCCATCTCTGTATGAGATAAAGAAGGTGTTTTTCAAATATTAAACCATGCAAACCTGTTCTAGTAGGACCTTAAAATACCAGGATGAACTTCAAAATGAGAAGAATATGGGACCTTCAAATGCTTTTCTTAATTATCTCCATTAATCAATCTTTATTTATGTAGCACCAATTCCTAAAAAACATCATCTCAAGACACTGAAATCTCCACACACATGCTGCCATGCTTAAGTGTTACCATGGTTACCACATTATCTTGCATAAATATATAGATCACTCAGGGGTGTAATTTCCACTTGAGATGGAGAGACACTTCCCCCTCACTTTTCAGACCCCTATAAATGTTATCTTACACATGATTGATGCATAAATAATACATCAGTTTGTATAGAACTTTTTTTTTCAGTGGATTTGCTTTAGAAGGCACGATAACCAATTTCATCATGTGTTATTTGTAATGCATATACATGCAGGAATTGTTTTTCTTCTGTTGTTGAAGATCCCAGAGCTGCTGAACGCTAAGAAAACAATCCTTGTTTTATCTTGGTGAAATGAGAAGGTGTTCAGCAGTAGATAATTGGTCTGTCTCAGAATACAGACAGAAAATCTCAGGGACATAGAAAAATGGTCCTGGAATAGAAAAAGAAGACGTGTTCTGAGATCAAACTTGTGACATCTTGTTGACAGGATCCTCCCTCCTCCAATCAGATATCGGCTCTGTCTAATTGGGAGATGTGGGCCTGATGAAGTGGGCAGAGCTTCAGGTGAAGTTGGAGTGATGTTTGATTCAGAGGAGAAGATGGTTAAAGGGCGAAAGAGAGCTGATGAAAAACCCCAAAGTAATGATTAAGCTTCTGTTTTTGTTTCTGAGGGTGTAATCATCCTGTTACCACAGCAAACCATCAGACCAAGACAATCTGAGATGGCTGATGGTAATTATGTGCTGCTTAGTGACATCCCAGTTGTGCGACAGAGAGGGATGGAGGCACAGAGAACAGCTGCTATTCAAGCAATAAGAACAATGTGATGAAAGAATGACAAGATGAATGGATCAATAACATTAATGATGATAACTGTATTGCATTTAGGTGAGCCAGTCCTTGAGTTTGGTATTATACATGCTGGCTAACAAGAGAGGCTTCCTGAGACATGGAATGGAGTATCGCCATTGTTAATGTACTTTTCCTGCAATGACAAGTTAAATATCTCCTGTGAAATACGGCCTATTAATTACCCGTCACCCCATTAACATCTGGCATTAAATCTGTACAGCATCTGGATGCATTATCTGCAGAAGAGAAAACACATGTTTATGCCAGGTGTAAATACAATTCGAACAGCTTGACCACATTCTTGAGGAAAAAAATCCACCCAACAAGTTCAAAGGTCCCTTAACTTGCCCTTTTCCTGCTGTCTGAAGCAAGAGTGGCAAAGGCTACATGCAGTGGCTGGCAGGTCTTCCCTCACAGAAAGTGATGACATAAATCGCTGTTTGTGGCATTTCTTCCTTCTTGACCTGGGACATGCTATGTCTGTAAACAAATTCACCAGCTACGCCAAACCAATTTGCATATTGAGATCCAATCACAATGTGGGCTCACTCAAGATAATGAGAACACATTTTAATACCAGGTGTAAATTCAAATCCCCATGCATCTGATGTCATTATCCAGATAATGTACCCAGATACAGATGGCATGTTAATACCAGGTGTAATGGGACGTGACAGTTAGGTGAATTGATATGAGTAACTGAAAAGGCCCTTTTCATAGCTGCCTTTTGACACGTAATTTCAAGGCAAACACAGGCGCAATTGACCCTTTTCTTATGTTAAACTTTCCTCTGGCTTACCTGTACGAGAGCTCCCCACTCATCATACAGCTCATTGTCTGCATTGTCTGGTGGACATTTAGTGGCTCTAAAGGTCCGTACATACTCCGCAAGAACAGAGATATTTGTTCGTTTTCTCAAGGTGGCGAGAAGAAGAACAAAGTTCGTTCTGGCCAGGACATTTCATACTTCACGAGAAACTCAAGTGCAGAGCTCCTGGGAAGTCCTCATAGGGAATGACAACATTTCCGCTTTTCCACATTAGCCACGCCCACTTCAAATTTCTGACCAATCACACAATAGTTCTGGGACACCACACGAGAAAGAAGTTCTGCCCAGATGATGTGTCGAGAACAAGCTGCGAGAACTCCCAAACGAGGGCTGCGAGAAAAGAATGACGTACAAATTTTCAAATTTGAAAAACCGTTGTTCTTTTGGAAAATTGATTTAACAGTTAAGTAATTTCTGTAGGCCGTTTTCACAGCAGACAGAGTCGTCATAGTCACAGTAGGAAAAGCACATGTGTTACTGTAACGGTGGCTCTGTCCCAGTAAGTTGTGACAATAAACCAGCACGCACAATGCCAGTACCCAGAAACCAAAGCGGCTGAATGGAATCCAGCCCTAATTCATTTGATTATTTACACCTGATCTTTTCCTACTGTGACCAGTTAAATTGTCCTGTGAAAAAGGTCTTTCGTAATTCAGTGATTCAGTCAAACAAAAGCCCTCGAGTCAGTCAATGCACTCTACAAGCTGGATGACGAGCTCTAAAGTTAAACTATCCACATGGTACTGATACAAGGCCAGCTGGAAATCAACAAAGTTTGTCTTTAAGGATCAAAACTGTTCCTGTAAAGCAGGGTAGGTCTCTACTGACTGCTACAACTATTAAAAAGCAAAAGTAGCATGTTTATACAGTCAGTATACCTCCAATAGCTAGTGTAGCATAGATGTGCTAGCATAGAGGTGTTACATATCTCCTTAAAATCTCTCTGGGTAAAGAATATCACTACTACATGTGCTCCAAGCACTGTGCTTAAGTGCTCAGAGAGAGTGTAGCACAACCGTATGCTTGTTGGACGCCAGATGGAGTGCTCGTTGTAATGGCTCTGACACACTAACTACAATGAGACTATACATTTTCTTTTAGTTACACCTGTGTTTACCTTGCTATGGCATGTCAAAATGGCTGCTGTGAAAAGGGCCAATTTTCATGCTAGACTGTGCCCCAGTTTTTCTCTGTTTCCCTCCCTGATCCTGATGGTTCCCTGATGGTCTCTCAGTGTCTCTGGGTGTGTGTGTGCTGCACACCTTCCACCCATCACCTCATCTCCTGTCCTGTACATTAACAATGGTTCTTCATCCACCCTTTGTCAGATTGTTGCAGTAATGTACTGGCCATCTGGCATGTTGGACAAATCCCAGTGGGCTGCTGTATCTGTGGGCCAGTGGATGTTTTTACCAGCCATCCCGCCCTGCCTGTCTTTTTACTGGCTCTCTCTGTGTGTTAATCGGAGTGCAAAAGAAATCACGCGTTGTGTGTGCTGTGTGCGTTTTCTGGGACCTCGCTTACCCGACCTG
The DNA here is from genome assembly GCF_042242105.1 of Pempheris klunzingeri. Classification (NCBI taxonomy): domain Eukaryota; kingdom Metazoa; phylum Chordata; class Actinopteri; order Acropomatiformes; family Pempheridae; genus Pempheris; species Pempheris klunzingeri. The sequence continues at coordinate 8,677,463 of NC_092030.1, forward strand.
AGCACACCCCTGGGCCAGTGGATAAGTCCAGTTCATTTCTTTTCCAAGTGCACCCCTAGATCAGCTGCCGTAGTACTGTCTTTCCTTGTGCTCAGGATCATTGCTCATCTGCCTGCTAATCTGCTAACCTGTTTACCGGGTAGCCTGCCACCCTTCACCAGCCTTCATTTACTGAACAATAAGTCTTCTTAACCTCACCTCACCTCCCACTGTCTGTGTCCCTTGGGTCTGCCAGGTAAACACTTTAATATGGATGGAAAACTAGCAGACTGACTTGACTGAAAATTTCAGGATGGATAGATGAAAGGATGAAAAATAACAAAATGAGTGAGTGAGTTAAAGTTTGTGTGACTGGATGAATGAATACATGTCTGTCTGTCTGTCTGTCTGTCAGTCAAAGTTCAAGCTGAATGAAACTTTTAAAACTGGAACTTTTCCCTGCTACAGAAAAGGTCACATCCAGCAGCTCTTCATGGATCAGAAACTTTCCTAAAATAACTCAGCAGCCAAACTGCAGCCAATGAAAGTGCTATACCACAATGATAAAAATAAAATTCTATTATACAGTAATAAAAACCCCAGAGCATGTTCTGTTTTGGAATTTCATTTTACATTAATGACCAGAAATAAAATTCTTTTCATTAACTGAATCCATTTTAAGCAATAGAAAATATCTTCTGTCTCTCGGTGTAAAGTAATCTATCTCTTATATGTTTCATGGCTGAAGGATGAACTGCTGTGATTTCATGGTGCAAAAAGATGGTGCTCTTTACTCCAGATTTAGAAGCAGCTCTAAATCGTCGATACCTAACTGCACTCATATATTTTAGAGACTTCGTCTGTACATGTGTGTAGTGTGCAGGGGCTGCCAGTGACTTGATAGACTAGGTCAAAACGTCATATAGGGCTGTACTGTGTACGGTCAATATACTCCTCAGGATATAACTGAGTCATATCTGCACCTCACTATGAAAGTCTCCTGAGGATGTAAAGTTTGGATTATGCTTGACGCAGTGTCTATGGTGCCAAAAGTGATGTTACTGGACCTTTTGTGTGGAGCGCGTAGGCTCTGCAAGTCATTGCAGTGTTCATTCTGAAAGAGCGATGGCTAATAGGGAGACTCCAACAGTCAACTGACCAATGGTGTATCTTCATCACCCACTCACACAGTAAGTCACAGGCAGACTTTGTCATTTACAGGGCTGGCCTTGCTCTGCTGTGGTCCAGCCAAAAAGCACTGAAGAGTATCATCTAGAGGGAATCATTGCCAACTGTACCTTAAACACCACTGTGGAAGAGCATTTATCTACAAGGATTGTGTTAAACACCATCCTGATTGCTACACTATACATTAACCCTCAACATGTCAACATACTTAACATACAAGAACTACTCACTTGGGTCCTTTGAGGTCCCAACAATAAACCACTGAAAGAAACAATCATCATAGCAAAATTTTAACTTATTTCTTCTCAAAACATTTTACCAGTTGTGTAATTAATCTAATCTGACAAAAAGCACTAGACACTAAGCAAAACAGAAACAAAACAACAATTAAATGGTGTCAATAGAAACAAATGAATCGTTAAAGCCACACAAAATTGAAATGATTGAATAAAGCACCTCTGAGAAAGTATACTTCAGCAGTCTGTGGGTAGAAGTGGTGACTAAGAAAGTAAATATGTTGCTTGTGAAAGGCTGTATGAAGAATTCAAATCTTATCTAGACTTGTGTAACTCTCCAGATTTACAGTAATCCAGACATTGTGCTCCTACAGATTTCTACGTTAGTTACTGACTGTTAATGAAACCAGAGACAGAGTCAGATTTGCCCTGCTGCCTCCATCTACGTGACTGGTCTTTAATATAAGCCTTAATACAGTATGTATTCAAATCACTTTGATGCTTGTATTTCTTGTAGTATACAGGCATATATTTTGTGTACTTGAGAGTAAAACGAATGTATGTTAAAGTGAAAATATCACTATGGGGAAGGAGAATGAATGTACAGTATGTCTGAAGACAAGAATAAGTTATGACTTGCACAAATGCACACTCTCACACTGCAGGGAGACATTAACTGAGAGTTTCCGTAATGGACTCTGCAAAACCTCATTTGATGTCCCCAGAAGTCAAATGAACACTTCATACTGAGCTCAGGTGGGCCATTCACTGCTGGTTCTTTTAATTAATCTTTAAACGCGTCTCCAGAGTAACACATCTGACTCCTGCAGAGACACACTGGGAGGTTTAATCACTCCAATAGGAACCTTTCCAAAAGCTATTCTTAGACCCACTGGGGAGCTAGAGGTTTGTAGTATGCTGGATGTTCCCAGAATCCACCGCTCATCCTGACTCTAACAGCCACAGAGACAGTGACCCTGGCTGGACTCTAGAGAATTGTGGGTAAAAACCCCGCAAACTGACATACTGTAAACTCTAACTGTGTGTTCAACCAAGCGTTCAACAACACACACACACTCACACACACACACACACACACACACACACACACACACACACACACACACACTGACAGTAACGCTCCAATGACTGGAGGAAAGTTGAGGAAACATTAGATTTGTCTGAAAAGTGGGTTTGACAGCAGAAACTTGACGAGAGAGCAGAAAGATTCACATTTTCTCCTTCGGCAACAAGCTGCAGAGAAACTGATTGAGGCTGGACTGGACCCACCCACACACACACACACACTACCAGACTGTGTGTGGTAATTAAGCAGATAGCTACTGTATGCTGTCGGTGTTCTGAGCCTCACCTTCAGCCCAGCATGCACCTGTAGGCTGCACTCCCTTACTCCCTTATGTTATAATCATCACTCCCTGCTGTGCTGTGCTTGGTGCTTGAGGAGTGACAAACATCAAAGGTGTACAAATGTTCACAATAGTTCATTCCATGAGAGTTGGTGGATATTTAAATGTTGGCTAATGCTACTCACTGAGTAAGACATGTGTCTTCTCTTTGAAAAGACAGCATTGATGATTGTGGTGCTGTTGAGGAGCTGACTTTAAGATGGCTACTGTATGGCACATTTTTTTTGAGCTGAGTGTTGGTGCTACGTGTCATCCAGCATAAAGATGACATTCTCATGTCGGCCAGGAATCATTGGGCTCTCAAGCCTCACACGGAGAATGAAGGCAAACATGTGAACAACAGCAGTCACTTTAAAAGTTTATCTACTTAGAAATATTGTTCAAATCAAGCACATTTTCTGAAGAAGATTGCGACTGGAACTAGATAATAACACCATTTCTTTCTTTGTCCTTAATGAAACATTCTTCTCCTCTTGTCCTGGTGTACAGGGAGGTCAAAGGTTAGGGTGTGAAGCTGGCATGGCTCTGTAGAAAATACTTGCACATGAGATCTACCTGCTTCTTCAGTATGTTTGATATTCAGCTTTCAATCACTTTTAAAAAAAAAAACTGGTTGAGAAAAATATTCCTCCTTTTCAATCTAGTGTCACGAGGCTTTATTGTCAAGCAGCTCTAACATCACTAATCGATCAGCTCTGACCTGAGAGCTGATCAGCAGAGAAATATCAATCACATGCAGGAAAATGAGTGGACAGAAAGTAAATGAGGTCAGCTCTCCACAGACACTATGAACCTCCTCTTTATGGACATAAATTATGAGCCCTTCACATCCACTCTGGAAACATTCATCATTTTCTCTTCTGCTGTTTTCATAGCAGGATGGAAAGCAGGATGATGAACAGATACAGCTACACACTAACTTCTGATGAAAAAGGTCATATCCCTTAAACAATCATTTTAAAGTGGGATTGCCGCCATTTCTTTGTCTTCAAATACATGACCAGAGTGTCTTATAAATGTATAGAGGAGAGAGAAGGTGCTAAACACTGTAGAACAGGAGAGTACAACATCTGACAAGCATCTAAATGTCATCTTTGCGCTACAGGTATTCAAACAAGGTTTTGTTTTTCTTTTTGAATTAAAATTTTGTAGCTTTATTGCTGCTGATGGAAAGACAGTATTTCCTGCTGCTGCTGCTTTCCATCAAAACAGTCGGTGAGCCAGTGGAGGTATTTGTCACAGAGTTCGCTGGACTTCGTCGGCAGAGCTACTCTCCAGTAAAATTTGATCTGCACAAGAAGGTATGGAAATGTTTGGTGTTATTTGGTCAGTACATCACAAATATTTGATATATTCAATAGATATATCTTTTTACAACCCTACTTTTATAAACTGTAAGAACTGCTAAATCCAAACTTCATTTTCTAGAATAGTAGCTTAAATATCTGACCAACATATCTAATTTTTCTCAACATAGATCATCTAGATGGAACGTAATTACTAGTTTGGGTATACTAGATATGTGATATATTCAGCATATATATCTTTTTATCTGCAACCCTAAACTGAGAACTCCAACTGTGCTGCATGGTGCAGCTCTAGGGAATTGTAGTTTTTGAAGAATTTTAGCTCTCTACAACAGTTCCATGTGTGTGGCCCCTTATGATGCTGAATTATAAGCCTGACTTGGATGTTGAATGCATTTCATTTAAAGTCAAATTTGATGAAATCTATGAAAGTGACAAGTGCAAGGATTAAATGAGGGATATGAAGTGTAAAATCCAGCTTGATAACTCCATCTTCTTCCCGTTTATATGGCCACTGTGTAAAATTTGCTGTGTTGTTTCAAGGAAGTCAATTTCATTTTGAAAATCTTCATAAATCCAATGAAATTAAATGAGCAAATTCACGTTATAGAATCACAGGCTATAAAAAGCCCGTTTTCAAAACATATAGGGGTGTGTGGATCCGGGTTACGGCCAACCGGTGGCTATTCTAAATGGAATGAGGCACAAAGCCAAGAACAAGGTCACATGCGCCCACAACACAACACCTTTTTTAAGATACAACTATCGAATATATCAAATATCTAGTACAGCCGAATCAAAATAAAACTGCATTTAAATTATCTATAATTCAATGCAGTAGAGCAAATGATATAATAGTATCATAGTAATAATAAAAGTTTTGTAACATAACGCAAAGTGTTCATCTCCATAGCAACCGTCTATGACGATCATGGATAATGAGACACTTCCGCTGAGAAAAACAGACGCGTGATTGTTTTCAGAATCGAGGAGGAAATAATTCAGACCGATGGCCTTAACAGTAGTTGCTGTTTTGGTGAGCTATCAAGGACACTGTTGTGTTTTTATGTCGAGAAATATTTAACAGGAAGTGATGACAGTAAGGAAAAGCAGAGTATCTTTGCCTCCATGGAAACAGTCGAGCGATCAAAAACTGACTAGAAGCGTGAATTTCCAGGATCAAAGGAGAAATATCTTCAAATGGTCAAAAGTCATTGCATAAACCAGTCATACTGTTACTGTACTGTAACTGTACTGTTACTGTACTATAATGCTACTGTACTGTACTGTAACTGTACTGTTACTGTACTATAATGCTACTGTACTGTACTGTAGCGGCAGCAGACTGATGTGGACTGATTAAGCAAAGAGGAAAACAAGAATAAAATCGTGTGGTTAAATGTTGAGTAATGTAGTGGTTACAGTTAAAAAAGGAATATAAAATGAGAAATAACAGCACAGCTTCTGAGCTCTCAGGTCCTACACAGGACCTACAGACAAAAAAAGAAGTGATATAGGCACGAAAACATAATCCCATAGAAATACATTGGTTTGAAATTCACGCTCAGGGACACTAAAAAATGAGAAATTTGTGTCCACAGACACGAATCCATGAATTACATTTTGTGACACTGGGTTGCACAACCATAGCTGCTTCTCCAACTGCTGAATGTGTCCATATGTAGAGAAATCAACCAACTTTCTGTTGTTTCCACGCAACCAGCATGCACCTGTCACGTTTATCTATTTCTCAACTCACATTGTGAAAAACTCAGCTTTATATCAATATTTGAAGTTTAGTACATTTATATATCATATTATTATTATTATTCCATTATTCTTATTTTTATGACTTGTTATTGTTACTCCTGTACATTGCTGCAGAGAACATTCCCAGCTTTGACTCTGTGCCAGTTGTCTGTTTGTGATGGGATTGGCTATTAGATTATTATTCAAGGTCATCTTAACCTCAGCTAATTAGGCAACAGCCAGCAGTGGGTCTTTGGTTTGGATGACTGTTTTGGGTCGTGACCATTTGTATATATTTTACATGCCATGTCCATGGCTGCTGAAAGGCAAATTTCAATGAAATTGTACCCTGTGACAGTGGGTATGGAGGTCATTGCTTTCTACATGATAGAACGTTAGAAAGGATCTGGTTTTCAGGTGAACTGGAGCTGATGAGAACATGTTCTGTGGTCCTCTGCAGTATTTCATAAATCACACGAGCAGCTTGGAAAATTAAATGAGTTGGGAACATGTGACTATACGCATATGAAGTACATATACACACACACATGCAGACACATTTGTAGATGACATCAATCAGCAAAATGAGGCCAGATCACCAGAGAGCAACTGTTGACTGATGGCTCTGTCACAGTTGACGTGTGTCAGAATAACGAGTCAACATTAATTTCAAGTGTTTTCCAGATGTGCCTGAAAAAGTTCTACTGAGCTCCTACATATTGATATCAACCTTCATCTTTGTCAACAAATCCATCCTCCACATGCACAAAAAGAGTGTTTTACCAATTTTTTGGTTGAGTGGGCAGTGTTATATTGTGAGAACTCAGGTTTTCATTAAGTTTCGGAAGAGTTATTTAGAACTAACAAGATGCTAGATGTGGGGAAGAGTTCTAAGGCGAACAAACACGCAGAGGGTGCAAATCAAGTGGACCCAGGTAAGTCAGCTATGTTAAAGGCAATCACATGTTTAAAAACTACACTGATTAGAAGGTGGAGACAAAGCTCACTGAAATATGCAAGCAAATCAGCACTTTGAGAGTAGAGGCGGCCATTCTCATTTTCTAAACTTGTTTTATTGTTTCTTCAGTAGTTTATGTTGTCTCATTCTCCTCTGTTGAGTGACTAAGTTCCTCCTCATATTCTGCCATCTTTCTCTCAAACAGCTCAAATGTCTCTTCAGCAGCCGTATTAGTTGCTGGTTGAAGGAAAAGGTAACTCTGGACGATGAACATTGTCTCTTCTGTCGTGTCAAATAATTTTCCCCCTTTTGAATGGAGTGGGCTGCTCACTGGTAAATAGTCCTCTGACAGCTTCATCAGTACAAAGATAATACGAAATTAGTTTTCATTTTTGTATTTATTTGTTATTTTATTTATTTCAGATTCATATTTTCAGAATTGTTTTTTTCTCACAGAGACATTCGACACACTTGCATGCACTGTTCACATAAATATGCAAGAGCACACAAACACACACACAAATGGACCTGAACGCAGACACTCACATGCACACCGAATACGTCTTATCGGCTTAAGTTGTTGATGCTGTTAAGCTAAACTGTAATTAGGTACGGTTTTTATTTCTAGCTCCTGTAGGTGAGCTTTTGAATATGATTCTCCACAATGGCTTGGTTTGGGGTGGGGGTGTGAGCAGCCAGGGGTGAGTGCAACAAGTTTACATTAGAGGTTCTTACTGTTGTTTCTTCAGTCTTCAGTTATTTCAGTTGATTAAAATGTTTTTTTCACACCTATTTTTAGCTTTAGTTTAGTTTTAGTTCATTATATTCACCTTTTTACACACATCAGATATCTCCATTTTACAAAGAGGATGTAGGTCACAGTCTGTTTAGCTACATCCCAGAGCTGGGCAGCTCTCCCAGCAGCTCTCTCTTGACAGACTTTTGAAATCAGTGGTGTGGTAGAACAGCAGTTATGAAAGCGTCACCATCTCAGACCAATCACCAGTCGTTATGGACCTCTGGTCTGAATAATTCAACTACGCAGGACAACTGGATATAATCCGATCCTCCTATTGGACAAGGACTTCTATTGGACAAGTATAAAAAGTTGAACTCACCCTGGACAGGACAACCTCTAAGGTGATGTTCTGAGGAGCAGCGCTGGGTACTGCAGAGAAAAAACACAAGAAGTGTAAATACCTTATATCAGGTTATTTCGCTTATTCAAGTGAAAGATAAAAACAACTGCTCACAACTCTGACTTAGTGTAAATGTTGAATTTGTAGAATGAAGTCTGACAACGAATCAACACGCTGAACTTGTTTATATAGTAATTACATGTTGCCTCACTGACATTTCTTTTGAAGTATTAAAAAATAGATCTTTCACACAGATAAACAAGATAGTTTCACTTCTTCACGGTTCTGAAAAAATCCCTCTGAGGAAACAGTCTGAGAACGTAAAACAGATCCCGGCTCGTGTCCACGCTGGTGTTATGACCACTGATGTGGAGTTACACACTAAAACAGGGCAGAATCACAGTGTTTGAGAGGTATGAACACATTCACTGACTTTGTTCATAGTTCATTTAGTAGATTAAATGAATCGCTCATCCATCACAGTGACCAAATCATGAATGCATTCAAACTGGAACATAAACTTACTCAACAGTATGGTGTGTGGTTTACTCCATGTACCAAGAACACACTATGCTGCACCGATACATGTTCATGGGAGCTGTAGTAGGCGAGGTGTTGTAGGTTTTTGTATGCTAATAATCATTGTCTAACCTTGTTAAAATCATTAAGGTTTCAAACTGACTGTGTGGATGCCAATGATGGACAGTGAACTGGAGGAACACGTTTCATTTTTCCAAAAAGACTGATGAAAAAGGTGCAAGAACTAGTGCAAGAGAGACTAACCCAAACATGATGTAAGGACTCATAGATCATAGGAATTAAAGGAACAATCTAACATTTTGGGATGTACTTTTTCATAGTTTCTTAAATAAGTAAGGCGGCTTTGAATTTTTGACAGTTTCCCCGTGCTTCAGGTCTTTTTGCTAAACTAGGCTAAACACATTTAAAATCGGTTCATTCCTCTTTGAGGTTTCTAATTACAGATGATGTTTGTCTCATTGCTTCTTACAGTGAGACCACACCGGCTGAGGACTGGGCTGACTGTGTTTGGTGTCAGAGCGCTGCTGTCACTCAACCATCCTGACGGCAACACTTTGACGGCATTCAGCCTCTGAAATCTGATTGTGTCAATACAGCAAACATGTTTACAACTGTACTTTGACACCGACATCGACCATCAAAAATCATTCTGTACCAAATTACGATATCTAAGCATCAGTGAGCTAATAAGCATGTAGTATGCGTATGCCAGAAACTAATAGTGCTGGTGATTGCTGTCTAATGTAACATGTCGTTGAGGAATAAAATAAAAACATAAATTAGCCGCCATTCTGCACTGCGTATTCCCCTTGCTGGGCGTGCAGGAGCCCAGGTGGTCCAGCTCAGTAAATGGCTGAGGGCTGAACCACTGACCTCTGTTAGCACTGTTTGCACTGTTTTGATGAGAACGTTTGCTGATATTACATTAAAAAGCAACTTCAATTTGTGGTAAAGAGATTAATTTTCTGTACTGTAAATCTGCTTCAAACATTTAACACAACTAAGCTGAAACAGACAACTTTAGCTAAACCATAATGTAGGTTTATATTTTTTGTTATGAAGCTGCTTTGAGTGTGTAAAAATGCCAAGCAGAGGAAAAATGAAGTACAAAGATTTGTACTGTAATGTGCAATGTATTTTTCTTTTTGTTAAAATTTATTTTATAAAACTGATATCAAACAAGAATCGTTCAGGAACTGGTATAGAAGGTATTAGTACCATTATCGTCATCATCGATCATTTTTGAACCAGTCCTACCACTGCATTTAAGTGTCACACACACACACACACACACACACACAAAGACAATCCTCATCCCTCTGAATGTTGAGCATCGGAGATGAGAATTAGAGAGAACATGAAGATGATGGACAATGCAGGGGATGAGGCAAAAACAAAGATGAGGTAGATGAACAGCAGGAGGAAGAGAATGAACAGGACGATGGCAACAAGGCAGCAGGCGCATGGTTCTGTCCCCTGAATCAGAGACAAAGTGTGACGCTCAAACTGAGAATCAAAGTGTTTTGATTTGAATGAACTCTGCATCTGTCCAACCAGACGCCTGATTAACTGTCAGCAGCTTATCTATTGATTCAGCTGCTCACTGTCTGTATGAGTGTGTGTGTCAGTTTTATTGTGGATTCAATTAGCCCACAAGTCATTGTTATCATCGAGACGCAGCCGGAAGATTCACAATACAGCCACTGTGCATCTGTGTGTGTGTGTGTTTTATTTTAGATCATTCTTATTTATTCATGGTGTGAATCCTGCTAGAAGGATGCCTCCATTCTCTCTTGCTGTCTGTGCATGGAAGTTTACAGACGACCGAGCTGAAGTTCTATTCAGAGGAGACATTAAAGGCCCAGTCTGTGGTCCAAATGTAAACCAATTGTAGCATTGCCCCCCATCAAAACATAAACCACAGGACCTTAGGCTGTATATAAGAAGTGGTCGTAGCCACCATGACGTCATCAAATGGTTTATGGACTGCTGCTTTAAAGACTCGGGTTGAGCGTTCTCAAAATCTCCATTTTGATTTGGAATTTTTTTCCATCCACTATTTCTATGTGAATATTAGGAAGTGGGAGCATCAACATAAATACCTGGTGGTGCTACTTCTCCAATAGGTGCCATTAAACCATTGCAGGAGAAGAGGACACATTCGATTTCACTTCTGTTGATACACCAACCATCCTTATAATCCATCCATCCATCCATCTTCCTGTTATACAGGGTCAGATTGTGGTGGCAACCACTCAGCAGGGCACTCCAGACACCCTTCTCCTGGGCAATGCTTTCCAGCTCCTCCTTAAAGTGTTCCAAGGCCAGATAAGATATATAAGTTCTGGGTCTGTGTCGGTTCTCTCCAGGTAGTCCGGCTTCCTCCCACCAGGGTGTACCCTGCCTCTCACCCGAAGTCAGCTGGATGGATGGATGGATGGATGGATGGATGGATCTGCCCTGTGGGGCATCCTGACCAGATGCCCAAACCACCTCCCTTCAATGTGTAGGAGCACAGGCTCTACATCCTTAGGATGTCTGAGCTGTTCACACTAACCCTAAGGCTGAGCCCAGACATCTTTCAGGGGAAAACCATACAACACAGGTGAGGGTTGGAACGTAGATTGACTGGTAAATCTTTGCCAAACAGTCTGGTATCAGCACCAAAAGCAAAGAGCCATGGCCTCAGATTGTTGTAAAGATGGTTGCAAAGACTTTAAATGTTATTGCGAAGAATATCTTTTATATACTTTCCAGCATGCGTGTTAATTCCTGTTCATGTTTTGTCTCTCATATCATGATATCATATCATTAACTTCCATATTCTGTTCGTTCTCTCTGTTCTTCTCACACGTGACAAACTCAACACTGAACTCTGTTTCTGCCTCTCTCCTGTGTGTGTGTGTGTGTGTGTGTGTATGTGTATGTGCGTGTGCACACACGCGCGTGTGGACTCCATTAGTTTGTCAGACTAAAAGGCTAAATTGAAGCAGCTCCTTCCTCATCCCCCTGCTTAATTAAAGACCCCTAAGTCCCCTAATGAAACTACTGACAGCAGGAGAGAGAGAGAGAGTGTGTTCCTGTCTGTGAGAATGAAAAGAGGGATAAAATGTGTGTTACTTGGCTCTTCTTTTTATATTCCCTGCTCCTTCATCCAAACCAAGCCCCCCCCCCCTCTCTTTCTCTCTCTTTCACACACATACACACATATGCACACACAGTGTCACGCAGGTAATAGGCAGCACCTGGTCCAGCAGTTCTCTGGTCTCAGCTGAACGGCTGCAGAGCTTCAGACTGGGACCAGTTCAAAACAGTCACACTGCAGACAGCAGACACACTCAGTACATTTTAATTTTCTGGACACTGTGCGTTCTGAAACACTAGCAGCCTGTTTATTAGCTTTGTGTGATTAATTGAATTTTTTACGCCCTTAATTTAATGAGACTGACTCTATTGAAATGCTGTGTGGTTCAACAGCATACAAGAACTAAAGATGCCAATGTCACTTATATATTACTGCACCAAAAGTGTTTTAATCATGTATCGATCTCGTAGAATATATGAATAAAGTAAAATAGACTTTGTATAGATAATAAAAGAAAAAAACACATGATGGTTTGTAAATTCAGTATTTGGACGATCCTGGCTATGGCTCTACATATATAAACAAAAAATCTTAGCAATATTATGGAACTATTTTATATGACAGCTTGAAAAATTATTCATCATATTATATATATATATATACACACCGCCAACCACTGCAGGTGTAGATATTTTCAGTTTGCTCTCCAGCCTGGTCTTACATTGAAGTCTGTTCCCTTCCAATATTTGTGCTCCTGTTAGAATAGTGTAGTACCTTTTACCGCTCAGATATCAACAGAATTAAATGCGCAAATCTCCTGGAATTACCATCTTTGGCAGCAAGGCTTGCTGTCGCCACTGCTTATCAACACTTACATAGTATTGCTTTAAAGAATTCATACCCAAAAACCACAGAATGAGGAGGTTGGGGTTGTGGAGGGAGCTGTGCCAGCGAACCCTGTTGGCTTGTGCAAATCAGCAGAGTAATAGTGAAGTGTCAGATAATCCACGGCATTCATTTGCATGGAAATTACGTGACATGACTCGCCACACAGCAGTGAACGAGGAGCTCTTATCGTAGAACTCACCGTCTGATTGGGTGGTGATGCTGGTGGTCTCTGAGGTGGTGCCCGGCCCGTAGCGGTTGATCGCCATAACTCGAACCGTGTACTCTGTGAACTTATTGAGTCCATCCATCTTGTAGTTGAGTCCGTTCACTTCCACACTCTGGACATAAGAACAGAGGTGTGATTACACTTCATTCCATCGGGGCAAATTCTTTTATGACCCTTTATGGCTGTTTTTTTGACAGGTGCTACTACAGCGGTTGTGCTGACCTGCTCCTTGCCAGACGGGCTCTCTGTCCAAAGCAGTCTGTAACCCAGGATGGGGCCGTTTGGTTGGCTGGGAGGCTCCCAGCTCACCTGGACGGAGGTGGGTGACAGAGCCTCAGCTTGGAGCGACTCCACCTTGCTGGGAACCTGGACTGTAGAAACACAGAGACGACACACTGCCCACACAAATACTGCTATTTGTACTATTGCTGTTGTCACCACTGCGACTATTACACCTTCTACTGCCGTTACCACTTTACAGTGACCGAGACCTGACCAGTATCATCGTGACTCAGCAATTACAGATTTCAAGTCGTCACTGGAGTGTTTTTTTCAAATTAAGAGGATATTATGTAACTGGGATGATGAGTGAAACTGAACTTTGGGAGTGAAATCAGTGAACTGCACCTTTAAGACAGTGATAGCTCATAGTGAGCCTTAATGTTGGTTGGCTAGCGAGTTTGTTCATGTCTGTTTACACATCATTACTATATTAACATACTGACTGAAGAGAAGATACTGAACATATAAAGAAAAAGACCACATGTTGCAGAGTGCAGATACCCTGTATGTAACTATGATGGGGGAAAAGTTTTTTTATTTTAGTGTGTGTGTGTGTGTGTGTGTCTATCTTACGGTCAGGTTTGGTGGTGATCCTCAGGGGGGTGGAGCTCTCTCCTGGCCCCATGTCGTTGTAGGCGATGACTCTGAAGCTGTAGCTCTCCTCTGGTTTCAGGTTGGAGACCGTCAGCTCCAGAGACTCTGGCTCCGACACGTTCACTGACCGCTCCCTAACACAGGTAAACACAGCATCAATACAATAACAATACAATAACACACATAGTGTCTATAAATGTATGTTTATAAATGAGTTTTCAATGTTAATATTTTTCAATTATTTATTTAATTTTCTTTATTTCTCATTATAGAATCAGATATAACACACAATAAGTGATACTTTTTAAGCACCACTGCATTTAAAAAAAAGAACCTAGTTTATAACAGTGCAGATAATAGGAGCTATAATCAGATGTAATCTGTGTAATCCCTCACCGACTGCAGATAATCCCCAGATTACAGCACCTCTGCAGCCTCTCAGTCCTCAACTAATCACTAAATCACTGAGGAGACAGCTATTGAGATTAGCATGTCTCTCCACTGCACCAAATACACGCTGTGGCTTTTTCCTGCTCAGTTCACTGAATGAATGAACGCTGAGTGAAAATATCTTTAGATCAACTTGTGATAAAAAATTGGAGGCATTTTTTCTCAAAATCCTTTTGATGAAAATGAGGAAACTTCATTTTGGTAAATATTTGTTCCACTTTGATGAGAAGTGATAAAAAAAAAAAACAGTCTTGAACTGCAGTTTCTCGTCTTGATTTTATCCAGTGAGAAGCACAAAAGAACATCAGATTTAAATGCTGTTTGGTTTCAAGATTCTAACTGATCCTTAATTTAGACAGAAGGGAATCATGTTCCCACTGAATGACTGACTGCTACCAAAGAGTTAGAGAATACACTTTAAAAGCAGCAAAAAGTAATGAATGAATTAATCAACATTACTGCTGACAAGCAGGTCCAATGTGTCTTTCTGTTTGGATTATTTCGGGGGTTTTAAAATGTGTAACACAGTGTGATTCTTAAAAGAAATGTTCAAGTTTGGGAAATATTTTCCACCTGAGTGTGATAAAGAATATGCACATATACAGATAGATATCGATCAATAAATAGCCTAGTTTCAAGAATCTTGACCTAATTCCTTTCATTACAAAAACCACAAGCGGGACCAGTTTGTAGAAGCCTTTAGGTACGTCCTCTTGCTCTGTGTCTTCCCCAGAGTCAGGTGAAAATATATCACTTTCATCTCTGTGTGTCCACTGTGGTGATAGCTCTGGAAATGGTTAGACATCCAACAACTCAAGAAATGTCTGATTTACACATATCTTGTTAGCTAACAAGCTAGGCACCAATCCATTAAAGAGCCTTCTGGTTTTGTTTGGAATCTTTAATGGCTTTTGTGCATAGATGGGTGGATTGTATGAATTTCCAAAGAGAAAACACCATAAAATTGATCACAATCAGCAAAATACATCTGAATTTCAACAACTTGAATTGTTACTGTGTAGTGAGTTTCATATGGGTGTTCAGCATATTTTGAAAGGGGGGTTTTACTCTTTAAAACACCTTAATTCAGGGCAAAAACCCCTTAATCCCTTATTAAATTTGAATCCATTTATTCATTATATGTGTCAAGAAAGTCAGTTTTACCCCTATTATTGATAAAGAGACCCTTGCAACAAATTTAGAGACAGGGTTTGCCAGGATCTATTGCACTGTTGGACTGCTGTAAAGGTGGGGAGACACCAGATGCTGACATTTTTTGTTGTATCCTCTGCAGTGTATTAATTATACTATTATTATTTCTATGACAAGCTGTTGCTCTTGAAGTGATCATAAGGACATGAGCCTTTTCATAGCACTAGCTGTACATGAGTGTTCTACACTCTAGTGTTACTAGCCTTGAGCTCTATCCAAACAGTACTGTCAACAAAGCCCCTTCTTGAGTCTTGACTTTTCAACTTAATTAAAAGATTAATGTCCCTTTAATGTGTGAATTTATGAAATGTGCTGAAACCCCACTCACTATATTAAAATCCATTCAATAAATCCATTCATCATCCTGTTAAAAGCCCATTCAACTATCATTATTCAGTAAACACGATACATGTAAATCAGACAGCTTAAGAAGGGACAGAGGTTACCACAATCCTCTACTGCAAAGGTCAAGCGTTGGACAGACAAACTGACAGAGCAACAAATCAGCCAATGTCATCACCATCATCATCAGCAGCAGCAGCAGCAGCAGCGAAACACAAAGGTTAAAGAAAATACAAAAGGTGAGTGGAGCTCTCAGGGTTTATGAATCCATATCTTCCTCTCAGCTGCTGGGGAAAAGATCAGAGAGGCCGAGCTGGATGTCGAGTTAACCAGCGGGTCAGATTCTGTCACACAGTGGGAATTCTCTTTGCCCTTCAGAGGCCACACTCTGAGGTCACACTGCTTGTTCAAAAACAAATAATCCACAGACAGTGTTTCTTCTCTGCTTACACTTTTCCTCTTTCCCTCTCACCTCTCTGCTGTTTCTTCAGAGTTTTCTCTCTGATTGAGGGTAGGATGGGCAGAACCTCTCTCACCTTATTCTGTCCCTCTCTTTATCCTCCTGTCGTCACGGATGCCAACTCTGACACACTGACCGTGAGACTCTTGCAACTGACACTTTTCACAGGCTCTCCTGCCACACGTCCTTTTTCTCTGTCTGTCCGACCACTGCTAACCATCTGTCCGTCTGTCCAACGTGCGTCCGCTGTGCGTCCATGTGCACTGATAACACCAAGCTGACACAGCTTGTCTGTCTGTGGCTAAGTCTGTCTGCTACAGGTAGTTACAACGAAATGCACCAGTCAAAGCAAAGCCTCTATCCCCCCCAACACAAATGATATTCACACCCTGTCCAGCTCATACAGTTCAACACTCAAGAGTGCAAAACAGTTCGACTATGTTGGGCCATTCAGCTGTTTCCCACTCTAAATAGAGGAAAATATTTCCTCCTGTATTAATGATCCTATTGGTGTCGGCTACGTTCTGTCTGTGTGTGCACGTAGCACAGAGTCTTATGTTCTAACTAATCCAGCAATCCTTTGCTTTTATGTATCTTAATGTGAAAGTTTGATTGCCCAATGTCAGTGTGTTTTCGCATATACAATATAAGAACTACACATTATCTTGCATCTGATTGATAGTTCTAACAGTTTAACACTGCTGACATCTAAACAGTCGTGCAAATGACAGCTTTGTTGCAACTAATCATTTAGACTTGTTAAAGTCCAGAGGATAGACAGATGATGAATGTATTGTGCTACAACAGTGCGTCATGCGATGGTATTTAGCTCAATGGCTTATTGCCTCATTTATCTGCTAAAGTGAGGATGAACTGCCTTTGTAGTGTTATCAGTAAATATGTATCGAAGCACCTTAGACATGATCAAGAAAAATATCACAAAGCCAAACAATAATTCAGCTAAAACATTTTTCCCTGTCTTTGATTTCTGGCCTGCCTTCTGGTTTAATAAAATCTTGCTTGATGAGTTTTCCCCATCATACGATGTTACTGTTTATTAATGGAGCTTGGCCAACCCTCCAGATTCTCCTGAGAGGCCCATTTCTCAATGCCGTCTTCACCTTCACATCTCGGCAACAAAATGACTCCATAAATTCAGTAGAGTGCAGGAAAAGTGCCTGATATCAACAGTTTTCCCAATGATGCCTGGAGGTTGGTAAGTAAGCTGATAACCCACATTTTGTCATTAATGACCATGATTATTGACTTGATTAATTAACTAACATGATGATCTACAAATGCTTTAAAATTGTGAATTTCACAACTGGATTTTAAAAAAAGTCATCCCTATGGTGGATAATGTCACAGATGGCTTGCTCATACAATACACTGACTTCACTGATACCAAATCTTACTCCTAACTGAACTGAAAAGTTGGCAGCCCTGTTTTAATCTATTCCCATTGGCCTTGTGCTTGCAAAGCAATTGTCAACTGACATTAACAAATGTATCTTCAAGTGCAAGTGGCTGTACAAACATGTATCAATTTTTAAAATTGACATCTAAATTAGTTTTCCGTCAATCAGTTTATTTTAATGATACAGGCATGACATTTCCTCTCTGTTTAACTTTTCTGTCCTTTTCTGTGTTGTAAATTCAACTATACAGATATCATAGAAAAAGATGCTCCATGAAGATGCTTCCACCCCAGAGCTTCTAGCATGGCTGTAGACTCTTAGTCTTGTTTTACAATGTTTTATAGAATGTTTGCTTGCTGTTGTTATCTGCACATGGCAACTCCACTGTGATTACGGATAGCAAAGATTGTGGTTACAAAAAAAGTCTAACATCCACCATCTTGACCTTCACACTTTCCCCCTCCCTACACTTAGAAAGCACTACCTCCTGCTGAGGTGTATCCATCAAATAAAGATGAAATTCTAGGGACTCTGGGTTGAATTGGACCGAAGAGAAACCAGCTCAGACTCGCTCTGTAGTCGTCATCTGCTGAGATGATTCCTGTGATCCTATGATTTCATCATTTAAAAATGTTGTCACAGGCTGTAGACTATGTGTACAGTATACCTGTGCTGCACCTGTGCACCTTTGTGGACTGACTGAGTCCAGAGTGCCTTTATCTGCTGTGGTTTATATGAACTTTTCTCAAAGAGAGCTGGCTGCTGAGTGACATAAACTGCAAGGTCATCTGCCATTTACGTATTGTGTGTTGCCATGAAGCTGTTGCCATGTGTGACATCACCTGACATGATTGGCTGTACCTGTGTTTTATCACAGGTGAAAATCGATCTTGGAGCAAATCCAATAAAAGGCCAACCTTGTATGTGTTCTGTTCCATTCTGTGAAATGTTTTTACATATTTTCAGAAGCCTCTAAATAGACAATAATTAATCTTTTGGTCTTTCAAATTCTGTCTGCTTCCCTTCTTTTTCCATTTTTCTCTCTTGATAGCTCTTCCCATTTCTCTATTTTACTGGCAATATATTTCCTGAAAGTCATTATAACTGACCAAAAATGTCATCCTCATTCTCCTTTCTTGCCATCTCCCTTTCTCCTGTAATCTTTCATTGTTTTCTCTCTCCCTTCTTTCCTCCCCTCTCGTTTTCTGCAAGTTATTAGTGCTGAGAAACCCCATCTCTGTATTCTTCTCTAAGTCATTAGAACTGACAAAACCTCTGCCTCTGTTCCTTCTGTAAGTCATTAGGACTGACAGAATCTCTCTGTCTAAACGTCTCATGATGAAACTTCAGTGGCTCTTTTGTCCAGCGTACCGTTCACAGCTCTAAAGCACTGCAGGCTGGTTAGTCCCTGAGGTAACACAGCTTAAAAGCCTGGATGTGAAAGCCTTCAGCTGGAGCCCTGACTGTCAGAGGTTACCATTTAACATCAGCGGGGGACTCACCAATATGTCACCCAGAGCTTTTTCTAGTAAACTGCTGTGAGCAGCAGAGCAGTGATCAAAGGAAAGAAGTGTTGTCTTTGACTGTTGGTATACAACTCTAATATCACTCTCTTCTATTCATTGTCCCTTTAAATTAGAAGTCAACAACATGGAGCTTCCTGCTCTATTGCATTAATGTTCACACACTTTCAAGTGTGCAACATGCTTCATTTACCTTATTTGTAGATGTCCCCCAGAGGATGAATCTTAAACACTTTAGTGATTCCCTCATTTTCCTCTAGCTATCATATTTGTGTGTGTGTTTTTATTTTGTTATTTTATTGAGAACCAAAATTACAAAGCCAAACTGAATATTTTTTCAGGGAAATGTCTTAATAAATGAATGGATTGCCATACATTTTAGCAAACACATTCATGTTTCCCTCAGGATTAAAGGTGCAGTGTATTGGATTTAGCTGCAACCTCACCACTACACGAGTGCAACTGACTCTGACTACCCATTGCCTCACCCCTCCCTTTCCAAGTGTGTAGAGCAGCAACGGTGGCTGGCAAGGATTCAAGGGCGCTTGCTCTTTCTTGTCCTAATTAATAAGCACTCCTTTTATTTCCTCTTCTTTGCCTTCCAACAGGTGCATTCGTGCCACCAAATTCAAGCTGCCACTTCAATGTAAAGCCTAAAAGACCCCGTTTGTTTTTAATAGTGACCTCATCTTGTTCAAATCTAATCAGTGATTTTTTCTTACACCTCTGACGACAAACCAAGGTTAGTTAAACTTATCCAGTCATTCACTGCATAAGAGCAAAGATTTTAAAAAAAGTCTGAAAAAGTACACATAGGCTTGTGGGTGGTCCTGCTGTCCAGGTTTGGAAACATCGCATTAGAGAAGGCATTCAGAATCTAAAGTCCCGATCTTACCTCTCCACTCCGTCCTGGGAATAATAAATGCCGTAGGTCTGCACAGCTCCTCCCGTCTCCTCTGGGGGGTGCCAGCTCAGTCGGACAAATCGGCTGGACACTAGGACAGGGACCAGGTCGCGGGGGGCAGAGGGGAGGGCAACGCCTGGGCTGGGGGACACTGGTGGGGGATCAGAGGAGGAGGAGTAAGTCAAGGGGGTGCTGGAAGGAGCAGGCGGAGCAGGAGGGGTGCGAGGAGGAGGAGGAGGAGGTGTGTGGGCAGGTCTATACTGAGTGGGTGTGGCCTCTATTAACAGTTCATCCAGGGGAGGAGGGAGGGTGGGAGGAAGGGAGGAGAAGCAGGGCAAAGACGGAGGAGGTGGAAGGGAGGTGCAGGAGTTGAGGAAGGAGGCGGAGCAAAGAAATAAATGAAAGGAGCACATGACAGATGGAATGAGCAAATAAGGAAAAGATGTGGAAGAGACAAGAAGAAAAGGAGGAAGAAGAGTGGTAAAGAAGATCACAGGCAAGAAGAGCATCTGAAGAGTTTAGTCATCAATCAACATCATCATCTGCTGGCAGCTCTCACATTCCATCAAAGATCTTACTAATGACAGCTCAGCCCTGCTGCATTCATTCAGACATTTCAGAAAGATGGGTTTTGTTACTTTGAGAAGCTGACATAGTGAGAGGTTTTGGAATAACTCGTTTGATAGTGGAGTTAAACACTTATACACCACTTGGTCGAATTTCTGTTCCGAGGTAGAATGTGAGCAATTCCTGATTGTCATGTAACTTATATGACACAAATGAGAGACACATTGGCAACAAATCCTGAATCTTCACAGGGATTCACCACCCATCTGTGTCTGGATATGTTATGTGGATAGTAACATCTGATCACAGGACTTTCCATTTACACCTGGTATCAATAAACGCTTGTTATATTCGTCCTCCACTGTGATGGGATCTTCATATGCAAATTACAGGGGCAGAGCTGGCTGACTTGTCAATGAAGCGCATACAGCCGCAAGACTCATAAGGGACTGAAGAACATGCAAGGTGGGATCAGCTGAGGGCTTCAAAAGATACATACATGGCCGTACCATAAGCCCTTTGTGGAGCAGTTTATTCTCCAACAGAGAAAGTTCAATTAAAGTCTATGGTGTAACGCAGCCAACAAGGTATAATAACTTTGATTTTGGCTTCTCCGTGACCTCAAATGTCGAATTTTAAAGTTCACCAAAGTTGAACATGCTGCATGTGAATCCAGTGATCCCAACTCCTTCACTCGAATGAAATGATTCTGCTGCAATCTTTGACCATATCAGATCTGCTGTGATCAGACCTTTACTGTTAGAAGGTGATCAGAGCCAGTGGAGAAGCTTATTAGCACGAGTGCCTGCTCAACTACCCCGTTGCACGTAGTATGTGTCCCTCCCGATAGGCTCTACTTTTTCCTTTGGAGATGAAAGGCTCGCCTGTAGCTTTTTGACAGTTCGAGATAACAGGATATGGGGGAGTTAGGTGACCTTGCTTTTTCACAGGAATGTGACCATGCTGTGCAGACGTCATTTACACGTGTCATTAACATGTGCTGTTACTGATCCATATAAGATATCCAGATCAACATGACTGACACAACACAAATCTTAAAGCACAAATCATTTTTCATTTCTCTCCACTAGAGCAGCTGCTGCTCAGAGAGTCATGAAGCAGCAATGAAGAGTTGTGTTTTGATCAGGATGAAAATGTTATGTGGCTTTGTTCTGGCACTTAAAACCCTCATGTAAAAAAGAAATGAAAATGAAAACAGAATGAGAAGGGATGTGCTAATCTGGACGCGCTAGTTGATTGCTACTCAAATCTGATACACGATGTTCTATTTTCACATTATTTCATACTTTTGTTGTTGACCATCGTCCATATTTGGGACCAAGTGAAATACTTTCTGAAACATTTCAGCATAAATCTCCATTTTACCTGAAATATAAAAGTATGACAAACACTGCTGTGATGCTACATGGTTGTTAAGTAGTAGAAACTCTTTTTATTTTTCTGCCACAGAGGTTTTTTACACCCACAGTTCCTTGACGGATGTGACTGACAGCACATAAAACCAATGAGCAGCTTTGAAAAGTCTCAAGAGACAATTAGATTTTATTGTAAAAAGATTAGAGTTCCAACTTGGACAGTCAAAACCAAGAGTCCAAACGTAGACACTGTACTTTGTGACACACGTCACGTTCTCATATGACCTACATGCTGGGTTCTTCAGCTCCCACAGTATCCTTGATAAAACATGCAGAGCAAAAACACTTCCAGGCAGTTGGACAGTTCTCGGCATAATGAGGAACAGTACTTGGGCCGTGTTTGATGCAATTTCACAATTCCTTAAGAACACAAGCACTGCCAGGAATGCAGTAAGAGAAAGGCCTGGACTTCCCCAAGAGATGGTGTGAATGATGTGTGTGATCGGCAGCGCTCCAGAATCTCTGGCTTTTAAGTAGACACCAATTATACTGCTGTAGAGAAGACAGACACACACACACACACACACACACACACACACCCTCTCTCTCCCCCCTCCTCTTTTCTCTTCTCCCCATTTCCCTTCTCTCCTCTTTTCTTCTTTCCTTTTCTCTCCTCTCCCCTTCCTCCATCATAAGTTGAGAGATATCCAATTTATCCCTGGGGCAAAGGTTGTGGCTCTACACTGTCTTTAAATGCTTTTGTCTGTTCATACATGTCAATAAAGCTTCACTGAACACACACACACACTTGATGATGTGTTGAAAAGAAAGACAGAGAGGAAAGAGAAAGAGAAGATGGAGAAAAAATAAGGGAGAAAAAGGAAAGGAGGAAGAGGGAAAGGAGGAGGTGAGAGAAAAGGGGACAGAAAAGGGTGATGAAAAAGAAGAGATGGAGGAAGAAAAAGAGGAAAGAGGAGGACATTGATAAAAGAGAGGAAGGATGAGATGGAGGAAGCAGCAGTAGAGAAAGATGGGGGAGTGGGGGAAGAAAACAGGTGATGGAGGTGAAATATTTTTCTTCACAGCCAAAGACACAGAGAAGAAAAACAGAGCAACTAGAAACTGGAAGAAAGAGAGGCAAAAGAGGAGTGTTACTGTTAACACACCTCTCCTCATCTTAGTGAGATGAGATTTCAGGGTGTGAAGGGCGGATTCGTTCCTGCTCGGTGACCCGGCTGAAAATCCGAGCCGTGCTGAGCGGTAAAGCGTCACTCTCTGCCGAAAATAGACGGGTAGTCTAAATAATAGAGTCAGACACCACAAAAGAAGAGCTGGAAAACAATCTGAATAAGTGCTGAAAATTACACTGCAGTCTGCCCGACGACAGATGATACCTGTGCACACATACACAGCCACCATGTTTTTCCTATCACTCTGTCCATTTTCCACAAGCTGCTCTGCATTTATATTGTTTCTGCTGCCTGAAGGAGCTTTAGGGGAGTTTACTTTAGATTTCTGCAGCAAAGAAATGTGATTTGTGTGTGTGTGTGTGTGTTATTTGATTAAAAAAAACAAAACTATGCACTGGTAAATTATAACTTATACTATGGTTCTACTGACATACACAACAACAGAGGATCTAGATTTGCGCTCAAAAACAAAAAGCTTTATGTGCTTTAACATTTAGCATATTAGAAATAAAGGTACAGCTGCCAACTGGAAATACATTAAAGCCTGTCTGGGCGTTCGTTTAGACTACAAATAAACTGCTATAATCAACATTTTAATGGAGTTTCAAGTAAGAATGTCATGAAATATGACAATTACTTTCTCAATTTAAATTCAGTTTGAAAGTGCAATATAAGACAAATACTAAAAAAAAAAATAATAATAAACTACGGAGGATCAATCTCTCAAATGATTTTCACAACATGATTATCATGGCCCAAAGATTTCACAATAGCAATATTATTGCGATATCTACCAAAAAGGAAGAAGAAGAATGCTTTCAGTCATCTTTTATTTTTATTGTGCAACTTGTCTCTTTTGGCGAAGGAATGACACTAAAATACAAGTGGTGGAGTTAGAGCATCCAAATATTGCCAAGAGCATATTTTTTTTACAAAATTTTGGTATTTCCCTTTTTTGGATATCATGGTCATTGCCGCTATATGATGGTAACAAAGTGTCTATAAAGCGGTGATGATGATGTGGCTGTAAACACAGACCTGCAGTGGACGGGAGACCCTTGATGACATATGATGAGCTGATCTACTCTATGTGCTTTTGCTGCTGCCAAGTGCTTCTTCTGTTGCAACTGCAAGTCACTGATATCTGCTACCACTGCTGCCAACTCGTACTGTTGCTGATGTGTGCTACTGATACTGCTAACTGCTGCTGCTGTACACTGCTATTGATGCTTCTAACTGTTACCCTCTGCTACTGCTTTATGTTGTTGCCTCAGCTATTGCTACTGCCACTCCTCCTAGCACTGCTTGCCATTAACACCTATTGCTTCTGTTAATTGTTGCTGAAACTGATGCTGCTGCTAACTTGGAGGGTGTTGCCAACCAGCCAGCTCTTACTATTTAGTCTATTTATCTGAATTGTGTTGTTGTATGCAACTGCTACTGCTAATTGATGGCAGGCAGTATAGTGAAGCTAGATAGCAGTGTCTCATTGGCTCCTGTTGAGCAAATGAAAAAAGTTAAAAGTCAAACTTTGCCCATATTTTACTGTCTGTAGTACTAATGCAGTATACATACATTAAGGAGGACTTCTGATATGTAGAACAGTTGCAGACTAAATCTCCCTCTCTCCTTATCATTTTGCCCATAAGTATTTTCCATATCCCCCATATCCTACTCCCTTTCTCTCTATCTTTTTTAACCTCTATTTATGCAGAAGACTGCTGAGCTCATTCACCCTCTTCAGCTTCAGTCTGCTTCATATTCATACTCCCTCTCTCTCTCTCTCTCTCTCTCTCCCCCTGCACACAATTTCAGGCCTCATTTCAGCCAACTGCCGTTAAAAATGGCTGTACCACACACACACACATGTGCACACACGCACACGCACACACACACACCCTCTAGTTTTTAAATCCTCTCAAATGGATATTTATTCCTGTAAATCTCTACCACTGTGAGTGTGAAAAATCTCTAATATCTTGAGTGTGTGTATGTGTG